>NC_138210.1:55634174-56196674 GCF_964194415.1 Vipera berus | reverse complement strand
ACTACTTCCGCCCTGAGTTCGAGCTCTCTTCCGGTCAGTCCTGTGGCGCCCTACCTTATTACTGTACTACTTCCTGTCAAGTTTTGAACTGAAAACCTTCTAAGCCAAGGGAACTTTCAAACCGCCTAGGAAAGAAGGCGCTCACCATAGAGAAGGGGGGAAAAATTGTAGAGCGACACCATTTCCAGACCCTTGAACGGAAGAAGGCCGCTTGTCTTTACCGGTAGTACCGGCTTCGCTCCTCTGTCGTCTTTGACTTAGGCCGTACGTCATATCCGCCCCTGTGGTGCTTAACATGTCTTAAACCGGCCGGAAAAAGGCAACCCCGTGGATGTGAAGAGGCGGAGCCTTTTCCCCTGTGGCCGCCGAGGAGCCGCCATGACGGAGCCGAAGGTGCGCGGGGCTTGAGCGCCTTTTTTTTGTTGGTTTGTTTTATTGGCGGGGCGGGCGGCGGGGCTTGAACGGCGTCCCTTTTCATCTGCTGTCGGGCTTCCCGGAGCCAGGCGGTTGTCGGGATAGAAGGGAGCGGGATCACGTGGAGAAGAGCTGGGCCTGGAGGGATGGGAAAGAGGGAAGGGATTGGGGTTAGCGTGGCTAAGGATGAATTAAGACTCCCGCTCTGCGTGGCTTTCCTTCATGGCAAATTATATATCTATATATCTATCTATATGAATGTATGTGTATAAGCTTGTAAGCCGCCCTGAGTCTTCGGAGAAGGGCGGGATATAAATGGGATTAAAATAAAAAATAAATAAATAAATATATATCTATAGAGATATACATAGAATGAAGGCTACTGCTAAGCTTGTAAGCCGCCCTGAGTCTTCGGAGAAGGGCGGGATATAAATGGAATTAAAATAAATAAATAAATAAAGATAGATAGATATATAGATAATAAATAATAAATAGAGAAAGAAAGATAATAGAGAAACTGCCTAATATATATAATATATAATCAGCCCAATCTCAAGATAAAAAGGGTATGACTGACTGATGAGAACATAAGAAGTTCGAAATGATCATATCAGCCTCCCTAAATTCTGTATTAGCAATTTGAATAATTTACACACGCACAAATAAATAAATGTTTCTCTCCCCGCCACCACTTAAGTCTGATTTGGTATTTAAAGAAGGGTAAATCTTAGGTGCTTGATCAGCGTTGACAGTGTAGTTTGCTTCTGAAGACGACGAGACTCGGGTTAATGGTGCACTAAAGCGCATCAGCCAGCTGGCCAAGAATGATCCACACCAGCCTTTATACCAAGTTGGTGCCTTACAAGGGCTGTAGCTTATCCAGCATCATAGCCAAAGCCTTGGGGTGGGGGGGGGAGAAAAAATATGATGTGTTTTAATTGACTGCATCAGGAAAGGTATTAGAAGCCGGGAAAGCTGCTTTCTAGCGCTAGAAGGAAATCATTTGTAGTTTAATCCACGAGCTGGGGCGAAGCAAGAAGAAATCGATGAAATCCGGACATGCCGTGAAAAGGGAGATTTTATTCGCACCGTTGATGTTACCTAAGTTAGGGTAAATGAGACGTCTGCAAGAAAACAAGCAGAGAGCACCGAGGGCCCCTCATTTTATTAAGAAAAATCCACATTTTATGATGATCAGAAGGTTGCTAAAAAGCGGCAGATCTTAACTTCCAACACTTATTCCTCCTCTACCCCCCCCCTTGGTTTTTCATTTTCAATTGAGCCTTAAAATTGTATGCCTGCTGAGTGTGTTCCTTGTTCTGAATGCCAGAAAGCTGGTTTTTTTATGCATAGCTGTAGCTTTATTTTCTGCTAAGCAGGGGGCGATTGTACATACCTGAGACTATAACAGAATTGCTCAGTTGTGATAGCTTTAGTGGAAAGGTAATGTGAACAAGAGAGAAAGAGAAGAATGTGGAATAGATGAGAGAAAACTGCAAAAAAAAACACGTTAGTAACAGTTTTGTAGGAAATGAGTGGTTAAGGCTGTGAAAGGTACTCTTGTGGCTTTGGAAAAGCTGAGCCAAATTCCTATGCTGTGCAGCAGGGGAATAATATTGCTAAGCACATTGATTTGTGCTTTAGATTGTAAGCCGCCCTGAGTCTTCGGAGAAGGGCCGGATATAAATGGGAATAAAAAAAAATGTTGGCTGGCTGGTGTTAGCCTTGCTAAGTAGAAGCTGTGATGCTTTTTGGATTGGGGAAACTGTTTCTTCATCCTTATCATGTCTAGAGCTATGCAATGATTTTCTCATAATTGCTAAATTATTTAAACCATTGTGGTTTGAGAAGAGCATTTTGTTTCATCCTAGAAATACTCCTTTATATATGTCAATAAGCCCCATTTAAAAGCTTCTCTTTTCCAGGTATTGGTGATTGATGGACGCGGCCATTTGCTGGGTCGCCTCGCAGCCATTGTGGCTAAGCAAGTGTTGCTGGGTAAGGTTTAATCTGTGCGTGGGACAATTTGTGTCACTCATCCCAATGTATGGAGGGCGTATTGTATCTTGGCGAGGATGAGGCAAGGCAAGGACTTTACTAACTGTATATAGAAATGCTTTTTGATATTTGAATCTTGCAAATATTGAAGCAAATTCTGAGGCTATTTGTATTTTTTTTCTGAGCATAAACTAAAAGAAAATAATTTTTAAAAACTTAATATTGGTATTTTGATAGAAATTTCCATCTAGAAAAGTTCATACTCTTTTGCCTACTCCGGCTGTGTAGGATTTTACTTCCTTAAAGTGTTTGGTCTTAATATAGATTGCATTTTCAAGCACATTTATCATTTTTGCATTAATTTAGATTTTTGGTCTGATAAATCCCTGGCTAGTCATAATGTATGCAGTTTTCTGTACTACCAGGTAGTTTTAATGGAACTTAATAGTATCCTTTAAAGTCAAGGTCAGTTCCTGGAAACTTTGTGGAGTTGTCTATACCTTTTCTTGACAGCTGTATGGAAGAAATTTGTCCTTTTTTTTTCTTCCAAGGGTGCCCTTTCAGTTTTCCAATTTGCCCTTCAGACCTGGAATTTTATGGAGATGTCTTTTATGCAAAGCATTAGCCTGTTCAACCCAATTTGGTGCTAAATTCACTGAAGCTTACCTAGATTTTCCCAACCATCCTTACGTGAATGAATTTATTCATCTGTGGATTGAAAAGCAACGAGAGCGTGAAGTAGTAAGACTTCTGAGAATACAAGCTTACAATTTGTAACAGATGCTAGACATCGCTCTTTGAAACTTTATTGTCCAATCTGTATTTCGTGTTAGAAGACATACTCTGATCTTTTCCTTTTCCTTCAGGGCGCAAAGTTGTGGTTGTACGATGTGAAGGGATTAACATATCTGGCAACTTCTACCGAAACAAGTGTAAGTAAAACTGAGGCTTCCAAACGTCGTGTCAAAGTAATTTGGGGAAGATCTTTTTTTTTTCAAGCTACCCAGTAACTAGGAAAGTAGATTACTTAGCTTTGGCAATTAGGGCGAGTTCCTAATCTTAAGGCACATGTTTAAAACAATGACCCAGGATTCTAGAACAATCATGTTTTCCTTAAAGCTAGTTCTACTTTGGCATAAAAGCGGCAAGACTCTACAGTCTTGAAACCTAGTGGTAGCAGTTTCAAATGCTTGGAGTTAAATATTTAAAGGTCCTGAGGACCCACCCCCCCAAGGGAGAAAGAGCATCAACAAAGGGAATGAATAAGCTTCTGGGAGGTTGTTATTGGTCATTTTTTCCCCAGAAAATGCAGTATAATCATATTGGCAAGCATTGCATAGGGCAGGGGTAGGCAACCTCGGCTCTTTTATGACTCATGGACTTCAACTCCCAGAATTCCTGAGCCAGCATGGAGTTGAAGTCCATGAGTCATAAAAGAGCCGAGGTTGCTTACCCCTGGCATAGGGAGCCTTCCTTCCATTTTAATTAATACTTGGCAACACAGCTAGGGGGCAGCATGTGGAAGAATTGTGCCAGTAGGTCATCTTTGTGGTAGAAGTCTAAACATTTTGCACTGTTGAGCTGCATAAGCTGGCTAGGTTGGTACTTTCTTAATGTCGTTTCACTGCAGAGAAGCTTGAGAAAAACTGGAGGCTGCTCTTCCAACCTTTGGGAGCTTTGACGTGTTACTTTGGCATATGTACATTGCATCAAGATTTGGATGCTTTTAAATAACCATTTCCCCACTCTGCACAAAAGAAAAGACTAAATAAGAATGGGTGGCACAGAGTGAGAATGCGGTATGATGAATACCAACAATGGTGGCTGAGAAACGGTCGGTGATGATGCCTTAACCACCTTTAATTTGAGTGTCATGGCCATGAGACAATTCTACATGCACTACCATCTGAGACCACCAGCCTATTCTTTCACAGCCTTCTTTGCTCTGTAACTATCCGTACGATATGCATAGGCTCTGAAGGAGTCAAGAGAACTGCCGGCATCCCTTCCCTTCATTTTGCCATGTTGAATTTAAGGCACTGTGGCACCCGGTTGCTTGGGACGAGAAGCACAATGTACGGATAACTTATTCATTTATTCCATTCATATAAACAATCCCATCAGAAGCAATCCCTCAGAAATGTACCTCTCCTGTCGCTGCAGCTGGACTGTAGGGTTTGAACCCCTCTTCCCCTTAACCTCTGCATGGATCAAGCCTGTTGCCATCTAGGAAAGTCCTAGTAGTGAAAGAGCCATGTTTTAAAAGGGCTTCCCTAGATGGCAACAGGCTTGGTCCATGCAGAGGTTAGGGGAAGAGGGCTTCAAATCCACAGTCCAGCTGCAGCGACAGGAGAGGTACATTTCTGAGGTCTCACAAAATGATAACGGTTTTTAACAAGGGGACCTGGGGCATTCCTGCTGCTCTATATCTAAGAAGATGAGCGGATGTAACTGGAGAGAGAGAGAGAGCTGTCCCACGGGTAGCTCTGTGCCAGGGAAGGCTTTTTCATTGCCGACCAACATCTTGAATTCTACCTGGAGGCCAATTGGAAACCAGTGCAGCTTGCTAGGAAAGATTGAGGGCAAGAGAAGAAGGGGATGACAGAGAATGAGGTGGCTGGATGGAGTCACTGAAGCAGTAGGCGTGAGCTTAAATGGACTCCAGAAGATGGCAGAGGACAGGAAGGCCTGGAGGAACGTTGTCCATGGGGTCGCGATGGGTCGGACACGACTTCGCAGTTAACAACAACAACAAAGCAGCTTGCAAAGGAGTTGCCCGAGTGCACCTGTTACTATATTAAAAAGTTTAATAATAAAGTGTCTAAGGGTAAGTCAGGGATTCCAGAGTCCATACCTCTTATCGTTTGCACAAGAAACTGAAAGCTTTCTTGTGGCTGGGAGGCTCCTGCATTCCAAAGGTAGCTCTTCATAATTGCAGTAAATGATTTTGTTTGTAAGTGTGGGGATTTGGTTCCTCCATTTAGGAACTATCTCATTAATCGGAACCAAGACGCTAAGCACATGAATGAGCTGTATCATCTATGGGGGTTCAGCTCACACTGATCTTTCTGATCTAGTCTAAGCCTCTCTCTCTCTCTCTCTCTCTCTCTCTCTCTCTCTCTCTCTCTCTCTCTCTCTCTCTCTCTCTCTCTCTCTCTCTCTCCTCACAGTGAAATACCTTGCTTTCCTCCGCAAGCGGATGAACACCAACCCGTCCCGTGGCCCATACCACTTCCGTACTCCCAGTCGAATTTTCTGGAGAACAGTTCGAGGTGAGTGTGGCTTTCTCCTTGAAAATGGAAGTAATCCCTTGCAAAGAATAAGTTACTTTTTCAAAACATCTGCGCACATTTGCGGAATGTGTCGTACTCGCGACTCAGTGGCTGTCCGCATGCGCCTTTTGTGTGTGTGCATCTTGAGCGAGGTTGGCATCCCTTAACCCGCTCTCTCCAGATTGTGATCAACGTCCCTGTGGTCTGGCAGTTAAAACAGATGTAGTTCAAAACACCTTGAAGGATCTGATTAGCAAAGACTGTTGAATTTGGGATGGGGCAAAGTTATAAGGGACGCGGTGGCTCAGTGGGTTAGATCAGATGGTCGGCAGTTTGGCGGGTCGAATCCTGAGTGCTGCGTAACAGAATGAGCACCTGTTACTCGTCCCAGCTTCTGCCAACCTAGCAGTTCGAAAGCACGTAAAAATGCAAGTAGAAAAATAGGGACCACTACGGTGGGAAGGTAACAGCGTTCCGTGCGCCTTTGGCGTCTAGTCATGCCGGCCACATGACCACAGAGACGTCCTCGGACAAGCGCTGGCTCTTCGGCTTTGAAACGGAGATGAGCACCGGCCCCTAGAGTCAGAAACGACTAGCACGCATGTGCGGGGGAACCTTTACCTTTAAAGTTATTTTTAATCCAGGTTACTTTCGCTTATGTTTGCTCAGTGAGCTCATTTTGGTCCTTCATTCTGCTCGGCATTGCAGATGTTGTTTCAAAGAGATCTGACGCTTTTCCTTGGGGTCTCTCTGCTAACTGTGCTTTTCCCATCTTTTTTTTTTCCCCTCCACTAGGAATGCTCCCTCACAAAACCAAACGTGGTCAGGCTGCCTTAGAGAGGCTGAAGGTTTTCGATGGCATCCCTCCACCTTATGATAAGGTAATTTCCTTTCTGATGTGCAGGAGAAATGATCTTCGACTCCTTGGCTTCCTGTTCTGTCAATGATGTTCTTTTTTTACCTACATTGTTTGACTTGAGATGTGAGAAAAAGAAAAAATACCTAACACTGAGGCAGATCTGAGCATCCGTACCGGTGCTCAGAGGTGCTTTCGTTGTGCAAGTATCGCTAACAGGGCATCTTTTATCCTGCAGCGGAAGAGAATGGTGGTGCCTGCTGCTCTGAAAGTGGTCCGCCTCAAACCCACACGTAAGGTAATGTTTGTTATTGTTAAGAATTGACAGGAGGGATTTAGTGTGTGATTTCTTTGTTTGACAGTCTGTTGCCACTAAAATTCTAAATTAAGGAGGACCCCTAGCTTCCTATTTTTTAAGCGTGCAAATATGTTTTCAGAAGCTCCGTTTCTCTGGCTAAAAGAATTGAGCTAAGAAGAGGCCATCTGAGGCCTGGGAGACCCCCACAGTTGCGTAGATGATAGCAAGCAAGAAGGCTGACATTACTGGATGTCCATCCAGATAACGATTTCCGTCTGAAAATGTAGTAATAGTAGCTCTTATACACCGCTGCATAGTGCTTTGCAGCACTGTCTTGGTGGTTTATAAAGGTCAGCATATTGCCGCACGCCCCCCTGCCCCCCCAACAATGTGGGTCCTCACTTTACTGACTTGGGACGGATGGAAGGCTGAGTCAAACT
Source organism: Vipera berus (assembly GCF_964194415.1). NCBI lineage: Eukaryota > Metazoa > Chordata > Lepidosauria > Squamata > Viperidae > Vipera > Vipera berus. The sequence continues at coordinate 56,189,396 of NC_138210.1, read as the reverse complement.
TGAGCCAGTCACTATCGAACTCCTGACTGTGGGCAGAGTCAGCCTGCAATACTTCGTTCTGGCCACTTCACCACCATGGCTCTTAACAGTAGTAGGGGTATAGTATAGTATGGTATTTTCTCCTACAGCATCACTCTTAGATTTTTGATGATTGGGAATCTTGGCCTTACTAGCTGGCTGGGGGATAATACATCTGCTCCATTTCTTAAGTGTACTGATTTAAACCGGTCTGTGATGATGACATTCCACCATAGTTCGAGTTTCAAGACCATGAGACGACGTTTCATGCACTACCATCTGAGACCTGCCTTTTGCAAAACATTCTGTGAGATTTGGGGGTAGGGTAGGGGGGTCCTCTGAGTGATGGAGAACAAGAGTTCTGATTCTGCTGAGGTAGCCATGGTAGTTTAGAGGGGCAGTCCGTTAAGATCCCGCAGAGGTGGAAGACGGGTTGGGAAGGACTCTGCTAAAGGAAGGACAGGGCTAAGCTAAAGGCTGAGTTGTCTGTCTGGTTTGGGTAGGTGTGGAGTACTAGGAATAGCATTAATAAGAATCTTGAGAAAACGAAATTTACTGAGCAAGAGTAGAAGGTGTAAAAATTGGTGCAGCGCCAAGACTGGTCACAAAAGCGCTGCGTTTTTCTTCCACACAGTTTGCTTTTTTGGGCCGCCTTGCCCATGAGGTTGGGTGGAAGTACCAGGCCATCACAGCCACCCTGGAAGAGAAGCGCAAAGAGAAGGCCAAGGTTCATTACACAAAGAAGAAACAGCTTATGGTGAGTTAACCTTAGGTTATAATTGTAGTCACGGGTGTTCTGTCTAGACTAGACTTAGCAGGGAGATGGCTGTCTTTTTCTCTCCCCCCCCCCCCCCCCCCCGCCCCAAATCTTGCATGTCAAAGGCTGAGTGGAGAAATGCTTATGCTTGGAAGTAAATTAAAAATTAAAGTAAATTAAAAATGATGGGGAAGAACAATAACTTTAGATTCTCCACCAAGAGAAACTACTAATTGTCCAGTAGGTGGTGAAGAAGAAATTATAAGGTGAATCTGAAAAAATTATTCTGTGACTGATTCCCTGATAGTTTGTCTAAGCAGGTTGTGTAATTTCCCAACATTGGATTTCTTCTATTCTAACGCTTACCTGCCTGTTAATACCTTTTTGTTGTACTGAGTTCCTCTTCTTTTTCTTTCTCCTTTTTAGAAACTCCGAAAGCAAGCAGAGAAAAATGTGGAGAGCAAAATTGCTAAATACACAGATGTCCTGAAGCAATATGGTATCTTGATTTAAATGAAGGCCTAGGGTTCAGTTCACAATAAAGAATACAATTTACAGACTTGTGGTGTTGTTTTAAGTTTTATTCTTCTTCGAAGGAATATTTCAGGTACTTTTCCCTCTTAGCAACGGCTCCAGTCGATGGGAATGAATACAGGTAGTCTTTGACTTATGACCACAACTGAGCCCAAAATTTCAGTTGCTAAATGAGACATTTGTTGAGTAAGCTTTGTTCCATTTCACGACTTTTCTTGCCACGGTTTGTTAAGTGAATCACTGCAGGTGTTAATAACACGTTAAGTGAATCTGGTTTCCCCATTCACTTTGCTTGTCAGAAGGTCATAAAAGGGGATCGCCTGAGCCCAGGACACCGCAACCGTCATAAATATGAGTCAGTTGCCAAGTGTCTGAATTTTGATCACATGACCACGGGGACACTGCAATGGTCATGAGTATGAAAAATGGTCATAAACCACTTTTTCCAGTGCCGTTGTAACTTTGAATGGTCACTGTTGTAAGTTGAAGAATACCTGTACTTCATTTCCTGAGAGGTAGATTTTTTTTAGATTTATTTTCAAGGAAGTAAACAGTTATGGGCGCCTGTTCTGAGCAACTCACGAGTAAAATTAAAATTATTTTGCAAAGTACAAGATTGAATGCTGATAGTGCGCTCATTGTGGGCGCACAGCTGGATCACAGAAGCAAGGCCTCCAAATGAGTTTTGCTAGTTGAATAACTAACAGTTAGTCATCCGTTCAAACTGTCTGTTGCTAGCAGCAGTATTTGCTACTTCTTAGTTATTGATTTAGGCAGCTCGGTGGAAGCTTCATCTGGCTTTCCTTCTCGCCGAATGCATTGGGGGCACTGTTGTGATTCAATGTCAGCCTGTGCTCCCAGCAGCTGAGTCCGATGAATCGGAAGAGGAGGAGGAGGGGTTTGGAGACCCTTTGGTGTCAAAGGGAGGCTCTGATGCACTGCAGGACTCTCAGCCTGGCCCCTCTAGTCATGTTCCTCATGAGGCTCAGCTGTGTGAGTACGAGGTGTCGGACTCAGAAGATTCATAGCTGAATCTGTTCAGAGACGTTAGAAGCAGAAGGTAATCCAGCAGAGCAGAGCAGAGAAAATCAATGAGGCAACTCAGTGAGAGGAGGAGAAGGTACTGAGAAGCCATGCCTTGGGACGGATAATAAAAGGGGAAGGTGTGGGAGGGGCTGGTTGCTGAAGGTAACCGTTTGGAGACATTCTAAGGGAATCCTGGTCTGTTCTTGATACTTCTGATTAACTCTTGTTTGATATTTTGATTCATTTATTGAAGGAAATATTCTGTTGCTTTTTTGTTTGAACTGTAAGTAAATTTGGGTTGGGTTTTTCCAGCCTATTGACTGTAAAAAGGACAAAGGGGTTGTCCCTGACACACAAACAGGGCCAGTCGTAGGCTGGAACAGTACAGGCACTATGCTGTCTACCTGACCCATTTGTCAAATCCTCGTCTACGCCGGGAAACGCAAGCAAGCAAAAACGACGACGTAGTACGGTTGACTGCGAGAGTACCTTTACTAGCAGGATATCCAAGCAATTGCAAAGTCAGCGTTGGGAGCCACTCGTCCCAACGCTTCTTTTTAAACGTTGCCAATAATTGATCAACAGCCCCACCTGTTAGCCCCACCCCTTCCCCACGCAGACCAGCATCCGCCTGAACTGCGTAAAAACCCCACCCCCTATCCTGTCGCCCCACGCCCTGCTTCTTCCCCTGACGCCGAGGTCCATACAGCGCGAAGGAAGGTGTAAGTCCAGCATCCCCCTCCCCCGTACTCTAAAGTCCCTATTGTGCTCCCCTCCACCAACTCGGTATTCTGTGCCACACCCGCAGCCCCCTGGCAAGCCCCATCGTCCGATCGCAGCTGTAGAGCGCCCTGCAGCTCCACCGGCACGCAAACGGCTGAAACGTCCGTAGATCCCGTAGGTCTTGTTTCCGACCGCTTTGTTGTGGCCGCTGCCCGCCGCGCAGCTGACCGGCCAGGCGCGGCTCCTGTGCGATGGCCGGGGTCCGCCTCTTGCCGCTGCTCCACTGACTGGGCTGGCGCGGCTCCTCCGTGATTGCCGGGACCCGCTGCAGGCCGCCGCACAGTTGATCGAGCTTGCGCGGCTTCTCCTTGGCTGCCGGGACCCACTTCAGCCCGCCGCACAGCTGATCGGGCTGGCGCGGCTTCCCCGTGGCTACCAGGACCCGCTTCAGACCGCTGCACAGCTGCTCGGGCTGGCGCAGCTCCTCTGTGATTGCCGGGACTCGTTTCCGGCCGCCAGTCAGCTGTTCGGGCAGGAGCGGTCTCGGCATGGACGCCCGGGGTCGTTTTCGGCCGCCGTGCAGCTGTTGGGCGCGGTTGCGGCTGAATCCCTCTCCAGGTGCTCCCCTGTATCCCGTGCGAGTGTCGAGCCCGAGGGGCTTGACAGTCGGCCCCTCCTACCACGGCTCCTCCTGGAAGGCAAGTCACAGAAGTCATACATGCACCAAGGAGAGCAGTAGTTTCCCTCCGACTCCCTCCCGAGGGCTTACCAGGATGCTTCTGGTGAAACGCCTTAACTAACCTAGGGGCCTGGACATTCGATTCCGCCACCCAGGATGCCTCGGTAGCCGGATAACCCTTCCAAAGCACTAGGTATTGCAGCCGCCCTCTCCGCACCCTGGTGTTCTGAACCAGCCCTCTTCTCGCAACCCCTATTCAAAAAGAAGAGACTGGAAAGCGTCCAAGGCCAAAAGGCTTCTGCCAAGATTTAATTACGCAGTTAACAAAAACACTAGAGCTTGTCTTCTCAAGCGGAAAAGTTGCTTTCAGCAACCAGCCCCTCCCCAAACACTCCTTTTATAGAGAGCTCAGGGCGTGGTCTCCTTGTGCCTCCTCCCGAGGAGTCCTGCAGCCTTTCTTTGTTTGTTCCTGCTTGACTGCCTCCTGCGTCGGGCGTCCTTGAACAGGGCCAGCTGTGGGTCATCTTCCTCCGCACTCTCGGGCTCACGCAGCTGAGAAGAGGTCCCCGGCTGAGGACTCTGCAAAGCCTCCAAACCATCATCAGCCGGTTCGTTTCCCTCCTCCAAACCATCATCAGCCGGTTCGTTTCCCTCCTCCCCCTCAGAGTCATCCGATACATCAGAGCCGGCTGTCGGACCCACAGGCTGGCCCTGAGTCACAACACCTGGAATCTAGAACCTGTATTTCATATTGTCCATCACCTACAGGCCCCGGGCCTACTGACTCCCCCCGGACAGGAACGGGGGCTGGTTTTAGCAAGCTCCCGTGGAACACGGGATGCACCCTGCCCAGGAACCTAGGCAGCCGGAGGTGCACCGTGACCGGGTTGATGATGTGGGTGACCTGGAAGGGGCCTATGTACTTAGGGCCCAGCTTCTTGCTAGGTATTTGCAGCCGCAAATATTTTGTGGACAAGTACACCCAATCCCCAACCCCTGGGGTGTAGAACGGTTGGCGCTTCTTGTCTGCTTGGGCCTTTACGATGCTGGCTTGCTTGTTCAGTGCCTCCTTGGTTGCTGCCCATGCCTTCCTGATTTGCAGCATCCACTCCTGGGGTTGACAGGGGGAGGGCGATCCCTGGTCGCACTCGGGAACGGGAGGGAAATCGTAGCCGGACACCACTGTGTACGGTGGGAGGCCAGTGCTACTGTGCACAGCATTGTTGTGGGCGATTTCTGCAAACGCCAGTAGGTCGGCCCAATCCACCTGCTGGTACGAGACGTAGCTGCGTAGATATTGCTCCACTGCGGCGTTGGCCCGTTCAGCAGCACCGTTCGTGCAGGGATGGTACCCCGAGCTTAATCCCTGGGACGACCCGATAAACCGGAGGAACTCACGCCAAAACCTGGCGGTAAACTGCACTCCCCGGTCCGAGATAATGCGTCTAGGCGCCCCGTGTAAACGGTACACGTGGGTTATAAACAGCCAGGCCAGACGCCGGGCCGAAGGCAAGCCCTTCAACGGGACAAAATGGGCCTGTTTGGAAAACAGGTCAACCACGGTCCAGATAACAGTGTACCCCCGGCTCTCTGGCAGGTCCACGATGAAATCCATCCCGATGTCCTGCCATGGTCGGCTAGGGTCCGCCACTGTCTGTAAAAGCCCTGCTGGTTTCCCGGGCTGGGGTTTGGCCATAGCACACGTGTGGCAGCGCCGAACATAATCCTTGACCTGCCGCCTCATCCCGGGCCACCAGAACTGACGCCTGGCAAGGTGCAGGGTTTTTAGGAACCCGAGGTGTCCGGCCTGCTTGGCATCATGACACCTGTAAAGTACAGTCTCACGCATGGTCTGCGGCACGTACATCTTACTCCCGTACCATGCCAAGCCGTCCCGTCGAGTTAGGAGCCGCGGGTGCTGCTGCAACCAGCTGTCCCCCACAAGAGCCTCTTTCAGCCGCTGTACAAGGTCATCCACAACCTTGCTCTGTACAGCCCGCACCACCTCTGGGCCGAGAGGAGGGATAAGAGCCAGTACCACCTCCTCCCGCTGGTTGTCATACTGCGGAAGCCGTGAGAGGGCATCCGCCAGGAAATTCTTCCCCCCTGGAACGTATTTCAGGGTAAACCTGAACCGCCTGAAATACAGGGCCCACCGTACGTGTTTAGGAGCCAACTTACGTGGGGATTGTAGGGCTTCTAAGTTCCTGTGGTCTGTCCACACTTCGAAGGGCTTCTCTGCCCCTTCCAGGAGGTGCCGCCACGTCTCCAACGCCCACCGAACGGCGTAGGCCTCCTTTTCCCAGATAGCCCAGGCGCGTTCGGTGGCTGATAGCTTTTTTGACGCGTAAGCGCACGGTTGCAATGCACCTTTACTGTTGCGTTGCAAAAGGACAGCTCCGACTGCCACGTCGCTAGCATCTGCTTGCACGACGTATGGCGCCGCCGGGTCGGGATGCAAAAGTATGGGTTCTCGGGTGAACAAACCTTTCAGAGTCTCGAAGGCCCGTTGACACTCTATGGTCCACGCTAGACGCAACCCCGGTCGTGGTTTCACCGCTAACTTCTTGGTTTTCAGTAGGTCTGTTAGTGGCAGAGCTACTGCAGCAAATGATGGTATAAATTGGCGGTAAAAATTGGCAAACCCCAGGAAACTCTGTAGCTGTCGTCTGGTCCCTGGGGCCTGCCACTGCAGTATGGCCTCCACCTTCTTTGGGTCCATCGCAATCCCAGCCGCCGAGACCCGATAGCCCAAGTAATCTAGACGAGAAGCGTGGAACTCACATTTTGACAATTTCACATATAGTCGTGCGTCAAGGAGTTTTCGCAGAACCTGCCGCACGAGGGCAACGTGCTGGGCCATTGTCTCCGTATAAATCAGGATGTCGTCAAGGTACACGAGCACCCCCCTATACAGGTGTTCATGCAGAACTTGATTGATTAGTTGCATGAACACGGCGGGGGCCCCCTGGAGTCCGAATGGCATCACGCGAAATTGGTAGCTGCCCAGTGGGCAGTTAAACGCCGTTTTCCACTCGTCTCCTCTCTTGATACGCACCCGATAATAGGCTTCGCGTAAGTCCAACCGGGTAAACACCCTCCCCTTAGCCAGATGGGACAACATGTCCTTCATCAAGGGCAGTGGATACAAATGTTCAACACACACTGCGTTGACCCCCCGGTAGTCCACACAAAGACGCAGCCCCCCGTCTTTTTTCTCCCTAAAGAGAACTGGTGCTGCCATCCGCGAACGAGCAGGTTGTATGAATCCCCGTGCAAGGTTCTTGTCAATGTAACTCCGGAGTTCCGACATCTCCCGCGGGGTCATGGCGTACATCCGGGGCTTAGGAAGTTTGACCCCCCGGCTCCAGCTCGATCGCGCAGTCCGTCGGTCGATGGGGAGGCAGGAGATCGCATTCTTGCTCACTGAAAACCTCGAGGAATTCGGTGTATTCTGGTGGCACTTGTACCTCTGCCCCAGCCCTGCAACTCTCCTCCGGCCTCCCTGGCGGGTCAGGCGTGCTCGGCCGCTCATGATCAGGGGGCTGTGGCCCAATCCCTAGGTGCAGGTGTCGACAACCCCCCTCCCACCAGATGGTCGGGCCCCACCTGTCCAGCCACGTTAGTCCCAGGATCACCTCCTCTGTCATGGAGGGCACCACGATGAACCGCAACCGTTCCCAGTGCTCCCCCATATCCAACCGTATGAGTCCTGTGACGTGGGTGATGGGCACCCCCCCCAGAAGAGACCCATCCACCTGCTGAAACCGTATCGGATTCCTTAGCCGTATCACCCCGACACCCAGTTTGGCTACCACTTTCCGGCTAATGAGACACCTCGTGCTACCAGAGTCGATTAAAGCCCTAAACCCCATCACCTCCCCCGTGGTGGGGTTTGTTAACGTAACCGGGACTGAAAACGGGCTAACCGGAGCACTTACCATGGGGTCCTCCTCTGGCCTATCACCATGCTCGTAAAACTCCACGTTCACATCGATGACACTGTCCTCCTCCGTCTGGCCGCTTCCCCCTGGTGTGGACTCCACAGCCTGCCGAGAAGCCCGGGAACGCTCTGCAAAGCGCCCAGGGGTTGCGCCCCTTGCTGGGGTTGCTGCTGCAACCACCCGGGATGCGGGTATAGGGCAGGCGGCCACGCGGTGCCCTGGCTGATCGCACCGGAAGCAACGCAGAGCGGACCGTGGTGGTTGAACGGCGGGACCCAGCGACGGTGGCGACGGCTTCTGCACCTGGCCCTGCGACCTCGGCGGGACCTGACGGGAGTCTCCTGTGGCCCGCACACGGCGTTGACAAACCCGTAAGGCCACGTCCAGCTCGACCGCGACCCGCAGCCACTCTTGAAGCCTAGGAGGGATTCCGCGGACGATACAAGCCCGTAGGAGATAGTCGTCCAACCCGGCCCGGAAATGGTGGACTAGCATCCTCTCCGGCCATGAACTGAGCCTGCCGGCCACTCCTCGAAAGTCCTGCACGTATGCCGTAGCTGGACGGCCGTTCTGTCGCAGGCCTATAATCTCAGCCTCCGCCCGGTGCGTGCGTGTCACGTCCTCGAATCGAATGCGCAGGGCTTCGAGGAAAAGGCCGACGTCCCCCAGCTCACGGGCACGGTCACCATAGAGGTTCGCCACCCAAGCTGCGGCCTCCCCTTGTAATGCCGTAGTGACAGCCATCACCATCGCCCACTGGGATGTATACAAAGGACCGTACTGGTCTAGATGATGGATGGCTTGTCCGAGGAACAGGGCCAAACGATCAGGATTGCCGTCAAAGGTTACGGGCAGCGGTGGACAGAAAAGTACTTCAAATGGGGAAAGTGGGAATACAGAAAGAAAATTGAGGTCCCCTGCTCAAATAATAGGTTTTGGTGAAGAGAAGCAGATAACCACTTTATGGCGTATATTCAGCAATTGAAGGTGAAGATGAATATTTTGCCAAATCGCTGTCAGTCATAAAGTTATTTGTTAAGTTTATTTGCCACCATCTCACTGTGGGGCTACTCTGGGTGGCAAGTACAGGTAGCCTTTGACAGGTGTTCTTTTAATGGTCGAAGTTACGACGGCACTTTACTAATGACTATTTTTCACACTGAACAATCATTGCAGAATCCCCATGATTATGTGATCAAAACTCAGATGTTTGGCAGCTGACTCGTCTTTAAGACAAGTTTCAGTATCCTGTGGTCGACCCGACAAGGAAAATCAATGGGGATGCCACAGTCACTTAGCAATCGTGTTACTAACTTAACAGTTGCAGTGATTCGCTTAACAACTCCGGCAAGAAAGGTCGTGAAGTGGAGCAAAACTCACTTAACATGTCTAGCCTAGTAACAGAAATTTTGGGCCCAGTTGTGGTCATAAGTCAAGGACTATCTGTACTTGAACAGTAAAAGTGTTGAACTGTCCTTCACAGTCTCTAAACTTATTGAAAATCTCTGGAATGCGAGGAAGTTTTCAAATTAGATTTCTGCCAGATAGAGTAGGGAAAATTAACAAAAATATATTAGCTGATTACAAGAAACCCTTGGAAACTGTTACTTGTGCTAAAGGAGATGTTGCAAGATATCGACGGAGAGTGTGTGTGAACCAATTGCACATAAATACCATGCACCCAAATTTGAAGGAAGATGTATTTTACGTACATCTGTATGTATACACCATCTTTACTGATGATTAGGGGACTGGAGGCTAAAACGTAAGGAACAGTTGCTGGAATTGTGTATGTCTAGTTTAATAAAGGGACGCTGGGTTAGGACGCTGAGCTTGTCGATCAGAAGGTTGGCAGTTTGGCGGGTCGAATCCCGAGTGCCGCATAACAGAGTGAGCGCCTGTTACTCGTCCCAGCTTCTGCCAACCTAGCAGTTTGAAAGCAAGTAAAAATGCAAGTAGAAAAATAGGGACCACTATGGTGGGAAGGTAACAGCGTTCCGTGCGCCTTTGGCGTCTAGTCATGCCGGCCACATGACCACGGAGACGTCCTCGGACAAGCGCTGGCTTTTCGGCTTTGAAACGGAGATGAGCACCGGCCCCTAGAGTTGGAAACGGCTAGCACACATGTGCAGGGGAAGCTTTACCTTTACCTAGTTTAATGAAGAGAAGGACGAGGGGGGACGTGATAGCAGTGTTCCAATATCTCAGGGGCTGCCACAAAGAAGAGGGAGTCAAGCTATTCTCCAAAGCGCCTGAAGGAAGGACAAGAAGCAACGGATGGAAACTAATCAAGGAGAGAAGCAACCTAGAACTAAGGAGAAACTTCCAGACAGTTAGAACAATTACGGTAACCAGTGGAACAACCTGCCTCCAGAAGCGGTGAATGCTGCAACACTGGAAGTTTTTAAGAAGAGACTGGCCAGCCATTTGTCTGAAATGGTATAGGGTTCCCTGCCTGAGCAGGGGGTTGGACTAGATGACCTCCAAGGTCCCTTCCAACTTTATTATTATTATTTACTGAGGTATTAGTTGACCTAATGAGAAGGAAGGACTCACTGGAGAAGAGCCTAATGCTGGGAAAGGTGGAGGGCAAGAGAAGAAGGGGACGACAGAGAATGAGGTGGCTGGATGGAGTCACTGAAGCAGTAGGCGTGAGCTTAAAGAGACTCCAGAAGATGGTAGAGGACAGGAAGGCCTGGAGGAAGGTTGTCCATGGGGTCGCGATGGATCGGACACGACTTCGCAACTAACAACAACAAATTAGTTGACACCTACAATTTCACCAGAGATGTCACAGCTTTTATAAGTGATAGAAGAGTTGAGAGTAAAATAAGATGCTAGAGATGCAGTGTTAAAAAAAAGAAGAAGAATGGATGTGGATCAATCAAAGGAGAACTTCTGGGTTAAATAGACCACCAACACCACCCACTACTTAATTACCATTTTCCAGACACTCTCGGACGTGTTCAATTTGATATCGAAACCCAATATTGTGCTTAAAGTAGAGGGGCTCAGGAGAAGACGGCAAGGGCCATTCCCACCGGTTCCCTTTCAGAAACATGATTGTAGGGCTGTTCATGTTGTCCGGAATCTAGGAAGAAAAGTAAGATGGTCTTTTCAATGACAAAATTGAAATCATGTTATCTCTACTTTGCAGGTGGCAGTCAGTAACATTTATAACCCAGCCTATACCAACCAGAGGTTATTCGATTAATATACATTGTGTTTGTATTGCAATTTGAAACACACACACACACACTGTTGTATACTAAAACACTAAACCCATAATTATGCATATCCAAAACATTCAATTAATTTATTGAGCTACAACACAAAAATCATATCGCCAGGGCTTTTTTTGTCATAGAACGCTCAGAACGGAGTTCCGGCACCTTTTTTGGATGGAACCTTGTAGGGTAGGCAAGGCGGGTTGTATGACATGTATGAGTTCTGGCACCTTTTTCTTTTACAAAAAAAGCACTGCATATCGCCCTACTAGGAATTAATGTGCTCAATTTATCCATCGGTTAACTTGATAGTGTGAGAAGTAGATACTCTGGTTGTTGGTGACCGAGCTGCTGAGACTCAGGATATGACAGTGAGGTCTTAGATGCTCAAGGAATCTACATCTTGAAGCAGTCTTTTTTTTTAACTGTATTTTAATCTATATCAAACTGTTGGTCCCTATAAAGTCATAGTTGTTTGGCAAGCTAAAACTGACTATTTCCCCAATATTCAATTAAATTAAGCCAAGCAAAGAGCACATTATGATACAATGTGTGAACTTGCTAATTGAAAATGGACAGTTCGCTAAATGAGTATCCCAATAGCGTTGCTGTGTATGGGCTAAAAGAATTTCTCACGAATGAAGGCAAATATATGTGTCCCGGGTTGCAAGATCCAATCTGGGTCAGTCACCAGGATCAGAGGTTTAGTCTTCTGCCCATCCTCAGGGAACTTCTCTCTACTGGAGTGTGTGCTTTGGGCTATTCTATGCGTTGACTTTACGTGATGCCTTCCTATTGGTTGGTGTGTTGACGGCTGGCAATTGGCTGTTGTTTCCTTATGCTGCCAAGTCCTCGGCTCCTAGGTACCTTATAGGTAAAGGTGAAGGTTCCCCCGCACATGCGTGCTATTCATTTTCAACTCTAGGGGCCGGTGCTCATCTCCGTTTCAAAGCCGAAGAGCCAGCGCTTGTCCGAGGACGTCTCCGTGGTCATGTGGCCGGCATGACTAGACGCCAAAGGTGCACGGAACGCTGTTGCCTTCCCACCGTAGTGGTCCCTATTTTTCTACTTGCATTTTTACGTGCTTTAGAACTGTTAGGTTGGCAGAAGCTGGGACGAGTAACAGGCGCTCACTCTGCTACGCGGCACTCGGGATGCGACCCGCCAAACTGCCGACCTTCTGATCGACAAGCTCAGCGTCCTAACCCACTGAGCCACCGCGTCCCCATTAGGTACCTTATAAGCTGGTGGTAAATCAGCATTCCTGTTGACTGACAAGGGGCCCGTTTCCCAGGCTTCAGTCATTTCCCTGGCTATCTCTGTACCTGCACGGCTAACAATTTTAGTAGCTGTGAAATTGAATGTATGTCCTTGTTCGTTGCAACGTGAGGCTACCAATGGGATTTTCTGCTTTATGGTTCACATTCAGTGCCCAAGTTCCTATCTATTGCTCACGCTTAAAATCTCCCTGGATTCTTCTGCTGTCTTGAAAATCGTGGGGTCCTTGGTGCTCTCTCTGCTCTCTGAGCACCAATGAGGTAGCCTTGTTTGGGTAATGAAACATCTGCCAGAAAACAACCAAGCTCAGAGAGCACCAAGGACCCCCCCATTCAATCTGAAGCTACAAATATTCTCCTTTATTGCTCTCAAAAATTCTAAAGCAAATCCCTCATTTGGTTAGAAAATTCACTTGGCATTCTTAAGCAGGAAAGAAAGAAACACGTAGACCTGCACAGTTTCAGTCACGTGCAGGCCATAAAGTGAGTCAACCTGTGACTGGACCCAATTTAACAACTTTTTTTTTTTGGTGACAGTCCTTAAGTATGATGTGGGACCAAAAACCAAATCTATCCAAGGCACAGTGACAGAGTGTCAAAACAGCCTATAATGAAGATTTTGCTGATTTCCTGTCTGCGACAAACAAAGGAAACAAATTATATTTGTAACTTTGATATATGTTTGTAATCTTCCTGTTAAGATTCCAGATTTTATAATCTTATGTTTTGTATTTTACACTTGTGTTCCTTTTTAATAAAATATGTTGTAGATATGCCATACGACAAATAGATAGATAGATAGATAGATAGATAGATAGATAGATAGATAGATAGATAGATAGATAGATAGATGATAGATAGATAGATAGATAGATAGACAGACAGATAGACTGATGGACAGACAGACAGATAGTGTGGCAACTGACTACCCATCCTTTTTTAAATCCCTCATCTGTCTGCACTCAGTTCTGAATTGTCCCATCTCCACAGCAGCATTTGAAATCTGACTTGGTGAAGGATGTTCTTCACGTTTACTGTGTCCATCCCTTAGCAAATACCTTGATGCTGCCTTCCGTTCCTCCAATTGTTGCCTCTCCTGGCAGATCGATCATCATGGTGACATTAAGCACAGCCTGACGGTTCTCTGAATAGTTGAGGATGATGGAAACGGTTTCGTCCACTCCTGAAAGGCACAGAAAAGATTGCCTGCCTAAACCATCTCCCTCAGGATCTATGACAATTCGCCGTGGCCAACTCACCACAGCCAACTTGTTGCTGGACAAAAGTTACACTAATAACGAAGAAATAGTGGAATAGAATGATTAAAGAAAGGATGCAAAAGGAGGGACAGAACGAAATGTGATCGACAAAAATTAAAATATTTTTTTTAATTGTAAATAATGAAATTAAATTGTTACGTTTTTCCGCAGTGAGTTGTCCCACGGCAAGTTGGCTGTGGCGAGTTGTCCCGTTCCCCTCCCTCAAGCCAGTTGGACTAGATCAGGGGTCCCTAAGCCCCGGTCCGTGGACCAGTACCTGGCCACAGCATGCCAGCAACCGGTCTGCACAAATAAGCAAAGCCCCATCCATGGGATGCAGGCAGAACACAAAACCACACACTCTCCGGTCCGTGGAAAAACCTTTCTCCACAGAACCAGTCCCTGGTGCCCCAAAGGCTGGGGACCTCTGGACTAGAAGACCTCCAAGGTCCCTTCTGATAAAAGAGTCCACCAAGCCACATTTACTTTAACTCTTTTCCTGCAGGAGCAGGTTTAGACATTTACCTGTTTCATGCAGCAATCCTGAGGCCAGAACTGACTGGGGCATTTCAGGCCCAAAAACCATAGAGGCAAACTGGATGCAGTAGCAGCCCAAATCCAGGATGACACCTCCGCCCAGTTTCTTGTCCAGCAGCCTTGGAATATTGTCCATCCGAACAGCTAGTTGAGCTCGGAGCACTTTTAAATTCCCAAGAGATTTCTGGCACACGGCACTACGGATTTGTTCAGACACCGGGAAGAATCTGGTCCAGAAGCCCTTAAAGAGACGAAGGCCTTTCAGATTGGAAGGTATCTTTTACTTCAAGGGAAGTAGCATTGGATACAGACCAGCTGTCTGTATATTTTTAGTCTAAGTAAATCAAGTTTCTAGTCCTTGGGAGAGTGCTAAGACCAAACAGAACTTTGATCTCATCAGGTAGCAAAATTCCACTGATCTGTACGGATGGTCCCTGATTTGCAACCATTCGTTTAGCAATCATTCGAAGTAACAACAGCACCAAAAAAAGGAGATTGATGGCCAGTCCTCACACTTACAACCACCCCAATAATCCCTACATTCACCTGATCAAAATTTGGATAATTGGCAGCCGGCATATATTAAGAATGGTTGCAGCATCCTGGGCTCATACAATTGCTGTGATGGACCAGTATGTAACCATCTGGCCAGAGCATATACTTAAGAACTGTGTTAGAGTATTTAGCATTAACATCAACATTAACATTACAGGGTTAACGTTATATCCTTAGCAGAACTGTATGTAGCATTTACAGGGATAAATGCTATTTCCTTAAGAGATGGCTTCTGGGAAATGTAGTCTATTTCTTAGTAATTCCTATACCTATAGCTTATCTAGAACACTGGAAGGAGTTTCAAAGTTTATTGCAGGACATCCTGTTATGTGCCAGGTTGTAAAAACTTTTGTCTAATGAACCATGCTGTAACCACGTGAATAGCTGAGATGGAGAATTATTCCTTTTTACCTACGAAATTTTCTGCAAAATGTGAGTCATTGCTTAAGGCTTCTGGACAATAAAATGTCTGTTATACAATTAATTTTCGTTGAATAAAACTTTATGGTTTCTAGCACAATTGCCATTTGTGACCTTCCCAGACAGCCTCTGACATGTAAAGTCAATGGGAAAAGTTGCATCCACTTAATGATCAAGCCATTCACTTAACAAGTACAGTGATTCACTTAAAAATGGCAAAAAGGGTCATCAAATCGGGTGCCACTTGCTCAACAGCCGTGTCCCCATGGTTATGTGATCAAAATTAGTCTGCTTGGCAACTGGTGGATATTTATAAAGGTGCCCTGGAATCGTGTGGTCAACTTTGGTAACCTTCTTATAAACAAAGTCAATGGGGGAGCCAGATGCACTTAACAAACTTGTTACACACTTAACAACTGCAGTGATTCACTTAACAACTGTATCAAAAAAAGGTCGTAAAATGGGGCAAAGTTTACTTAAGAAATGTCTCACTTAGCAACAGAAAATCTGGGTCTCAATTGTGGTTTAAATCGAGGACTACCTATAGAGCTCTCCTCTGTTCTGTACAGGGGAATGACTTCTATTTAATATTTAATCTTTTTTTAAAAAAATGAAAGAAAGACACCAACCAGTGGATTGTAAGCCAAGAAACACCAAACCAAAAAGTCAGGGTACGCTACCACAGGGTTGGTATATTTTTTATGGGCAGTCCTCGACTTACGACCACAACTGACCCCAAAATTTCTGTTGTTAGGCGAGACAGTTACTAAGTGAGTTTTGCCCCATTTTATAACCTTTCTTGGCATGGTTGCCAAGTGAACCACTGCAGTTGTTAATAACATGGTCGTTAAGCGAATCTGGCTTCCCCATTGACTTTGCTTGTCAGAAGGTCATAAAAAAAGGTGATCGCAGGACCCCGGCACACACACTGCAACCGTTATAAATATGAGTGAGTTGGCAAGCATCTGAATTTTGATCAAGTGACCACGGGGATGCTGCAAAGGTCATGAGTGTGAAAAAAACGATCATAACATGAGTCACCTTTTTTTAGTGCCGTTGTAAGTTTGAACAGTTACTAAATGAACTGCTGTAAGTAGTTCATACTTGATCTTTATGCATTTCTCAGCCTAATTCCCACTTGCAGGGTTGTTAAAAGGATAAAAGGAGATGCATAGAATTGTCACAGAATTTCCTAGATAGCTTCCGGTGGAAACACATTTTTAGATGCTCTCTGTCAAGAAGTTTTCCTCAACCTAACATGGCTTAAAGAATGGATAATGCTTAGAGATAAAAGACTATTGTACCTAGAGGTGAATGACCTACAAATCGGTTGGCATGCCTTTCTGTGGTATGGAAAGAATAAAATACATAGATACTTTCAAAACCATTTTATAAGGAATGCACTTCTTTCAGAATGGGAAAAAATAAAAGAAAAAATTGCTATTAAGGTACCTGAATGGCTTTCAACAATGGAAGCTTTTGCTTACCCAAATTTTATTAACTACAATAAAGTTATGACTTATAAAGATATTTTGGACAATGAAGGAAAATTGAAAGGCAGACAAGATTTAGAAGAACAAGGCATTGATCTAGCATGGTGGCCATATCTGCAAATTCAAACGAGATATGAAAAAGATGTTAAAACAATGGGATTTTATAAAGAACAGACAGAATTTGATCAGATACTGTTAAAAACAGATGAAAAGTTGATTAAGAAACTCTATAGATTTCTGTTAAAGATGGAGGAAGAACAAGTAAAAGAAACAATGATAACATGGGCAAAGTATTTTGTATATGATATAGAATTAGAAGATTGGCAAAAGTTATGGGAAAGAAATATTAAATTAACTAAAGCAGTGCCATATAAAGAAAACTTATATAAAATGTTTTACCGATGGCATATGACACCAGTTCCTCAAGCTTGGCAACTTTAAGATGTGGGGAATGCAACTCCCAACATTCCCCAGCCAATATGGGAGTTGACGTCTGCACATCCTAAAATTGCTAGACTTGAGAAACATTTCTTTAGATTTTTCAGTCATTAAAAAAGTAGGAATGTGGGGGGTTTTTTAATCTCGGGAAGTGGGAATGTAAGGCTAAAGTTCAAGTGGCATTGCCTGGGGAAGAATGAGAGTGGGAGTAAGAACAAAAACTGATTAGGGAGTGCAAAAACTGGATTAGCTTAATATAACACGCTTCCACCAACACTACAAAAAGAGGCGTGGGGGGGGAGGTTAATCACATGGGTTTGGGGAATTGCAGCCCAGACTGGTAAACAAGCATGATTGCTGCCCTGAAAAGTCACTTATAAAACCTGTTGGATTGCACATTGCACATGCCATACTTGGCAAACCTCAAGCACTGACTTGTTCCTCTCAGACGTTTGCCGGTTCCTTGCCAACTTGGTTAGGATTTTTTGGGTCTGGGTATAAGCTGGGAGCGATCAAAGTATTAAAGTAAAGATTTTTCCCTGAGTCAGAAGGAGAGAAAAAGATCTTAGACTCCCTTATGGCTGATCATGGGAGGCAGAAGGAAATGAGAGGGGCTGATGCCGTTCTTATGTGAATTAGGACAGCTTCCTTTTCTGAACTGCCCTCAGTTGGAGAAAACTAGATGGTGTGGGACTTTGCAACCAGTGGCACGGGTACCACCTGTGGTACATTGGCACCTGGCAGGTGGTATGCGACCATCCTAGAAAAGTGGTAGCGGGGGAGGGGAATGAGCTGAACGGGTGGCAGCACCGCACAAGCCTGAGCGAGAGACGGCTGGAGCTGCAGGGCTGTCAGGGCTCAGTGGAAGAGCCAGGATCAGCGCCAGACTCCAGCTGGAGCTCGGCGCTGATCCTGGCGCTTTTGCTGAGCCCAGAAGAAGCGCCGATCGGCTGGAATGTTGCAGCATCTCCAGGGTCTTGTGAATAATAATAATAATAATAATAATAATAATAATAATAATAATAATAATAATAATAATAATAATAATAATAATAATAATAATAAAGTTGGAAGGGACCTTGGAGGTCATCTAGTCCAACCCCCTGCTCAGGCAGGAAACCTTATACCATTTCAGGCAAATGGCTGTCCAGTCTCTTCTTAAAAACCTCCAGTGTTGGAGCATTCACCACCTCTGGAGGCAGGTAGTTCCACTGGTTAATTGTTCTAACTGTCAGGAAGTTTCTCCTTAGTTCTAGGTTGCTTTACATTCAGATGCTTGATTGATTCATATTTATGACGGTCACAGTGTCCCAGGATCATGTGAAGTGACCAAAACCTGCTGCAACCATCAAGCCGACGGGGGGGGGGGGGAATAAAAACCAAACACTCCCCCACTCCACCCTCGCTGCCAATCCTCAACAGAAATGCTCACAACAGTGAAAACCTCAGGACAGGAGGAAGAGCGCCGCCGGGCAGGCAGTCAGATGTCTTGCTTGGCTGTGGCTTGGGGGGCACTTTTTTCAGTGCCATTGTAACTTCGAACAGCCACTAAGCGAACTGTTGTAAGTCGAGGACTACTTGTACTTCATCATTTTTTTTCCTTTTTTGGGGAGGGTCATCAAGTTTTTGACACCTTGCTAGGTGACTGGTGGTACTCAGATGTTGCCATATCCTAAAAGCGGTACAATGGGTGAAAAGGTTGAAAAGCCCTGGCTTAAGGTTTTGGACTACGTGGAGCAGGGAGACACAGGCAAACTTTTTCTGATTCTGTCCTCCCTGCCTGACTATCTTGAGAGGCATCCACATTTTAATCTTCTGTTTTCCATCGCTGAATTAATTATCTTTCTCTGCTTTTTTAATTTGACGTGGCCCACTGATTGTATGCACGACAGCTCATCCCTAAACTAAAACTAGTGTTGAAGAAAAGAAGAGAATAATTTCGATGTAACCATGCTTCTATAGAGAGCTAAGCTTATTAACAAAACAAAAGCAAAATAAACACCTAGAACGGTATTAGTGAAATGATATAATTTCAAAAGCAATAAGCCCCATTTTTAAAAGGGAGAAAAAGAGTCTGAAAATTATATTAGTTGTAATACAATCCCAAACACAGAGTTAGATTGCACGAAGAAAGTATTGCTTGCTCTTTTGGTGAAAAAAATATATATCAAAAGTTGACAAACAACACGCAGCATGGCAACAATCGTTTGCTATAAATGGGTGGATATAGACTTTAATCCTAGTATTATATGGAGAATCTGCTAAGGTCACCCCTTGCCTATAAAATCCACAGTTCTTGACACCTTGACTCTAACTGTAATGGATACAGCCAAGAAGAATCTGCAACGGTGTGTTAATCATAATGACAATCCTGACAATCCTGGGCCAAAAAATGAGATAACTAGAACAATATCAGATCAGATGTTTAATATTCTAGCTTGCATCTCCAGTAACAAAGCAATCATAACCAGTTTTCCCCACCCATTGTCACCATGATTCAAATTCGTAGACAGGTAGTCCTCGACGTATGACCACAACTGTGCCCAAAATTCCTGTTGCTAAGCGAGGTAGTTGTTAGGTGAACTTTGCCCCATTTTGCAACCTTTCTTGCCACCGTTGTTAAGTGAATCGCTGCAGTTGTTAAATTAGCAACATAGTTGTCAAGCAAATCTGGCTCCCCCATTGACTTGTAAGAAGATGGCAAAAGGGGATCACATGACCAAGTCACACTGTGACCGTCATAAATATGAGTCAATTGCCAAGAGTCTGAATTTGGATCACATGACCACGGGGGAGTCGTAAGTGTGAAAAACAGTCACAAGTCACTTTTTTCAGTGCTGTTGTAACTTAGAACAGTCACGAAATGAACTGTTGTAAGTCGAGGATTACCTGTATTTTCAGTATTCAATATAATGCATGTTTAGGTTTATAAAATAAACCGAACGGTGTCTCAGGGCGAACACAAAGACATACAGTATCACAACTGTTGTTAGTGATTTGTGCATCAACAAAACAAACCTTTTAAGAATGCAGCAGGGAAGGAAGTCGGGCGACTGGCACTGTGAATAATAAATCCCTCCCTGATTACAATAGACTAAGATTTCTATTTTTTTAAAAAAAAGCTTAGTTTTTCTAGAGCTATAAAGTGGCAAAAAATGTTCTGGAATACATGCTTCAAAACCAGTATGACTCTTTTTGTGCACTTCTGATGGCTTCTAAGCTATCGTGTCGGTGCGTTTACACCACATGCTAAAATTGAAATTCAAAGAAACCCCACAGGAGCTTAGCACAATGTGTGAAGCCAGCTAGAGCTTGATTCCTAAAAGCTCGCATCTCCTACCTCCATGAGGAACACGTCGTTCTCTCGAGCTGTTCGTATCATCTCCCGTACTTCGCGGGCATTCATGCCCATTGGTTTTTCACAGAGAACGCTCTTTTTAGCCCGGAGGAAGAGGGTGGTGTGAGAAAGATGCTGGGTGTTGAGAGAACCCACGTAGATCACATCTGGAGGGGGAAGCAGAAGACACCTCAGCAAATGAACAGAAAACGGAAGAGAGGTAAAGGGGGAGACCAGGATTTCATTGGAGCCTGGGAATCTTCTTATGATCTTCTTATTATTATTATCCTTCCTTCCTTCCTTCCTAATACAAAGTAATGAAAGGCCAGGAGGCAACATGGAGTTGTACTGGAGATATGAAGATCATCAATTGTTCTCTCCCTCCCTCCTTACTTCCCTCTCTTCCACACATCTTCAAGTTGCCAGGGTTGACAAACTTTGTTAGACAAACATCTGGCATAACTCCCTTTTTATGACTCTTAATTATAATTATAAGGACTCACTGGAGAAGAGCCTAATGCTTGGAAAGGTTGAGGGCAAGAGAAGAAGGGGACGACAGAGAATGAGGTGGCTGGATGGAGTCACTGAAGCGATGGGAAGGTAACAGCGTTCCGTGCGCCTTTGGCGTCTCGTCATGCCGGCCACATGACCACAGAGACATCCTCGGACAAGCGCTGGCTCTTTGGCTTTGAAACGGAGATGAGCACCGGCCCCTAGAGTTGGAAACGACTAGCACGCATGTGCGGGGGAACCTTTACCATATATATACATATATATATACATACATATATACATATACATATACATAATAATAATAATAATGTAAAGTTGGAAGGGACCTTGGAGGTCATCTAGTCCAACCCCCTGCTCAGGCAGGAAACCCTATACCATTTCAGGCAAATGGCTGTCCAGTCTCTTCTTAAAAACCTCCAGTGTTGGAGCATTCACCACCTCTGGAGGCAGGTTGTTCCACTGGTTAATTGTTCTTACATATACATATACATATACATATACATATACATATACATATACATATACATATACATATACATATACATATACATATACATATACATATACATATACATATACATATACATATACATATACATATACATATACATATACATATACATATACGTGTGTGTGTGTGTGTGTGTGTGTTAGTTAAATGTTTGTTAAGCATTCAGAATACACTTGCTTAGTCCCAGACACGGGACAAATCTTATTTCCTGTTTCAGCCTAGCCCAAGGCCATCTACAGGCAGTAGCCACAGCAGTGGCAGCTCATATTTGTGTAAACTTTTTGGCTTGCTAACAAAGAATTAAAGGGAGGCTGATATGGCCATTTCAAACTCATTTGTTCTCATCAGTCAGCCACACCCTTCTGAGATTCGAACCTGGGCCGACTGTGTATGTCTTCCTATACTGATTCCTCCTAATTTCAAGTCTCAAATCCCCTCAGGAGAGAGGATCTATGGAGATTCATTCCAGGTCATAGTTATCAAGAGAGAGTATTTCACTTGCTCTCTTCCACAACCCTGCCCTGCCAGTTTTGGAACTGATTTTCTGTCCCCAAGGTCTAATTCAGCTCACCCACGTCAGGATCCTGTGCAAGTTCCTCATAAGAGCCATAGGCCCTGCAAATATGTCGTCTGGCATATTCCTGGGCATGCTTGAGACTGCTAGAAGCAATAGCAGCTATCTGGAAAAAAAGAAGCAGCAGCCAAATTACACGAAGTTGGACACTGTATTTTACTCTCACAAAATTAACCCTCCTTGTACTTAGCAGAAGGGGTTGAAGGGTGATAAATTTTCAATTCATCCTGGCACTTGATGAAAAGGGAATCTGCATCCTAGGAATTGTGGACTTGCATTATGGATAGGTAGGTACGGAATAGCCATTGAGGTGCACAGAAGTTTGGAAGCACAAAAGTGTTATCAAATATAGATATAGCCGGTTTTATTTTTCATTTCACTATTCGTGTTTGATTTCACTACAGGTAGTCCTCAAGTAGCAACCACAACTGAGCTCAAAATTTCGGTTGCTAAGTGAGACATTTGTTAAGTGAATTTTGCCGTTTTATTATTTTTCTTGCTACCGTTAAGTGAATCACTGCAGTTGTTAAGGGAGTAACGTGGTTGTTAAGTGAATCTGGCTTCCTCATTGACTTGGTTTGTCAGAAGGTTAAAAAAGTGACCACGTGACCCTGGAACACGGCGACATCATAAACGCGAGTCAGTTGCTAAGCGTCTGGATTTTGATCACGTGGCCGTGAGGATGCTACAACAGTCACAAGTGTGAAAAATCGTCATCACTTTTTTTCAGAGCCATGGTAACTTCGAATTGTGACCAAATGAACTGTTTAGTGACCAAGTACAGGTAGTCCTTGACTTAAACAGTTCATTTAAGCCAGGGATAGGCAACCTCGGCTCTTTTATGACTCGTGAACTTCAACTCCCAGAATTCCTGAGCCAGCATGGGTCAGCATGGCAACCTCTCCCTTTCTCCTCAGCATAGCTGGCTCAGGAATTCTGGGAGTTGAAGTCCATGAGTCATAAAAGAGCCAAGGTTGCCTACCCCTGGTTTAAGCAATCCCAACCATACCACCCATTTGCTCTTCTTGCTGGCATTAATAAGAAGTGGTCCAAATTATACAGATGGTTTTGCTCCATCCAAATTAGTTAACTCATTTTTTCCCCTGAGGATGCAAGGGAAAAAATCTGGGAGGGTGAATACAATTTGTTTGTTTTTCTTTATAGATGCCTTGAGAAAGGAGTGGTACCATAGCTTGATAATTAGCACTGTCTCAGCTTATTGTTTTTTTTAATCTTAATGAGATTCCTATCTGAGCTTCAAAGCAATAAAGTTGTTTCCTGCTAGCTCTCCAGAGGAAAGAGAAGCATTCGAGTATTTTCCCAGAAAGTATTTTCCCAGAAAGAGTGAGTGAGAAAATTTTAGCTTATATTAGCATACTTCAGGGTGCAATCTAGGACTACTGCCTCATTTGCTTGCTGAGGGGAGCTTTGACTCAATTAAGTGCTGATTTGCTCTAATTCAAAGTAATGAAAGGCCAGGTGGCAACATGGAGTTGTACTGGAGATATGAAGACCATCAACCATTCCATCCCATCCTTCTTTAAAGTAAGTTGCTTCCCTTCAGTGTATAATCCGCAAAAAATGCTAAGTAGGGGAAGGTTTAGCTTTGGAGAAAGGGAGTGGCACCCCTGCCTTACAGACTTTTAAAATTTGTTTTCTCGATAATTTCTGGATATCTGCAAACCTCAAGAGGATTTCCAGATGGAGAGATGGTGGCACAGTGGTTAGAATGCAGTTTTGTTGTTGCTAGCTGCAAAGTCGTGTCCGACCCATCGCGACCCCATGGACAATGTTCCTCCAGGCCTTCCTGTCCTCTACCATCTTCTGGAGTCCATTTAGGCTCATGCCTACTGCTTCAGTGACTCCATCCAGCCACCTCATTCTCTGTCGTCCCCTTCTTCTCTTGCCCTCAACCTTTCCCAGCCTTAGGCTCTTCTCCAGTGAGTCCTTCCTTCTCATTAAGTGGCCAAAGTATTTGAGTTTCAACTTCAGGATCTGGCCTTCTAAAGAGCCGTCAGGGTTGATCTCCTCTAGGACTGACCGGTTTGATTGCCTTGCAGTCCAAGGGACTCGCGGGAGTCTTCTCCAGCACCATAGCTCAAAGGCCTCAATTCTTTGGCGCTCAGCCTTTCTTAAGGTCCAACTTACAGAGCCATACATTGCAACTGGGAAAACCATGGCCTTGACTATATGCACCTTTGTTGGCAGGATGATGTCTCTGCTTTTTAGTGTGCTGTCTAGATTTGCCATAGCTTTCCTCCCCAGGAGCAAGTGTCTTTTAATTTCTTGACTGCAGTCCCCATCTGCAGTGAACTTGGAGCCTGTCACTACCTCCATTTCTTCCCCATCTATTTGCCAGGAATTGAGAGGGCCGGATGCCATGATCTTGGTTTTTTTAATGTTGAGTTTCAAGCCCACTTTTGCACTCTCCTTCTTCACCCACATCAAGAGGCTCTTTAGTTCTTCTTCACTTTCTGCCATTAGAGTGGTATCATCTGCATATCTTAAGCTGTTGATATTTCTCCCGGCAATCTTAATTCCAACTTTTGATTCATCTAGCTCTGTCTTTCCCCATGATGTGCTCTGCATATAAGTTAAATAGGCAGGGCGACAGTATGCAGCCTTGCCGGAAGTAGTGCAGGCTAATTCTGCTGACTGCCAACTGCCAGCAGTTCAGCAGTTCAAGGCTCACTGTGTCAAGTTTGACTCAGCCTTCCATCCTTCCTGGGTCAGTAAAATGAGGACCCAGATTGTTGGAGGCAATATGCTGACTCTGTAAACCGCTTAGAGAGGGATGTAAAGCACCATGAAGCAGTATATAAGTCTAAGTCCTATTACTACTGCTATTTGGGTGATGCCAACTGTAGCAAATTTGCTCCTAGCCGGATAAGATAAGATAACCTTTACTGACATTTTTTACTATGCGCACACTGGTCCACGTTAAAAATTACACCCATACATATATATACATATTACAAATCACTGTCCATTTTGAATACACAGCGGAAAGAAGAAACTTGAGAGTTCATAGGGTCAATACTATATGGAACAAAGCTGTGACTGATGTTCTGCTTTGCATACCACGAAGCCTCCTCCCAGAAGGTAACAAAGAAAACAGGTCATGAAGAGAATGTGTAGCATCCCAGATAATCCTGCGGACCTTGCTCAAGCATCACTTATACAGTATGCTGTGTCCTGGATAGAAAGAAGTGAACTGCCAATAAATAATCTTTTCTACCATCCTCACCACTCTCTACACTGCCTTCCTGTCTGAAGCAGTAATGCTTCCAGATCAGACAGTAATGCAATATGACAAGATGCTCTTGACTGTCTCTGTGTAGAAAGTGTTAAGGACAGGGGAAGGAAGGTGTATTTTTCTCAGGCGACCCAGAAAATGCAGATGCTCCTGTGCCCACTTCACTAGTGTCTCACTGTTGAGCAACCAAGCTAGTCTACTCATTAGCTGCACACCCAAAAACTTGATGCTGATAACCACCTCCACAGGTGAATCAGGGGTATGTGGCTGTACCTGCCTTTTCTAAAATCAACAATGACCATTGGATAGTTGAGTTTCAGGGCTGAGGAAACCCAGCTATTCTTTTAGCATATTCAATCAGGACAATATATCAGCCCTAGTCTAGGTGTACCCTACTGTACACACACACGAGTCTCTTAAGGAGACACAGAAAACTACAAATATACAAATACCGGTATAAGTGTTCAGTGACAGCCCTTAAGAGCAGTCAGGAGAGAGTCCACCGGTGGTTGACTCCTGTTGTTGATTTTGTTTTGGGAAGCAGGAATACAGCACTGGAAAAATGGAAATGTGGGTGGCTGCCTTATATAAAATCAGCACACCGATCTTATTTATGCAGCTCCGTCAACCCCGGTTGGCCACTGCAATCCCAGGTTCCTGGAAGGCCCCTCTCATGCTTGCTTCAAGATCCCAGAGGCTGAAAACTCTTTATACTAAATTCAGCTATTCATCTAGTTCTACATTTCTAACAGCAGGCAAACCTTTAAGGTGCACCAGCCTTTTTAGAAGAAAACCAACTGTCTCCCCATACCAGCACACTCGCACACTCTCTCACACATTCTCAGCACATGATACAACCTTGTGATCTGCCGGCAGAGTTTTCAAGGCCACAATGAAGTCATGGGAAATCTTCCCAGCCGAGCAGATTCCCCAGCAGAGAGGCATGGAAGATTTTGGGTGTCTTGATGGCTAACAGAATAGATGTTTCTATTCTGCTTTTTTCCCCCTCTGTGAAGAATCTGGATCAGCAGCTGCCTACATTTAGGAACCTATGCTTTGGAAAAGGGGCAGGGTTGCTCTGGGGCTGGGAGACGCCCTGCGTGGCTGCTTCTCTCTGTGTTTGGGGTGGAGTACCAAACCTGAATTTACAGGGAGAATGTGTGCATGGCAAAGATAGGAAACCCTACTTGAGTGAATTAAACTCGGGACTCCTCCCTAGAAAATTGTCCCCCAAGCAGGTCCGTAGGGCACAATACTTCAATCATTTCAATTTTGACTTAAAATATTTCCCTGGGGGGGGGGATTTACTGGCTGATGCATTGTCTAGAATGCCCCAATACAAAAGCCGCCATGAGGACATTGTTCCCTCTCCACAATCAACAGCACTGACCAAGCAGTGTAACAAACACGCGAGGCTGAACGTGCGAACGCAATGGTGGAACAATACATCAGATGTTATGTTAATTATCAACAGAATAATTGGGTTGATCTCCTGCCTTTTGCCGAAGTGGCATACAACAATACGGTGCACAGTAGTACTGGACTTACCCAATTTAATATAGCAACCAGCCGTGAGTTCATTCCTATGCCTGAATATATGCCGATCCATTCGTGCTTGGATGAAAAGCCGGCAAAAGTCCTTGAGTGGATCCAATCAGCTCAAGGAAATCTCCCCAAAACTTAGCAGTAAACTGTACTCCCCTGTCAATGTCACACTCTTGACCGTTTTGTTGACCCAGATTTAGGGGACAATATTAATTGTGGTTGAAACTCAACATTAAGAAAACCAAGATCATGGCATCCGGCCCTCTCAATTCCTGGCAAATAGATGGGGAAGAAATGGAGGTAGTGACAGATTTTATTTTCCTGGGCTTCAAGATCACCGCAGATCAGGACTGCAGCCAAGAAATTAAAAGACGCTTGCTCCTGGGGAGGAAAGCTATGGCAAATTTAGACAGCATACTAAAAAGCAGAGACATCACCCTGCCAACAAAAGTGCATATAGTCAAGGCTAAGGTTTTCCCAGTTGCAATGTAATGGCTGTGAAAGTTGGACCATAAGAAAGGCTGAGTGCCAAAGAATTGAGGCCTTTGAACTATGGTGCTGGAGAAGACTCCTGCGAGTCCCTTGGACTGCAAGGCGATCAAACCGGTCAGTCCTAGAGGAGATCAACCCTGACTGCTCTTTAGAAGGCCAGATCCTGAAGCTGAAACTCAAATACTTTGGCCACCTAATGAGAAGGAAGGACTCACTGGAGAAGAGCCTAAGGCTGGGAAAGGTTGAGGGCAAGAGAAGAAGGGGACGACAGAGAACGAGGTGGCTGGATGGAGTTACTGAAGCTGTAGGCGTGAGCCTAAATGGACTCCAGAAGATGGTAGACGACAGGAAGGCCTGGAGGAACGTTGTCCAGGGGGTCACGAGGGGTCGGACGCAACTTCGCAAGTAACAACAACAACAATCAATTGTGAATACGTGCAGATGGCCCCACGCTCTCTGGCCACTTGCAGAACCACGAATGCAAGGTCATAAAAGGACAGCAAAGGAAACACCCAATATCCCAACCCACCCGGGAACATACGATGTCTTAGGGAAACACCTAAACCACCCAAATGGGACCATATGGTGTCTTGGGGGAACACCCAAAAGGGAGCATTTTAGCTACTTCTGCTTTCTTCCTTCTTATCTACAGTGTGCCGGCTTTAAAGGGCGAAGTCTTTATCTTATGTGTTGTGTCCTTAGTTACGGAGGGTTCACCTTCGGAGGGAAAACTCAGAGCAGCCATTGGCTGTTACTTCTCGGTGACAGATTCAAAGCCGGGGATTGGTTACGTTTGAATAACAGTTAGTATATAAGGTAGTGTTTAACCGTTAGTTAGTCAGTTGACATATGTGAGTTCAATAAATGTTCCTTGCTAAACCTCGCTGTCTCTGCTCGTCAATCCGGACATAACATTATGTGTGTCAGCTTTGCTGGGTGAATTGCTTATGTAATCAAAGTAGGTATAAAAATAAGGCTTTTCTGATATTTGGGGCTTTTTCTCTTTTTGGAGGAGCCGGTCTTTGTTCAGCTAAATAAAAACGTAAAGCTTGAAGGCAACTTCTGGTTTCCTGTATTTTTTATCAAGCAAAACCTCAGAACCTGCACAGCATTTTCGATACATTCAATCCAATAAACCTGTCCTTAGAGCTGGGGTAGGCAACCTCGGCTCTTTTATGACTCATGGACTTCAACTCCCAGAATTCCTCAGTCAACATAGCTGACTCAGGTATTCTGGGAGTTGAAGTCCATGAGTCATAAAAGAGCCGAGGTTGCCTACCCCTGCCTTAGAGGGAAACTCAAGCCTCAGAGTTCTGTTTTAATTAGCCTCATCTATCGCAACCAAGGGACACGGTGGCTCAGTGGGTTAGGACGCTGAGCTTGTCAATCAGAAGGTCGGCAGTTTGGTGGGTCGAATCCCGAGTGCCGCGGAGCAGAGTGAGCGCCTGTTACTCGTCCCAGCTTCTGCCAACCTAGCAGTTCGAAAGCACGTAAAAATGCAAGTAGAAAAATAGGGACCACTACGGTGGGAAGGTAACAGCGTTCTGTGCGCCTTTGGCGTCTAGTCATGCCGGCCACATGACCACAGAGACGTCCTCGGACAAGCGCTGGCTCTTCGGCTTTGAAACAGAGATGAGCACCAGCCCCTAGAGTCGGAAACGACTAGCACGCATGTGCAGGGGAACCTTTACCTTTACCTTATCGCAACCATGACAGTCGTGTGATCCACCTCTTGTGATCTTCTGACAAGCAAAGTCAACGAGGAAGCCGGATTCACTTTACAACCATGTTCCTAACTTAACAACTCCAGCAATTCACGACAACTGTGGCAAAGGAAGATCGTAAAACGGGGTCAAAATTCACTTAACAACCGTCTTGTCGAGCGAGAGAAGTTTTGGGCTCAATTACGATCGTTAAGTCGAGGACTACCTGTATCAAGTTTCATTCATCATGTTATGCAGTAGGGCAAAGATGTAAATGTCTCTGGATTATGCTTTAAAGCAGCCTGGGCATGGAGCTAGGATCAATGAAGATAAGATCAACGTTAAAAGGAAGCAAGGTTTGTCTAAAAAACCACCTCCGTCCTGAAAACCAGTATTCTGAGATGCAAGTGTGGGGAGGACAATTGGGAGTCAAATGAGGCCGGCAGGCTTTGGCACTCTGAATATGCCCTGAGGAAAACTTTTCCTGTTTAACTTTGTATGTGCCAGCGCTGATTTCTGTAACTCAAAAAATATTCTCGGATTAACTCCAGAAGCCTGAGCAGAGGGTGGAAGGGAGAATTAAAGCAGTCAGGGGTGTGGAATGAGAACAAGCACTCCTACACGCGGGTATTGTTACTTGTGTGTGTGTGTGTGCACAAGGATTGTTACTTGGGTGTTTGTTACATGAGTCTTTGGAGAAGGGCGGGATATAAATGGAATTAAAATAAATAAATAAATAAATTTATTTGCCACCTATCTCGCAATGGGGCAGCTTCCCACACTCAAAGTGGATAAAGGAAAAGAAGTGGAAATATAACAGCGGCAACATAATGGAAGAACAGAATAAATAGCGAAAGAGAAAACCGTGAGGATACAGTGATATGAAAATAAAAGTTTAGGTGGCTGGGGAAGCAAAGAGCCAGGGAGGAGGTGAAATTTGCTGTCAATCTATTAGCCACCCCCGGTATGATGCTACCTCACTTGGATCCCCAGCCCAACCAGCAGAGACAGGTCTTCAGGCTCTTATTAGATAGTTCCCGACTTACAACAACAGTTCGTTTAGTGACCATTCAAAGTCACAACAGCGTTGAGAAAAGTGAGGTATAACCATTTTTCTCACAGTTATGCCTTTTCCAGCATGTGATCATGTGATCAAAGTTCAGATCCCTGGCAAAAACTGGTTCGCCTTTATGGCCGTCGCTGTGTCCCAAGGTCATGTGATCATCTTTTGCGATCTTCTGACAAGCAAAGTCAATTGCGGGGTGGGGTGGGGGAGCCAGATTTCGCTGAACAACCAGGTTACTCGCTTACCAACTGCAGTGATTCACTTAACAACCGAGGCAAGAAAGGTCGTAAAAATGGGGCAAAATTCACGTAACAAATGTCTCACTTAGGAGCAGAAACTT
Source organism: Vipera berus (assembly GCF_964194415.1). Classification (NCBI taxonomy): domain Eukaryota; kingdom Metazoa; phylum Chordata; class Lepidosauria; order Squamata; family Viperidae; genus Vipera; species Vipera berus. The sequence goes on along the minus strand of NC_138210.1, from coordinate 56,159,172 downwards.
TGGGCTCAAGGGTAGCCGTTGAGGATTTATGCATTTATTAGATGCAGGACCCCATTGTGTGTTGTATTCGTGTATTACATCCAGAAAGGAATCTTTTTAAAAAATGTTTTCATGAGTTAAATACCACCCAGTTTTGCTGTAAGCTCCGGTAAGCAAGACATTGGTATACCATTTCCAGACGTGTGGATTTCAACTCCCAGAATTCCCCAGCCAGCATGCATTCTGAGAGTTGAAGTCTAGACATTTCGAAATTGCCAAAGTTGAGAAACACGGTAGTGGAAGTTGAGAACTATTACAGTAGGACTAGTGCAGTAGAAAGCACTACAAGTGAGAAACACAGGAGTAGAAGTAGAGCAAGTACGTGGTAGAACACTGCAGTAGAAGTTGCCAAGGCTGAGAACCCCTGCAGAGAAACACTATTCATCCACTCCTCCTTTAACATTAGCTATATTATAAACCTCTTTTTAGATATTGCTTTCCCACTTTCAAGCTGAAAAGTGCAGATGGCAACCGCAATAGCATTTACAGTACGCTTGTATACTGCCCTACAGCACGTTACTGCATTCTCTTGGCAATTTAAAAGGTAAAAACCATTATTTGCATATGGCCTCCAACAAACTGGGTCCTCATTTTACCGAGCTCAGAAAGATGGAAGACTTAATCCACCTTGAGCCCTGTCAGAATCAAACACAGGCTGCGGGCAGAGTTTGCTCACAATACTGCACTTTAGTCCAGGGTTTTTCAACCTTTTCACCCATTGTACCGCTTTTAGGATATGGCAACATCCGAGTTGCCATAGCAAGGTGTCAAAAACTTGATGACCCCCCCCCAAAGGAAAAAAGTGATGAAGTACGAGTAGTCCTCGACTTACAACAGTTCACTTAGTGGCTGTTCGAAGTTACAATGGCACTGAAAAAGTGCCCCCCAAGCCACAGCCGAGCAAGTCACCTGCCTGCCAGCCCGGCTCTTCCTCCTGTCTGAGGTTTTCATTGTTGTGAGCATTTCTGTTGAGGATTGGCGGGGGGGTGGGTGGGTTGGTTTTTATTCCTCCCCACCTCTGCTGGATGGTTGCAGCAGGTTTTGGTCACTTCACATGACCCTGGGACACTGTGACCATCATAAATATGAATCAGTTGCCAAGCATCTGAATGTAAATCAGAAGACTCTGGAGATGCTGAAACATTCCAGCTGATTGGCGCTTCTTCTGGGCTCAGAAATGTCAGGATCAGTACTGAGCTCCAGCTGGAGCCTGGCGCTGATCCTGGCGCTTCTGCTGAGCCCTGACAGCCCTGCAGCTCTAGCCGTCTCTCGCTCAGGCTTGTGCGGTGCTGCCACCGGTTCAGCTCATTCCCGCTCCCCCGCTACCACTTTTCTAGGATGGTGGTGTACCACCTGCCAGATGCCAATGTACCACAGGTGGTACCCGTACCACTGGTTGAAAAGCCTTGCTTTAGTCACTGTATCCCCCAGCGCTCCGTTTTCTTTTACCCTTCTTCAACCAAATGTCTCCGAGATGTAATGGATTCTTCTTCCCCCCCCCCTTCAGTGAATTATCTTGCAGAAAACATACGATTGGTTGGAAACTTGATTCTAACATCTTATTTGACCAACAGCAATAGTGCTTCTTTGGGTTTTTTGTCTTTCCCATTTATGTTCTACAGGACCAAGGATTTCACTTGGGACCAATACCCTGCGAAGCCTATGACCTCTTGCAGCCCAATTCACCCCTACCAGAACTGATTTTTTTTAAAGCCATACAGTTAAAATAAAAAATAAATCTGGACTGAGAAACTCCCGATGACCACTAGATGGAAACAAAGGGATATAGTAACTCCTAACCCTTTGCTTCCCTCTAGTGGTCATCTAGTTACTTGGTTTATCCAGCCTAGATCAGGCAGCTCTAAACATTTCCACCAGCCCAAAATGAATCTAGACAGATACTAAACTGCAAAATGATTTGATTGCTATAAATTCGACATTTGGTATGAAAACAGTGGTTATGAATTAAAGCCATGATTAAAACAAACAACCCTGGTTTAGAAGGATGGATGACTGCAATTGCTATTGCTCTCTTTTAAAGGATTAATCTGGCTGGGAACATAAATGCCTTACTGAACAGCAGTAATTTTGTCTTTGGTTTGTGGACATGTTTCTTTGTCCCTTCCCATCCATGCTACTCATTGGAATTGGGTGGCATCCAAATGAAATAAATACTTGCCACGGCAAGTTAATTCAGTGATAATTACTGCTTTCCTCTCCCTTATTATGTTTGCCACCTTCTCATTTTAAATTTTAAAAAAGTGCCATGCCATTTATTTTTCTGGCAGGAGTCTTTAGTAAAAACCCACTGTGTCACTGTGTTGTTTTTTTCATAAATGCAACAAGCCCAAGGGGAAAAAAAATATCTGACCATTTTGTTAAATATTTGTAAATGTTTCTGTCTGGAACTGTACATGTATTTCTAGGGTCATAAGCAAGTTTATTCAATAACATTTCCTATTGTCAAAGGTAACAAAGTTAAATTAGTAAAGCTCGCTAAGCTCAAGATCAGCAAAAAGCAAGAAATAAATATATACAGTTCTTCAGTTATTGAATGCAATCCAGATCCAGTGACCTAATTCACAAATTGAGTTCCGCTATAATTTAAGGATAATTTCTATACAAAAACACACAATTGCTTACATTTGCCGAGACATAAAACAAAACAGTAACTCCCGAATGTCTGGTTTCATACCACCTGTTAAGTCAAAACTGAACAAAGCACAAAACGGCGTTGTGTGTTGTGTGAAGCAGGTTGGTGGGAAGCAGCCTACAGAGCATTAAGCTCTAAAGTCATTTTTCAAACAATGGTTGGATTCACGCTAGAGTTTCAGATATCACAGCTGCCCTGGTTCACACATCCAGCTATCATAAATTGTAGTTCCCAGGAGCTGATTTCAGACAACACACTAAATCAAAAATCAAATCAGCCTTCTCAAGGTTTAATGTCATGCATCAGCCAGGCCAATCATACTTAAAAGCAGGGGTCTTCAAACTTGGCCCTTTTATGACTTGTGGACTTCAACTCCTAGAATTCCTCAGCCAGCGTGCCTGGCTGAGGAATTCTGGGAGTTGAAGTCCACAAGTCATAAAAGGGCCAAGTTTGAAGACCCCTGCTTAAAAGATTCTTATTGACAGCGCTTTTTTTGTAAAAGAAAAAGGTGCCGGAACTCACACGTCATACAACCCGCCTTGCACCATCCAAAAAAGGTGCCGGAACTCCGTTCTGAGCGTTCTATGAGAAAAAAAGCCCTGCTTATTGACATCAATAAGACAAGGTAGCAATTAATGCAATGGATCTCTTTGAAGCATTCATCCTCTCTTGTGGGTTTTTTCGCACCCTGCGGGCTCCTCATGAACTTGCCGATGAATGAGGACACGTGTCTGAGCTTTCTCGGGATGAGGGCCCAGACCGAAGTCCCAAGCTCTCTTTTATTGAGATACCAGCAACGCATAAGCAACAAGCAATTAGCAACAAACAATTATCTAAGCGTTCAGCTATCCATGAAAACCGTTATCTTAAGGTTGCGAATGGTTACATCTCAGCCATGCACTAAGCAATTATCTCAAGGTTATAAATCAGCTACATATCTGTATGGAATGTCTTTGTTCTTCTAACTATCTTGTATGTGTTACTTTCTTGTACGTGTTCCAACGGGGGTGTCCGTCTGCACGTAGCAAGGTCATCTGATTTTTGGTAAAACACAACTTATGAACAGAAACGAAACTTATTTCTGCCCTGAGCCAGACCTGCGCCATTTTATGTGAGCCTAAGGTGGAAATATGACAGGTTTCCTACATCTCCTCCCTTTTTGTTTTTTGACCCAAAGGGCTCAGTAGGACAGAGATGTGGTGCATGCCGGTGATAAGCATAAGGCTTTCTTTTGGCCCTCCTCGCCATCTGTGTCTAATACGAAGGAGGCCTTTACAATGGCACGGTCTGTAGTATCTGACTCAAGGTCTTCTTGAGGCAATAACTGATATTTCTTTTCCCACAAGGCATTTACATGCTTGATGGCACGTTGTTCTGCTATAAATGAAATGCTATTAGAAATAGTTCTAACAAAAATAGGTAAAATACAAGGCAAAATAATACATCCTAAAGCAATCATACTAATTAAAGCTACAATAGCTTGCAAACCAGGTAATTTGGGAAACCAGGAGCCAAATAATTCCTGAAAGTTAAAACCATTCCATGTTTGAACAGGAACATGAGCTACTTTAACCATTCTATCTGTGATCTCCTGAATCACTTTCCCACTGTCATCAATTTCAATACAACAATTTGTAAGATTAAATTTTCCACATACCCCCCCTTCTTTAGCTAAGAGATAGTCCAGGGCCAATCGATTTTGCATAATATAAGTTCTTGATTTAGCACTTTCTTTTGCTAAATGGGTCATGGCTGAAACTGTTTCATTAGTGACAATTTCTACAACTGCTTGCAGCCGAATCAGACGATTGAGTAAGTAAATTGGGGTCCTATAGCCATAGGTCCCATCTTCTGCCCAAGTTGCAGGTCCATAATAATGGATTATACGGTCGGGGGGCCATTCATTGTCCTTCCAAACACCCCGATGAATGTTTTTTGTGTCTCTTTCACTACGGATGTTACCAATTTCTTCATAAACCGGAACACCCAACACTTGTCGCTGTTGGAGGGGCAAAAGGAAAAAGCTAGGCCTGATGGCTCCTAGAACACAAGAACCATACCAGTCCTTGGGGAGAAAATTATAAGCAAAACGTCCACAAATCCAATATAGGCCGGTAGGAGCTTTCCATTGCAAGGCGTTGTTTTCTGGATCTAACAGGAAGGCCATGTGTGTCATTTGTGCCAATGCGTTGTTGGGCTGTGAGTCCGAAGAACCTGACCACCAAGTATTGTTCTCCCAAGTCCCTTTGCATCTTAGTGAGCCCACGTTACTATGGCGAAAATCAGTCTTTTTACGTTGGTAACAAATGTTGCCTACCAATTTGGTAGTTATAGCCCAAATTTCTTGTCCTTTCTGATTAAAGGTGTAATTGGCCTGATTTTCTAACATTTGAGTGTAATTGAGTTCATGGGCTTCCCATGGCCATTGATCACCCATGTTAGTGCCCCCACACACAAAACAATTTTGTACCGTAAGCTCCTTTGCAATAGTTTCTGCCAAGGCCAAAAACATGTTGTGAGCTCTAGGGGGAAGTACCAGCCCCTCCATTTGTTGGCTTTCTTGATAATAAGAATGAAAAAGTGACTGACTAAGGGGATCTAAATTGTGCTGAATAATCTGGATTGTTAAGATTACACTGGGATCTGAGCCTGTTCCGTCGATACCCAGCCCATATTGATTGTTGACCCCTTTCCAGGAATGCGATCCCAACCAATTTTGTGGGACCGGGAATGTCAAATTTATTAGGTTGCAATTATGCCGGTGGCAGGAGGAGTTTGCTGGCAACCTGGTAATATAAAGTGTTTTATGCTGATTATACCTGGGTATGGTATCTGGATGAACAGTCATTCCTCGGGACTGAAAATCCACACATTTCCAGTCCCCACAATAGGTGCCTCTGCCGCAAGAGTCACGGTAGTCGGATCGTCGGGCGCATAGATACTTTTCGTTGTTGGAGTAAGTTCGCCGCCATTCTAAGGATCCGCATGTGCTGGCCCCTTCGTCCATGGCTCTGCACGCATCAAAGATGACAGATTGAGAAACCTCTTTGTTATAAAAATCATGACTAACCAGGAGAGCTGACCCTGCTTCAATTTTAATTGTGTATCGATGAGTGGGTCCCTTTGGATTGAAACATTGAATCTTACCAGCATCAGTACAGATGGAATATGATGTACCATTATAGGTGCATTGATGTGAAAGTTTGGTTTTGCAAGATAGGTGAGTGTGAAAAATCAATGTTCTAGTTATGAGGGTGCCTTGTTTGGTGGTTGCCATGCAAAGTTCACATTGTCCTTTAGTCTGAAGCACCGTGGTCGTATGAGTTGGTAATGTTAATGAAAAACCGATAAGAGTCACAAACCATATTGTCGTCTTTAGCGGGGTCCATAGTTGTTTTTGTGGAGGCATGATATGGGCGAACATGACGACCGGGGATCCACAGCACTTTGTCTGGCAGTTGAACAGCTGCGTAGCCTCTGCCCCAGGTGATAAGGTCTGCGGGGCCTTGCCAAGTCAGGTCTGGAAGTTGTCGGTACCAAACCTGTGGCTTAGGGAGATCTGAAGAAGAAGAAGAAGAAAAATGCCGCTCTGCAGCTGTGGTTAAGGGATGGCCAGTCAAGTTTGAAAAGTTCAGAGTGTAGAGGCAAAGGTTAAGAATTTCTTGCACTGCTGGGAGGTTGGGGTTTCGTTTTCCCCCGTTCTGATTTTTATAGCGATCTAAAGCATGTTTCAAGGTTTGGTTAGCTCTTTCCACCAAGGCTTGGCCTTGGCTATTATATGGAATTCCAAATTTGTGTGTGATTTGCCAATGATGACAAAATTCTGCCATGGCTTGACTGCTATAAGCAGGGCCATTATCTGTTTTGAGTTCTTTTGGACATCCCAGCACTGCAAAAGTCCGAATACAATGATTAATGACATGTTTGGTGGCTTCTCCCCTTTGGGGGGTAGCCATGATGAATCCTGAAAAGGTATCAATTGAAACATGCAAATACTTCCATGAGGCAAATGGTGCATATTGTGTGACATCCATTTGCCAAATTTGGCAAGGCTCCAATCCCCTGGGATTGACACCCATAGGGATTGCAGTTGCTTGTTTGCTGCAGGTTGGACACTGCTGGCGAATAGCAATAGCTTCTGCAGCGGTGATGCCAAACTGCTTCTGCAAGGCTTTGGAATTTTGATGAAAATATGAATGACTTTCCCAGGGGGTGAGGGGTTGCAAAGAACAGGCTGAAGGTCCGGAGGCAGCCTGATCTGCAACATTGTTTCCCTCTTGCAAAAAACCTGGAAAAGGCTGATGACTACGAATGTGAGCAACAAAAATAGGATGTTGGCGTTCAAAAAGCAAATTTTGCAAGGTTAAAAAAAGTTGTAACAAATCTGGTTGAATGGATGGGGATAAATAAGATCCATAAATCACTTGAATTGTGTGATAAACATAAAAGCTATCCACAATAAGGTTTAAAGGTTGAAAGGAAAAAATTTGACAGGCCAAAATTGAAGCAGCCAGTTCAGCTTTTTGAGCTGACCGCTGGGGTGTTGTTTGCTTGGTTCTCCATTGACCATTTTCCAACCAGGCACAGGCGCCACACTCCTTGCTCCCATCTGCAAAAACTGTAACAGCCGAATGTAAAGGGTGAGGAGACAAGGGTGACAACCAGTCAATGGGTACAGTGCGAACAATTTGCAAACGATAATCGGGTGGTGGGTGGCAAGAAACCTTGCCATGCCAATCAGCTAAGGAAAATTGCAATTCACTCGAGGTTTGAAAAAATGATTCCCAAATTTGCAAAGACATAGGCACAAAAAGAGTGTCTATCTCCAGCCCAATCAAGGCTTTCGTCCGGTGACGGATTTTAAAAATCAATTGAGCCAATTGTGCTTCTCTGGTTAAAACAGAAACTTTGGGCGTGTGGGATAAATGAATCCACTCTAAAATTTTCAATTGGTTAGCACATTGAACAATAGCAGCAGTAAATAGTCCAGGCGTGTTTAAAATAATAGCAGCAAAAGGAACATTAATAACCATACGATCTACCCAGATCTTTTTTAGTGCGTCATTTACCAACTGCAAAGTTTTAATATGTTGTTCTGAAAAACAAATTTTGTCTGCTGGATGCTTCCCTAATGTTAAAGCATGAAACAAAGGAGACAAATCTGATGTTGTTAAGGACAGATATGGTCTTGCCCAATTAATGGTTCCTAGATATTGCTGCAATTGTACCAATGTTGGTTCTGATGGCAAAAATAAGTTTGGAATATGAGGAAAAGCTGCTGTGGACAAAAGTTTATGGCCTAAATAGGAATAAGGCGACATGTGTTGAACTTTTTGTGGACTGACAAAAAATCCAAACTGATTTAAAGTTTTTGTTAAAAAATCAAAAGTGGCCATAACAGTTCCTTTGGGGCCTGGTGCTGCAATTAAAATATCGTCCATATAGTGATAAACCAAAAAATGTGGATGCCTATCACGATACGGCTGCAGCACTTTTGCCACGTACCATTGACACATGGTGGGGCTATTAAGCATGCCTTGAGGCAAAACTTTCCATTGATATCTTTGGGCAGGTTCTGAATTGTTAAAAACAGGCAATGTAAAAGCAAAAAGTTGTCTGTCTTCTTTACACAATGGGATAGAAAAAAATGCATCCTTTAAATCAATTATCAATAAATCATAATTGTGAGGAATTAAATTTGGATTTGGCAAACCAAGTTGTAGCGCCCCCATCGGTTTTAAAATCAAATTGATGGCCCTGAGATCGTGAAGAAATCTCCATTTGCCTGATTTCTTTTTGATGACAAACACTGGAGTGTTATAAGGGCTGTGTGAAGGCTCAATGTGATCATTGTCCAATTGCTCATTTACTAATTGCTTTAAAGCTTTTAATTTTTCCTGAGTTAACGGCCATTGATCTACCCAGACGGGTGTATCAGTTTTCAAATGAAGCTTTAAAGGTTGAATGGTCTGAAACATGTTACTCAAGAGTCAATTTTGCTTGAAATTGTGACATCAAATCCCTTCCCCACAAATTTGTGTGAATGGGCAAAATCACAGGTTGAAAATAGGCAATAGAAGACACAGCAGAGGAAGTTACCGGAAGCCACCGCTTGCTGCGGACAGCGTGTTGAATTCCCCCCACTCCTCTCACTGCCGGAGCACTTTCTGTTTCCCAATTTTCTGGCCACTCTTCTGTTCGAATGACACTAACATCAGCCCCTGTGTCCAATAAACCAGAAAAGTTCCGGTTATGAATTTTAAATGTCATCATAGGGCGGTCATCCTGAACCGTTTTTTCAATGGCAAGTGCATCCGCCATTTGAAAGGAGGGGAAGGGTGTGGCAGGCAAAATCAAAATAGCCGTTGCCACGAGTTCTCCCTGTTGAAAAGAAGTGGGTGTGTTTCCGGTAACCGCCATTGCAACGGATGAAAAATCGTTTGAATCTCGCAAAAAAGGCGAGGCCAAAATTCCCCGAGCCATGAGGTCTCGCACCGGAAATATTAACAAAGGAGCATTTGGTGGTTGGGGACCCTGAGGGTCGGGCTGAGTTGGCAAAAAATAAACCATCCCAGGCACATTGATTTCCAGGGCTTCTGATGTAACAATATTAAAAACATCAGGATGTGATTGTGAAAAGTCAGCCTTTGGTGTTGGGCTAGCTGACCGCCCCCCCTCTAGTTTCCCTGGAATTGATCTTGGGGAGCAGATGAAAAAGAGCTGCGGCATTGATTTGCCCAATGAAATCCCTTTTTACAGCGAGGACAGACTGTTTTTGGTTTCGTGGAGGAGCTATTTTGAAGCCGATTTGCTCCTCCCCCGGGTGCCCGACATTGTGCTTTAAAATGTCCAGGCTTGCCACAGTTAAAACAATTTCCCATTGGTTTTATTTGTCCTCCATTATTTAGTGCCATAGCCAGGGCATCCATGGAATATGCCGTTGTGCCTACTATGCGACATGCGTTTAAATAGTCAGCAAGAGTGGCATTTGGCATGGCAATAATTGATTTTAACAATTTTTTACAGTCTTCATTAGCATTTTCATAAGCCAATTTTAACAGAAGTTCATTTCGGGCATATTCATTGTCTATTTGTCTTGTTATTTCTTCCTGCAGTTTATCCACAAAGTCTGAATAAGCCTGATTGGGACCTTGATAAACCTTTGCAAAAGACATTTTAGCTTTTCCGTGAGGATCATCTATCTTGCGGAAAGCTGCTAAAGCCCCTTCCTGTATCAAATTAAAAGCCTCCCTTGGGCTTTGAGCCTGTTGGTCATTTGTAACGAATTGTCCTGTGCCAAATAATTGATCCCTATTTACCCCTTGAGGTAATCCAGCAAGAATTTTTTTCTCTATTTCTTTTTTATACTCAGATTCCCAAACTACATATTGTGAAGGTGTCAATATCATGTGTGCAATGGACTTCCAGTCTACCAATGGCATCACATAAGTAGAGGCCATGGAAACGAAAAGTCCCTGCACAAAAGGCGATTGAATGCCATATGAAGCAACAGCTTTTTTAAGATCTTTCACTATATTCCATTCCAGTCCTACATATGTGTGAACAGCATTTCCTCCAGCTGCCGGAGCTGGCTGGATGTTTACTGGATAGCAAGATAAATCTTCCAATGTTAGCTGTCCTGATCGGGCGGCCTGTCTAACAGCATTTGCCACTATTCCTTCTTTAGGATAATTGTTAATTGCTTCTGGCTGAGCCTGAGGGGCACTGGGAGCCGCAGCTGAGGTGCCCTGCTTAGTTTCTCCCGGCTGAGTAGGTTCCTCATAAGGAGGGGGAGCCGGAGAAACGGAAAAGGCTTCTTTAAGTCCCTTTTCGTGAATCCACAAACTTTCCATTAAGACTCGCCAGGCTGTTAACATTTTTGGAGGTGCTCGAGGAGGTTCGTGGAGCCATTCTCCAATTTTTCTCCAAGTCCCTGTTTTCAACGAGCCCTTTTCCGGATAAGCCGGAGTCTTTTCCCAAATATATTCCATTAAAGCAATCAACTCCTTTTTTGAAACTGCTGGTAATTGTTTGCCACTACTTTTAAGTAAAATATTAGAAGTTCTGACTATTTCCTCAAGCTCTTTCAGGTGCGCTGCCTGTTGCTTAGAAAATTTGTTCCCCATACTCACGAATGGATCGTCGTCTTCACGAGGCGAGATCGTGTGCACAGCCTATTCCAGGCGATGAGTATGGAGACCGTCAGAGACGTATCCACTCGCAGCAGATCACGTCGGGATGCTGGGAACCCGTTGCTTGAAGCAGCTTGAAGCAGCCGGGTTGCTGGGAACCTGTTGCTGGGAACCTGCTGCTAGTGAACAGCCAGGTTGAGCACGGCCACCATCGGGTGAATGAGGATGGATGGCTGAAGACGTATTCCGCAGAATCACGTCGGGGTCACCAGTTGTGGGTTTTTTCGCACCCTGCGGGCTCCTCATGAACTTGCCGATGAATGAGGACACGTGTCTGAGCTTTCTCGGGATGAGGGCCCAGACCGAAGTCCCAAGCTCTCTTTTATTGAGATACCAGCAACGCATAAGCAACAAGCAATTAGCAACAAACAATTATCTAAGCGTTCAGCTATCCATGAAAACCGTTATCTTAAGGTTGCGAATGGTTACATCTCAGCCATGCACTAAGCAATTATCTCAAGGTTATAAATCAGCTACATATCTGTATGGAATGTCTTTGTTCTTCTAACTATCTTGTATGTGTTACTTTCTTGTACGTGTTCCAACGGGGGTGTCCGTCTGCACGTAGCAAGGTCATCTGATTTTTGGTAAAACACAACTTATGAACAGAAACGAAACTTATTTCTGCCCTGAGCCAGACCTGCGCCATTTTATGTGAGCCTAAGGTGGAAATATGACAGGTTTCCTACACTCTCTCATCCTGCTTCAACATCTTTCTTGACAACTAGAAACATGTCTAAACCAATTGCTGGTTGCATCCAACCATCCTTCTTCGTTTTCTCAGGAGGGCCAATAGCGTGCTCTGGTTACACATATGAGAAGAAGTTAGAAAGCCACTTTGGTCTATTAGTTTAGGTGCTGATCTGGAAAGTAAGAGACGGTGGGTTCTAGTCCTGCCTTAGGCATGAAAGCCAGCTGGATGACCTTGAGCCAATCACTCTCTTTCAGCCCAACCCACCTCACAGGGTTGTTGTTATGGGGAAAAATAGGAGAAAGAAGGGATTTTAGATGCATTTGCTGCCTTGAGTTACTTACAAAGTAACAAAAGGCAGGATAAAAATCAAGTAAACAAATAAGCAAGCAAGCAAGCTCCAGGAAATGCAGCACACTTCAGGATCCAGCTGCATGATTCACCGAAAACAATGGGGCACACTTGCACCGATAAACCTCCACCTAATTCAGGGGTTTGCAACCTTGGCTCTTTTATGACTCGTGGACTTCAGCTCCCAGAATTTCTGAGCCAGCCGTGTTGACGTCCACGAGTCATAAAAGAGCCAAGGTTGCCTACCCCTGACCTAACTCTTTCAGCGTAATTGTGAGTCCTTAAAAACCTAGAGGCAATTTTGAATATTTTCCATTTCATGCAATGGTAGAGCTTCCAGACATGATCCTGGAAAGAATTCTACCCCTTCCCAGAAAGAAGTGAACAGGGAGTTTGGTCTCTTGAGTTAGGTTTTATTTGCAATTTGATAAAGAAGGGAAGATGTGTGGGGTGGCAGCTTCAGTCCACTGTTTCAATATAGCTGCTCCTTCCCATTCGTTTGGCTGCCCCTCCCTTTGATCTGAAATAATTCAGCTGGCAGAACTGGCTGTTTATTAATGGGTGTTTGTTCAATAATGGAGCTATCTACCACATCTTGCAAGGTGGTTGCGTTGTTTTGTTTTGTTTTGTTTTTTTGGTGTTCCTGAATTCGTTTTGGAGGGGGAAGAGAGGGCAAGAGAGGGGCAGGACACGTCTGAACAAGAGTAGCAATGTTCAAAGATGATGTGGCATCAGAGGAAACAGGCGGGCTAGAATAGAAAAATCCAAGCGCACGAAAAATCAAAATGGAAGAGAAATCAAAGGGCTTAGGAATGATGACGAACGTTTGGCAGGGAAAGTTAGTTGGCATGGAAAGGAGGAGGAGCCACGGGAAAATATGTGCCAGTTTGAAAGTAACAGATCACGTGGAAATCCAGCCTAACAAAAAAAAAAAAAACCCAAAAAACAACGGGAAGGACAAAGATGAGCAATACTGGCAATGTAAGGAACTGTGTCTGATTTTACGGGGCAGCAGAAAGCCATTCTGGAGCAAAGCCACAGGATTTGGGCGTAAAAAAAAAATCTGCTTGGGCTGGCCCCTTTTCTACTCGCAGGCAAGCTTCCCATCAAAACTGGACAGACAGATGGCAAAAGCCTGAAGTGCACAGAGAGGGAATCGGTAATCCATGGTGAAGACATCAGCGGCCACCCGGCCAAACTGGAGCACGATGTAGTCAGCTGCAAACCAAGGAGAGGAAAGACCACATTGAGGCAAAAGAAAAGATCCACCAAAAACTTCATTTCGTCGCCCCTTATGCCTGCCTATCTCCTAAGCCAGGGCTCTTCAAACTTGGCCCTTTTATGACTTGTGGACTTCAACTCCCAGAATTCCTCAGACAGGCACAGCTGGCTGAGGAATTCTGGGAGTTGAAGTCCACGAGTCATAAAAGGGCCAGGTTTGAAGACCCCTGTCCTAAGCCTTCCTCCAAAAAAAAAAAATTAAAAAAATTCCCCAAGGGCTTCCTTCCCTGATGATTGAGCAGATCCAATTCTTCCCCAAGCTTGTCCTGGGTTGTCCGTCTTTCATTCTGCTCCTGGGGCTTGACGAAGAGCAATATGGAAACCCGCACGCAGGACTGAGGCTGTGTTCGTGGCACCGGTTCACACCAAGATCAAACTTGCGTTATCGGAACTCTTATCTCAATTTAGAAACTAGGGCGGTGTGGTGGATGAATGGTTAAGACGCTGGGCTTGTCGGCTCAAAAGCCGACAGCCCAGGTTTGAAACCCAAGTGCCACGCAATAGGGTGAGCTCTCATCCTTGCCACGGCTCCCGCCAACTTGGCAGTTCAGAAGCATGCAGATGCAAATGGATAGATAGGTATCAGTTCGGTGGGAAGGCAACAACATTCTGTGACATCATGCTGGCCACATAACTGTGGAAATGTCTTTGGTCAGCGCTGGCTCAGTGGCCTTGAAATGGAGAGGAGCACTGGCCCCTAGAGTTGGCAGTGACTAGAGGGGTAAAATCTACCTGTTAGAAAATCATTTGGCCAGCACCGTGGTGGCGAACCTACGGCACGTGTGCCACAAGTGGCACTCAGAGCCCTCTCTGTGGGCACGTGCGCCGTCGCCCCAGTCCTAGGCCTTCAGCTGGGTTTTATAAAACCTTTTTGCTTTAGGCTGCCACAGGCAAAAAAAAAAAAGGTTCAATCGATCAATCAGTTTCAACTTCTTGCGAGAAAAAAAAAGATCTTGCAAAGTTGGAATTGCTTGATTGAACTTTTTAGTCCCGCCCAGTCTGCCATTACCACGGCAGCCACGCCCACCCGATGGGCCACACCCACCCAATAGACCACGCCCACCCGGCACCCGAGAATACATAAGTCGGTTGGGGGCTGCATTTTGGGTACTCGGTCTCTAAAAGGTTCGCCATCACTGGCCCAGCACATACAGTAATGGCTAAAATTGTGGAAACCTTTTGGGGAAAGTGTATTTTTTGAGGTTTGATGGCTAATAACACCACTTTTGTTTTTGGAATAATACCATAAAATTATACATCAATGGAAAGATAATTTAATCGAGAATGTAAAGCAACAAAGTTTGTTCAATTATCTCTACTGTATTCTATGAAAAGTGACCAGAAAAAGGCAGCACAGCTTGCTTAGGTTGGTATCAGGTAGCTTTCCTTCATCTGATTGTAGCCAATGAGCATGAGTGTTTAGAGAGCCAATCAGGTGTCATCTTGTTTTGGCAATGAGTCAATCAGATCACAGTAGGATTCAGTTATTGATGTCATTGTACTGAAGCTGAGAGGAGGACATTTGTCAGTGCGTTATGTCAGGGCTTTTCAACCTGTGGTACAGGTACCACCTGTGGTACGTTGGCACCTGGCAGGTGGTACATGACCATCCTAGAAAAGTGGTAGCGGGGGAGGGGAATGAACTGAAGCAGCGTCAGCACCGCACAAGCCTGAGTGAGAGACGGCTGGAGCTGCAGGGCTGTCAGGGCTCAGCGGAAGCACCAGGATAAGCGCTGGGCTCCAGCTGATCCTGGCGCTTCTGATCATCTGGAGCCTGGCACTGATCCTTACGCTTCTGCTGAGCCCCGAAGAAACGCTGATCGACTGAAGCCTGGTGCTGATCCTGGGGCTTACAACAGTCACTAAGCGAACAGTTGTATGTTGTACTACTTTTAGGATATAGCAATATGTCAAAAACTTGATGACTTCATACTTCATCACTATTTTCCTTTTTTTTTCTTTTGGTCATCAAGTTTTTGACACCTTGCTAGGCGACTGGTGGTACTCGGATGTTGCCATATCCTAAAAGTGGTACAACGGGTGAAAAAGTTGAAAAGCCCTGTGTTATGTGATCGCTATCAAGTTGGTTGGGTTTTTTGTGTGTTTCCTTTAGTGAGCTTGTAAAATGTAATAAAATTAAAGTAATGATGCAAAGAGTTGACTGGTTGCCCAGAAAGCGATGTAAAATAGTATTATTAAGTGAACAAGGCTACAGTTATAAAGAAATTAGAAGAAAAATCGGTGGAAACTTAACCAAAGGTGGCATTTCTACTGTACACCTTTTCCCAGAAGGTTTCCACAATTTTGGCCGCTACTGTACTGAGGAAGAAAAATTATCTAGATTGGACCAAAGCAACCAAGAGATGCTCAGTGGGAGAGTTTAGTATTGAAAAGGATGATGCTGGTGCTTGTTCGTATTCTGTTCATATTCTCCATCTACAGGAATCTTTTGACATTTGTGACAGAAGATAGCTATGGTGGCTACCTGTTGTTACTAACTTTACACCCCATGACTATCTCATTTTCTTCTTGGGCTTTCTAAATTGGTGGCCACTGCTAAGTTCAGTGGAAGCAAATTCTACCATTTTAAGTATATGGGAGAGTATCTGCCCTGAATCATCCACTGTTAGGTTTCACAGAATAACCGCAATTTCCAGAATCATGTGAGAGGGCAAAAATAATCTTCCCATCTATTTTCTTCATCTACTGTACATCATGGAGAATTTTATACCCATTTCATGCTCATCAACTTTATTTGTCCTCCCCAGATATAAACATCTGAGGGAACTGCTTAATCCTTGGGTTATTTTGCTTGCCCTGTTTTGCCTGTTTTTCAGCTCTACCAAAATTCCTTTTGGTGATGGAGAGGTGTAGCCACCAGAACTACTTCCATTTTCTAAATGAGATTGGTTGTCCATAAAGTTTTTACAATAGTTGGGTTTCTATTTCCTATTTGCCTTTAAGAAAGAATTTGCCTTTTTTTCGTCACTGCTGTATACTGAAGTGTCTACTAAGTTAAAACACCACAATCTGTGATCCCGCTCTTGCCAACTCTAATCTGATTCACATATCTGTAAATTTACAGAGGATTTGCTCCACTATACAAAACTACACATTACACTTCCTTATGCTGGTGCTCAGGCTAACCGTTGCGGTATCCCTCTTCGTTCTAATCACCTTAAATAATGTCATGTTTGTCAGCTAAACTGGCCACAATAGATTGATTTATTTAGAAGTCAGTCTCACTAAATGGGACATCTGGTGGATAGCTTAGCCTCAGTTTGCGAAACCTTCTGCACTCTCCTGAACCTTGCCCACTACTCACGGTCGTCTTCTGAGATGATTTGGAAGTTCTTGACGGAAGCCTGCGTGACCCGCCCGTGGAAGTTGAGTACGTATGACTGGGTCTCCTCGTTCCAAGCAGGCACTTTGTTCTGGAGTTTGATCAGGTTTTGCATGTTCCGGTTCTGGTATCTCAACAGTAAGGTTTCATGTTCCTGTAGGCAGAGAAGCGCAAACATTACGGAGTTCCTGGGCTGATGTTTTTTGTACAGAAATAGTAGCGATGAGAACCACTCACATTTTTAGGTTGGATGCAGATCCTCTCGTTCTCTGAATTCATTCCAGGAATTATCACGGTCATTTTCCGTGGACCTCTGAAACCCAAAACATTGGTCTCCTGCAAGGAGATGGAAACAGGGATGGGAGGTTAAGTCAGAAATCTATTGACCTCTGCTTTTAATTCAGAGTAACAGAATAACAGGGTTGGAAAGCACCTTGGAGGTCTTCTATCTAGTGCCACTCCCTGCTCAAGCAGGAGACCCCATACCATTCCAGACAAGTGGCTGTCCAATCCCTTCTTAAAAGCCCCCAGTGATGTAGCACCCACAATCTCTGAAGGCAAGTCGTTCCACTAGTTAATTGTTCTCACTGTTAGGAGATTTCTCCTTAGTTCTAAATTGCTTCTCCCCTTGATTAGTTTCCATCCGTTGGTTCTTGTTTTGCCTATGGGTACTTTAGAAAAGACGCTTGCTTCTGGGGAGGAAAGCCATGGCAAATCTAGACAGCCCACTAAAAAGCAGAGACATCACCCTGCCAACAAAAGTGCGTATAGTCAAGGCTATGGTCTTCCCAGTTGCAATGTATGGCAGTGAAAGTTGGACCATAAAAAAGGCTGAGCGTCAAAGAATTGAAGCCTTTGAACTATGGTGCTGGAGAAGACTCCTGCGGGTCCCTTGGACTGCAAGGCGATCAAACCGGTCAGTCCTAGAGGAGATCAACCCTGACTGCTCTTTAGAAGGTCAGATCCTGAAGTTGAAACTCAAATACTTTGGCCACCTAATGAGAAGGAAAGACTCACTGGAGAAGAGCCTAATGGTGGGAAAGGTTGTCAAATCTAGGGGCCAATGGTAATCACCTGACCTAGGACACGGCAACCACCATAGCACACGCCAGTTGCTAAGTGCTAAGTGCCCAGATCATGTGATCGAAAGGACGCTGTGTGAGAACTGGTCAGAAGTCACTTTTTTCTGAGTCATTTTCACTTCCAACGGTTGTTAAATGAACATTCGGGAATTGAGGATTACCTGTATATAAGGGGCATATCAGTTCCCCCACTTTGCCAACTCTGCGATACTTACATAGCAAATGGCAACTAACTCCTGCCGTAGGTGGGCAGTTTCTGGAACAAAAGGTTTCTTTTCTGGATTGATTCCATTGTCAAATACAGTGAACTTGGTCCCAAGCATGTTAGATCTGGAAAGCAGGCAAAAAAAATGAAGGGATGTTTTCTTCCTTTAAGCATCTTAAGAGCCCGCCGTATTTTCCTCAATCATCCCTCCTGTCCCGCCCTCATGTTAATTAAGGAAGAACCCAAAGCTAGGATGAAAACTACAGAGAAGCACCCATAAAGTGCATAAAAAGCAAATTAAGAACACCAAGAGATTCTAGAAACTGTAGCGTTCTTATGAGCACAATTCTTCAACACGGAAACCTGTATTAACTATGGAGGAAGGCTGGGTAATGAAAATGTACATAATAAGAGCACAGGGAATGAGTCCTTTATATTTAGATCCCCCCTCAAATTAGGATGCATCTTCCATAGAGGTAGAATAGGGTGCCTGGAAGAGTTTTCAGGAGCGTGCTTTTTACATTATGATCTATCTCTTTTCAGGCACACCCTAGGGCAGGGGTAGGCAAACTCGGCTCTTTTATGACTCATGGACTTCAACTCCCAGAATTCCTGAGTCAGCATAGCTGACTCAGGAATTCTGGGAGTTGAAGTCCATGAGTCATAAAAGTGCCGAGGTTGCCTATCCTTGCCCTAGGGCAGTGTTTCTCAACCCTAGCAACTGGAAGATAGGTGGGCTGCAACTCCGAGAATTTTTGGGAGTTGGAAGTCCACACATCTTCAATTCGCCAAGGTTGAGAAACACTGCCCTAGGGTCTTCATGTGCTTCTGACCTCAACATCAGACAAAACTGTTCTTAGTTTTCAGCAAATATACTCAAAAGAGAGTTCCAGATGTCCCTACAATTGCATAGAATACTGTAGTTAAAACGCTAAACTTGCAAATGGGAAATCTAGACTTCTCTTCGCAGATGATACCACTCTAAGGGCAGGAAGGGAACAAGAACTAAAGAGCCTCTTGTTGCGGGTGAAGGAGAGTGCAAAACCTGGCTTGAAACTTAACATTAAGAAAACCAAGATCATGGCATCCGGCCCTCTCAATTCCTGAAAAATAGTTGGGGAAGAAATGGAGGTAGTGACAGATTTTATTTTCCTGGGCTCCAGGATCACTGCAGATGGGGACTGTAGCCAAGAAATTAAAAGACGCTTGCTCCTCAGGAGGAAAGCCATGGCAAATCTAGACAGCACACTAAAAAGCAGAGACATCATCCTGCCAACAAAAGTGCGTATAGTCAAGGCTATGGTCTTCCCAGTTGCAATGTATGGCAGTGAAAGCTGGACCATAAAAAAGGCCGAGCGTCAAAGAATTGAAGCCTTTGAACTATGGTGCTGGAGAAGACTCCTGCGAGTTCCTTGGACTGCAAGGCGATCAAACCAGTCAGTCCTAGAGGAGTTGAACCCTGACTGCTCTTTAGAAGGCCAGATCCTGAAGCTGAAACTCAAAGACTTTGGCCACCTAATGAGAAGGAAGGACTCACTGGAGAAGAGCCTAATGCTGGGAAAGATTGAGGGCAAGAGAAGAAGGGGACGACAGAGATTGAGGTGGCTGGATGGAGTCACTGAAGCAGTAGGCGTGAGCTTAAATGGACTCCAGAAGATGGTAGAGGACAGGAAGGCCTGGAGGAACGTTGTCCGTGGGATCGCGATGGGTCGGACACGACTTCGCAGCTAACAACAACAAGACTTCCCTTCATGGGAAAACACCCTCCCTCGGCTAGTAAACAAAGAATCCTTGGCCATTCCCCTTTTTCTTCCAGTCAAATCCTCTCAGCTTCAGAATAGAATAGAATAGAATAGAATAGAATAGAATAGAATAGAATAGAATAGAATAGAATAGAATAGAATAGAATAGAATAGAATAGAAGAGAAGAGAAGAGAAGAGAAGAGAAGAGAAGAGAAGCTGGAAGGGACCTTGGAGGTCTTCTAGTCCAGCCCCCAGCTCAAGCAGGAGGAACTATACCATCTCAGACAAGTGACAAGACAAGTGACTAGACAAGTCTAGTCTCTTCTTAAAAATCTCCAGTGATGGAGCGCCCACGATTTCTGGAGGCAAGCTGTTCCACTGGTTAATTATCCTCACTGTCAGGAAGTTTCTCTTTAATTCCAGGTTGCTTCTCTCTTTGATCAGTTTCCAACCATTGTTTCTTGTCCTGCCCTCCGGTGTTTTGGAGAATAACATGACCCCCCTCTTCTTTGTGGCAGCCCCTCAAATACTGGAACACTGCTATCATGTCTCCCCCATTTCTTCTTTTCTTTAAACTAGCCAAACCCAAGTCCTGCAGCCATTCTTCGTACATGTTAGTCTCCAGGCCTTTAATCATCTTAGTTGCTCTTCTCTGAATTTTTTCCAAACTCTCAACATCTTTTTTGGGATATGGTGACCAAAACTGGCTGCAGTATTCCAAGTGTGGTCTTACTAGGGTTTTATAAAGCGGTACCAATACTTCGCAGGATGTTGATTCTATGCCCCTGCTTATACAACCCAGGATTGTATTGGCTTTTTTGGCTGCTGCTGCACACTGCTGGCTCATAGTCAAGTGATCATCCACTAGGACTCCAAGGTCCCTCTCACAGTTACTGTTTTTAAGCCAGGTCTCGCCCAATCTGTAATTGTACCTTTGATTTTTCCTGCCTAAATGTAAAACTTTGCTTTTCTCCATAGGAGGATGCATGCTGACTATAGTGCAGACAGGACAAACACAAGGCCCGGGGGCCGGATCCAGCCCGCGAAGTGGTTTTGTGTGGCCCCCGAAGCCATCCTGGAAACAGTGAGGGAACGGCCCCCACTGCCTTGGCCCTGGCCCAGAGACCCTCCTTCTGCCAGAGACCCCCAGATCTGTCCCACTCCTGCCCAGGCCCCCATAGGCACCCTTGATGCCAATTATGTAGAGCTGGCCATGCCCACCCAGTAGGCCATACGCACTCCAGCCACGCCCACCCAGTAGGCCATGCCCACCCTGGCCATACCCACCTGGCCCCCCCGAGGGCAACCACAATGCTGATGTGGCCCTCAATGAAATTGAGTTTGACACCCCTGCTATAGTGGAAAATGTTTGACTGAGACACTGCAAAGCTCAGACATTCAAGCAACGGCTGCAATTTCCCCATCACTGTTGTAACTTTGAATGGTGGCTGCCCATGACAATCACTAAGTGAAGTCTACCTATATTGGAGAATAATGTCACCAAATGGTCTGCTAGGAAATGCATGGTTTGGGTCCAGCATGTCTATTATGCACCTCAGTGATGTCAAAATGGTGGGCGCAACTGGGTGAACAAAGCTCCGCCCTTCTTTAATGGGCATCACATTTCAACAGCCTAGTCACCCTCCCCATTTCAATGACCGTGACCCCTCCTGCCACCATGGAGACCATTTTGTAGAAGCAACTGTAACACGCTCTAATGTTTAAGAGTGTTCACTGAAAATACTCAAGATAATTATGTACATTACCCCATAAGTAAAACAATGGGAGTGACGTGCAACTGACTTACTGAAGATCATAGAGATTCTAACGCTTGGCAAAGGGGTAGAGTATTAGATTTCAACTCCCACAATCCCCCATCCTGGTCATTCTGGTTAGGAATTCTGGGGGTTCCATTCAATATCCATTGGAGAAAGCTGAACCACTGGATGTAGGTCTATCGGCTACTCACACCTGCTTTTAATAGGCTCCAAACCAGACACACCTGACTTTTCCAATGAAGCTTTCTCCACCTCGTGACAGATCGATCGGATCTAAGGAAATAAGGTAATTTGAAGTCTTGCTTTTTTTCCTCTTCCTCCCAGACATGAGGAACCGCTGAAAGAGAACGCCCAGTTGTTAGGGAGAATCATTCCTGGTTGCCTTTTTAATTGCCATCACTGCTGTTTTGATATGGTTGAATGCCAAAGAGATCAAAAATGAAAATGGTCATAATAGCCAATTCACCCCTATAAAACTAACTGTTGCTCAGGTTGGATTCGTACACCATAGTAAAACAGTTTGCTCAGTCGCACTTGTTTTATTGTGTGAAACACTGCTGCCGGGGTTCGTCCATAGCAGCCTTTCCCGAGCAGGGTGTCCTCCAAACATATGGATTCTTAATTTGGCCATCGGTGACAGTTCTGAGTGCTGAAGTCCACCCTAAGTACAGTATATTTCAGCAGAAACAAAAAAATCCCTTCTGTTTTTGGCAGCATTCAGACAACCCACCTGCTTCCTGAAAGTAAGTTCAAAGGAGACCGCTTCGTGAATTAAACTGAATCAAAATATTTTAATATCAGCCTCGATAAGGTGATAGAAGGCAATAGAGGTGAAGACTCTCTCAAACGAGTGACTTCGAGGACACATCCTTCCATGTTTTTTGTTTTTTTAATTAATAAAACAGAAGCATTTTGATACCTTCCTGTTTTTCAATTTCCAGTTGGCTCTTGTTCTGAACCGGTCCTATCGTATTAGCTTTTTCAAAATCAGTTAAGGATGGCCAGATACTGCCATCTCCTTTGACTGACAACCATTGCAACAGTCAATGAATTCAGCATTGTTAGTATCACAGCATTCTTGCAGGTGTTGTGAGCTTCTAGCTAATGCATTGTCACTTCAAATATGTGAGATTGATCGGTCTTTAAGAACTGTAGGCACTTTCAAAGACCAAACAAGTGTGATAGGTAAAGGTAAAGGTTCCCCTGCACATGCGTGCTAGTCGTTTCCGACTCTAGGGGCCGGTGCTCATCTCCGTTTCAAAGCTGAAGAGCCAGCGCTTGTCCGAGGACGTCTTCGTGGTCATGTGGCCGGCATGACTAGACGCCAAAGGCGCACGGAACGCTGTTACCTTCCCGCCGTAGTGGTCCCTATTTTTCTACTTGCATTTTTACGTGCTTTCGAACTGCTAGGTGGGCAGAAGCTGGGACGAGTAACAGGCGCTCACTCTGCTACGCGGCACTTGGGATTTGACCCGCCAAACTGCCGATCTTCTGATCGACAACTTCAGCGTCCTAACCCACTGAGCCACCACGTCCCTTTCAACAAGTGTGATGGATACCTTGAAAGACTTCTTTTTTTGATATTTCAATATTCCTAGACCTGACAGTTGTTTGCAAGCTGAATCCTTTACAGAGCATCTAACAAATATTTTTTAAATAGCATAATTTATTAATCATATATGGGTAGTCCTCACTTAACAATAGTAACTGGGACCGGAATGTCTGTCGCTAAGCAATAAAGTAATAAAATGGGACATTCTATGAATAACAATGGCAATGTTGGCAATCCCTGGTTACTGTGGTTAAGCAATTCCCCGTAAATTGCTAAGCAAGGACCTCATGTGATCTCAGCCTGACTTTCTGTCAGCTTCCCTGTTAACTCTGCTTGTCGAAAGCTGGAAGGTCACAAATAACAATTACGTGACTGTGGGATGCTGTAATGGTCAGAAATCTGGGCTGGTTTGTGAAGTGCCCAGATCATGATTGTGTGACTGTGGGGATGCTGCGCTAGCTGGAATTTTGAAGGCTGGTCAAAAGTACCACCACTTCATTGAATGAGCGGTTGGTTAACTGAGGACTACTTGTGCTATAGGATGGAATGGACGCTTCTTGTGAAAGGGATCACAATACTGGGTTTCTTTTCAATTGGGTTTGTTTCGAGGCCTTCATCTCCAAACAGTAGTTAGCAGAAACTTTGCTCTGTCTGGGATGCCAATTCAAACCCATTTTTCAGAATCATGTATTTTTAACTGTATGTGTGTGTGTGTGTGTGTGTGTGTGTGTGTGTGTGTGTGTTTAAGTACAGCACCATTCTTTGCTTTTTCCGATACCTTTTTCCCGTTTTCCACCTCAAGGTGTAAGTAGTAGAAGGGGAAAATGCCCTTGTCCATCCCTTTCCGGTCTCGTGTGATGCGACACTGGATCGTGTGGCCCTGGGGGGCAGGTTGCAAAACAAAGGCTTCAATGTCATCCACTTTGAGTGATGAGGGAGTGCTTGGTTCCTCCTTTGGGGACTGCCAGGGAGAAGAAGAGGCAAGCTATAATAAAATCCGAGAGCCGGTTTGCACTACAACCTTCTTGCTTTTCCACCCATAAAATGCCGGCTATTGCAAATCTACGGGAACCCTCCCTGTTCTCTAAGGCAGGGCTTTTCAACCTTTTCACCCATTGTACCACTTTTAGGATATGACAACATCTGAGGACCACCAGTTGCCTAGTAAGGTGTCAAAAACTTGACCCCCCCCAAAAAGGAAAAAAGTGATGAAGTACAGGTAGTCCTCGACTTACAACAGTTCGCTTAGTGTCTGTTCGAAGTTACAATGGCATTGAAAAAAGTGCCCCCCCAAGCCACAGCTGAGCAAGACACCTGCCTGCCCGCCCAGCGGCGCTCTTCCTCCTGTCCGAGGTTTTCATTGTTGTGAGCATTTCTGTTGAGGATTGGCAGCGGGAATGGGGGGGTGTTCGGTTTTTATTTCCCACCATCTGCTGGGTGGTTGCAGCAGGTTTTGGTCACTTCCCATGACCCTGGGACACTGTGACCGTCACAAATATGAATCAGTTGCCAAGCATCTGAATGTAAATCACATGACCGTGGGGATGCTGCAACATTCCAGCTGATCGGCGCTTCTTCTGGGCTCAGCAGAAGCGCCAGGATCAGCGCCGAGCTCCAGCTGGAGCCTGGCGCTGATCCTGGCGCTTCCGCTGAGCCCTGACAGCCCTGCAGCTCCAGCCGTCTCTCGCTCAGGCTTGTCCCCTCCCCCACTACCACTTTTCTAGGATGGTCGGGTATCACCTGCCAGGTGCCAATGTATCACAGGTGGTACCCGTACCACTGGTTGAAAAGCCCTGCTCTAAGGATTAGATGTTGGTAAAAGGTGCTCTCATTTTCTGCTTTCTCCTGAAAGGGTTAAAATACAGTGTGAAAATACATGCCACGGTAGAGAAACTGTAAGCGGGAGATGCAGTGGGTGGGGGCCAGGAGAAAGGTCTTCAAAGGAAGAAGAATCAGAAGAAAATCCCTTTCTGCTAAGTAATGATAAATGTGCATTAGATGAAACGATAAAAAGATTTCCCAAGGGGTGTCTAAAATACGTCCAAGTTTTATTTTAGCCCCTTACCGCAGATAAGTCAATTTCTTCTTGAATGTACATGACACTCCTGAGAATGTCTTGGTCGTCATCTTTGAAGTCTTCATCGTCATCATCTTCATCATTTTCTTCCTCTTCCTCACTCTGACTCCTCCTTCCATTAGTGAGAGACCCTGGAAAAATCAAGGAGAACTGCAAAAGTTGGGCAAAGGAAAAGAGTCATCCTTTCTTTCTGCCCTTTCTTGTTTTTAATTCCATTCCAACAGACAGCAAAGGTCAAGCCAGGAATCCTGACTCCTGATGTTTGCCTTCCTGTCTGAAAACATGTGAATCTGGGTCCCCAGATTTCGATCATTTGTTTATATTTCTTTCAATGCTTTTCATTACCAGCACAATTGCTAAATGGTTTAAAACCATAAAATCATGACAAATTTGAGAGATTAAAACCAGGGCAAGAAGGACAATTGCAAAATAAAAATAAAAATAAAAATGGTGCAGGGCTTATTTTCTGAAATCACACAGAACAGGACTCAAGTTCCAAAGTCACACGATGCAACAAACTTCCAAAGCAAATTAAGTGTGTTTGTTTGAGCGCCTCTTTCCATCCGCTACTCCCACCCATGCAGAAAGTCCACTAACCTCGGTGCCTCAGCATCCTGTCACGGGGCTTCTTCATAGGTGAAGAGGGTACAGTCAGCTCCTGGGAGTATTCCCCGTCACTTTCGGAGTTGCTTTGGAGCACAGTGATGTTATACATGTCTCCAATGGCCTTTTTGGACTCTGCAGACTTCGAGTCTTCTCTGGGAAGATCATTCTTCAAAACTAAATTAAACAAGATGTGAAATCTATCTCTTCTCATTCCGCCCGGATTATTCTGACGCCATATTTTTATATGTTTACTACCTTAGAGTCATATATGTGTTTTAAAAAAAAAAAGAGAGAGAAAGGAGTCCCTGAGGATTTTACTCCGCTAGTCACTGCCAACTGTAGGGGGCAGTACTCATCTCCATTTCAAGGACATTGAACCAGCGCTGTCCGAAGACATTTCTGCGGTCATGTGGCCAGCATGATGTCGTGGAGGGCTGTTACATTCCCACTGAAGTGCTACCTGTTTATCTACCAATATTTGCATGCTTTCAAACTGCTAGGCTGGCAGGAGCCGAGGCGAGGACGGGAGCTCACCCCATCCCATGGTGCTCAGCTCTTCAACCTGGGCTGCCGGATTTCCAGCCAACAAGCCCAGAGTCTTAACTGCTGAGCCCACCTTGCCACCTCCTATACATACGCATAAACATGTAGTTTTAAAGAAACACCTTCTTTCCTCGCTACAATTAGAGAATCCGTGAAAGGTATGCATTGTTGCATTTCCACTGTCAGGAATCAAGAGTCTCCAATAGTGTACATCAGTGATGGTGAACCTTTTAGAGACTGAGTGCCCAAAGAGCAACCCAAAAACCACGTATTTATTGCCGGGTGCTGGGTGGGCGTGGCTGTGGTGGTCATGGCAGATTGGGTGGGTGTGGCCAAGGTGGGTGCGGTCACCTCAATGTTGCTCATGGGGAGGAACGCCTGTGGGGGGGGCAGGGTTGGGGAGATCCAGGGGGTCTCTGGCAGGCAGGGCGGTAGGCAGGAGGCTCCTCCTGTGGGGTGAGGTGAGGCAAGGCAGGGGTGCCATTGCCATGGAGCAAGGCAAGGGCTAGGGTGGCAGCTGCCTGACACCATCAGCCCCCGCACACAGAAGCCAGCGAGCGCATGGGGGCCGACAGTGTCTGTCAGCAGCCACAGCCTGCTGGCCCCTCGACTGGCGCACTTTGGGGCTCTGCAGCCCGCCACCAGCAGTTCAAAGAAGCCGCCTCTGAGCTGGATGGCCGGCCGACAGCTGAGGAGGCGATGCAGTGGGTCGTGCCTGGGAAAAGGAGAGCATGCGAGGCCAGGAGGGATGGGACAGGGGGTGGGAATCAGCCGTGCCGGGATGCATCCGGCCACATGGGGCCTCAGCGACTTAGCAGGCGGCCGGTTGAAGAGGGACAGTTGCCATCACCGGGGCATGGCGCATGCGTCCACAGAAAGCGCTCTGAGTGCCGCCTGTGGCACGCGTGCCGTAGGTTCACCACCACTGGTGTACATGATAGTGTAAAATCTTAGCACTGGGAGATATTATTTAGGTCATTGAATCCAAGTGCCTACTACTTAGTGGAGGCCACAAAGTGCAGTTATCTCCCAGAAAAGGCTTTGCTTTGCTTTGCTGCATCAACAAAGAGGATACCACGATGTCCCTCAGTAACTGGCTCCATTGTTTAACTGTTCTGCCTAGTATTTCATCTCAATTTGCCTTGCTACAACGTAAGATAATTCATTTCAAGTACACCAGTTTTCTGCACCCATTTATTCGCAGCAGGAAGCATAGACTGCCAACACTCATTCCCATTTCATTTCATACGCGTATGGTTTCTTTCCCCCCAGCCCCCCTGGATTCTGACTTATATCTCAGAAGTCTCACCTTCCATATCCATGACAACGGATGCAACCTTCTGTACTGGGGTTAACCTTTCCTTTTTTGATTTGGTTGCCTGGAACATGTGCTCAGGAGCCTCCTCTTCCATACCCACCATGGGAGACGGAGTGTCATATCTTGGGGATAAGCTTTCTCTCTTTGTTCTGGCAGTCTGACCACGCCGTTGAGGATTTGGTCGTCCTGTGGATGATCGAAGATGACATCATATCCAGGGTAAGAAGTGTATTAAGTCTCAAGAGTCAGAAACAAAACTGGAGGGAGGAAAAAAAATCTTTTGATGGTCAGACGCCATTCATACTTTTGGACTGATGAAGATATAAACGGGATGTGAAACAAGGCACTAACGTGGCCATGTCTGGAAAGAGTTCCGTCCATAATTTTATTGCACATCCCCTCACAGACACACTTCTGCTACTGAACAAATAGCTATTCAACAAAGGATGAAAAGCTGTAATGGTAATATTTGAAACACTGATAAGAAGGGAATCCTGGAGAGGGGAAGGGTATCCGGATATCGTTCTCTTCCTTTTCTAACGCAGTCTTCATTTTTCTGCCATTCCTTTCGTTATTTTTTTTCACGTTAACAGAATCAAATGTGTGGGGAGAAAGGCAAAATGCCTATAGCAGGGATAGGCAACCTTGGCTCTTTTATGACTCGTGGACTTCGACTCCCAGAATTCCTCAGCCAGCCATTCTGAGGGGAAAGGGAGAGGTTTCCAAGCTGAGCCATGCTGGCTCAGGAATTCTGGGAGTTGAAGTCCACGAGTCAGAAAAGAGCCCAGGGGTAGGCAACCTTGGCTCTTTTATGACTCATGGACTTCAACTCCCAGAATTCCTCAGCCAGCCATTCTGAGGGGAAAGGGAGAGGTTTCCAAGCTGAGCCATGCTGGCTCAGGAATTCTGGGAGTTGAAGTCCACGAGTCAGAAAAGAGCCCAGGGGTAGACAACCTTGGCTCTTTTATGACTCGTGGACTTCAACTCCCAGAATTCCTGAGCCAGCCATTCTGAGGGGAAAGGGAGAGGTTTCCAAGCTGAGCCATGCTGGCTCAGGAATTCTGGGAGTTGAAGTCCACGAGTCAGAAAAGAGCCCAGGGGTAGGCAACCTTGGCTCTTTTATGACTCATAGACTTCAACTCCCAGAATTCCTGAGCCAGCCATTCTGAGGGGAAAGGGAGAGGTTTCCAAGCTGAGCCATGCTGGCTCAGGAATTCTGGGAGTTGAAGTCCACGAGTCATAAAAGAGCCAAGGTTGCCTACCCCTGCCCTAGCCTATAGCAATGTTTCTCAGCTTCAATCATTTTGATACGTGTGGACTTGAACTCTCAGAATTCCCCTGTCAGCAAGCCTGGCTGGAGAATTCTGGGAGTTGAAGTTCACACATATTAAAATGGACAAGGCTGAGAAATGCTGAGCTACACAGTATCTTCCAATGAGTAGTATTAAGAGCTGTTGAGAGGGACCATCCTTATTATAGCTAAGGATTGTCTACCTGAAATCAAACTTAGTCATGAATTTAACTTCCACTAATTATGAGCTGGCTCTACATTAAATCTGGAGCAAGCCTAAAAGCAGAATTGAACAATTAACACAATAATTTAATCATTAACCATTAAATCCTAGAGCTGATATCTTTGAAGTTGGCTAATCCAGGGACAATTCATTACTAGCCTTCCTTCCCAATTCCTGCTAAAAAGGAAGAACTAGGACAGGCAGAAGGAAGCAGCTTTTAACAAAAGGCACAATAGCTCTGGAAAACCTCTATGGTGCCGAGAAAAATTTGGAAATCCAGGTGAGGAACATTGAGATGGAGGTCCATCGATACCATCATGCTTAGCATCATATCTGTTACATGGCTTCCACTTTTGGTCACCCTGGTTCACGAAGGAGGAATTCATTCCTTGTCCGGCGCATACAAGCTTGACTTGTTGACCCAACTTTGTTGCCTGGCAACCAAGCGCTTCACTCCAAAGGCAGTAGCTTAGTAACAGAGAATGGCATCATAGCGATCCCAGCAACTCCTCCCTTTCCTGGCCTCACCTTCTCTTTGTTTGACCTGCCAGCCATTCTTGGGAATGGATTCCTTCTTGTTGATAGGCTGGGTTTCTTCCAAAATGGCCACCTCCAGCTCTGCCTCATCAGAAAAATCTAGTCAGAGAGGGGAAAAGAAAGGCAGGAGCACAAATAAATGGTATGAGGATCCATGGTCATTTCTGAAAAAGCACCGTCCAGACTACACCTGGTAACTTTCCTCAACATAACAGCTTTCAGATGGGCTGGATTATAATCCAATATATTTTGAAAACGTACTATTTTATACTGGTGGGATGAGAATGAACCTTCCCCATCATAAATACACCACCTGTGGCCCAGACAGTGTATATGTCTTTCCTCTCCAGGAAATCAGACCTGTCCTCCATGCTTTCCCAGATTCTGTTGCCTATTCTGTCTCTCTCTGTCACCTCCTCTTTGAATGACACACGTGTGTGTGTGTGTGTGTGTGTGTGTGTGTGTGTGTGTGTGTGTGAGAGAGAGAGAGAGAGAGAGAGAGAGAGAGAGAGAGAGATATTATGACAGGCTTGAGAGAGAGAGATTATGACAGGCTTGCCCAGACAATGTATATATCTTTCCTCTCCAGGAAATCAGACCTGCCCCCCATGCTTTCCCAGATTCTATTGCCTATTCTGTCTCTCTCTGTCACCTCCTCGTGTGTGTGTGTGTGTGTGTGTGTGTGTGTGTGTGTGTGTGAGAGAGAGAGAGAGAGAGAGAGAGAGAGAGAGATTCACATAGATATTATGATAGGCTTGACAATTTGGTTCACACACATTTTAAACAGTGATGTCTTGTTATTGATGTCTTGTTATTGATTTAATTTAGATGGTTTCCTAACATGCTTACTCTAAGAACAGAAGCTGGTAAGGCAGGAACTATCAATGAGGACCCAGATTGTTGGGGGCAATAAGCTGACTTTGTAATAATGCCGCTTGGGGGGCCCCGAAAGCCCTAATAAGCAGGCGTATACATAGAATGAAGGCTATTGCTAAGCACATTGATTTGTGTTTCTTAGATTGTAAGCCGCCCCGAGTCAAGAACGCTATATTATGGAATGGAGAAAATGGATTGAGTTTATCCAGAACAAGTATAGGGTTAAGAAGTTTTATGTAGCATTCGAATAAGTCTTCTTTCATTTTTTTTTCTTTTTTCTTTTAGTTTTTTATATATAGTTAATATTGTTAAGGTGTGTCTTATCCTATATAAGCTAGAGAGTAATGGATTTTAGATTTTATAGTGGGTAGTATATGGTTGCTTATGATTGCCTTTTTATAGATATATACCTTGTATTTAGCTCTGGGAAGTCGGGGGGGGAGGGGAGGAGGGAGGGAGGTGGGGGGGAGGTAGGGGGGGGAGTAGGGAGGGGGAAGGTGGGTTTTTTAAAGGAAAATTGTATTTTAAAACTTTTCAATAGAATGAAGGCTATTGCTAAGCACATTGATTTGTGCTTCTTAGATTGTAAGCCGCCCTGAGTCTTCGGAGAAGGGCGGGATATAAATGGGATTAAAATAAATAAATAAAATTCTCAGGCCAGACAGAGTCATTATGTTAACATGGAGGAGGAGTCTCCAACGCTCAAGGCTGAGAAAAGAACAACGGAAAGTCAGCACTGAAAAGAATACAGAGTAACAGATTTGGAAGGGACCTTGGAGGTCTTCTAGTCCAAGCCTCTTTTGACCAATTCTCAAACTTACGACCATTGCAGTAGCCCAACGGTCACATGATCAAACTTCGGGTGCTTGGCAACTGACATGTTCTTACAACGGTTGCGGCGTCCCGGGGTGCTCTTGTGGTGCAACCTTCCTAAGGAGCTTCTGACATGTAAACTCAATGGGGAAGGCAGATTCACCGCATAATTCCCTTCACAATTGTAGCGATTCACTTACCGTATTTTTCGGACCATAAGACGCACCAGACCATAAGACGCACCCAGTTTTTAGAGCAGGAAAACAAGAAAAAAAATTCTTTCTCCTTCTCTCTCTCTCCCTCTCTCTTTCTCTCCCTCCCTCTCCCATTGTCCCTTCCTTCCTTCCTTCCTTCCTTCCTTCCTTCCCTCCCTCTTTGTCCTTCCTTCTCTGCATTAGAGCAGTACCCGCGGAGGCAGCCCTGCAGCCCGGCTTTCTCTTGCAGAAAGCAAGCTGAAATGGAGTGAGGGAGATTGCCAGAAATGCGAATCGGCCGATCTCGCGCTCCTGCAAACTCCCTCGCTCGGTTTCAGCTTCCCTTGCTACAAGAGAAAGCAAGCTGAAACGAGGCAGATTGCAGCAGCACGAGATCAGCCGATTCGCATTCCTGGCAATCTCCTCACTCTGTTTCAGCCTGCTTTCTCTTGTAGCAAGGGAAGCTGAAACCGAGCAAGGGAGAGTGAAGGAGCGTGAGATCGGCGTTTCTCAGCACGTGCCGATTCGTGCTCCACTTGCAGAGGTTGGGGCTGGCCATATGGATCACCTACGGACCATAAGACGCACCCTCGTTTTCCCCCCCACTTTTGGGGAAAAAAAGTGCGTCTTATGGTCCAAAAAATACGGTAACAAACATGACAAAAAGGCTATGAAATGGGGCCTGATTCACTCAGCAAGTGTCTTGCTTAGGAACAGAAATTTTGGGCTCAGTTGTGGTCATAGGTCTGACGTGAAGGGATGGAAAGAAAAGACCTGGGATTTAAACCCTGGGACTGACCTTTATATAAGGCTCAATTCTTGCATGTTTGCGTATACCCTTTTTCTCGTCTGCAACACGGCAGCTAAAGTAACCTTACTGAAGCTGCGAAACTCCTCTGTTAGCTACTTTACAAAATTGGGACGTTGCGTTGCTGGAAAACTGGGCTGTATTTTCATGCCTGGCACAAACCAACGCTGGCCCACAAACTTCCCAGCTTAATTTTAGTTTAGTCTACCATCTTGTACTGCACCAGTTCAATTATATGACACTCACTCTCTCTATCTCTCTTCTTCTGGTTTATATTATACACCTACTTAATTTTAAAAATCTAGGAATCACATTTGATGTGGGGAAATGGGGTGGGTTAAAATCAAAAGTCTAATAATTAAAAGTCATGGTATTTAAATCCAATTTTCACCCGCAATGCACTTTTAGAAGCTTTTTGGGTGACCCACCCCACACACCTTTGGAGAGTGAGTTTTTAGCTCCACCAAAGTTGTGTGCAATGGAAGTGCTAGGAAGATCCTGCTCTATTTTAGACGTTTGTTGTTAGCTATCCGCTTGCTGAATTTGCTGAAGTTTCTCATCACACAAGGCACATACCGTATTCCATGCCCAAATCAAAAACTGCAGGATGGAGCTTATCTCAGAAGAACATATTGATATGTTCTGGTGCCTTATTCCCAAGTAAGGAGATATTTCAGGGATGACAGCACATCCCCGTAATTCATTTTTCTTTAAAGGGAAGTCACAGGTAGCTTGTGGGCTTTCTGCGAGACCACCCATTTACCCACCCATATATACAAGCTGATCTTCCTATAATTTTATCTTGGTCTCACCTGCCTCCCCTTCATGGATTACTGCCTTGTCGTGGCGAAGGGGCTTGCGTAATTCAATGAAGCTATGAGCTATGCCGTGCAGGGCCACCCAAGACGGAAAGGTCATAGCAGAGAGTTCTGACAAAACGTGATCCGCTGGAGAAGGAAATGGCAAACCACTCCAGTATCTTTGCCATGAAAACCCTATGGACAGTACCAAAAGGCAAAACGATATGACGCTGGAAGATGAGCCCCTCAGGTCGGAAGGCGTCCAATATGCTACTGGGGAAGAGCAGAGGGCTAGTACTAGTAGCGCCAGAAAGAATGAAGCGACTGGGCCAAAGCCGAAAGGACGCTCAGCTGTGGATGTGTCTGGTGGTGAAAGGAAAGTCCGATGCTGTAAAGATTTTTTCTCCATAGGAACCTGGAATGTAAGATCCATGAATCAAGGAAAGCTGGACGTGGTCAAACAAGAGATGACAAGACTGAACATCGACATCTTAGGTATCAGCGAACTAAAATGGACAGGAATGGGTGAATTTAATTCAGATGACCATCAGGTATACTACTGCGGGCAAGAATCCCTCAGAAGAAATGGAGTAGCCTTCATAGTCAATAAAAAAATAGGAAAAGCAATACTGGGATACAATCCTCAAAATGACAGAATGATCTCAGTTCGAATCCAAGGCAAACCATTCAATATCACCGTAGTCCAAGTCTATGCCCCAACCACCGGTGCTGAAGAGGATGAAATTGACCGGTTCTATGAAGCCCTACAGCACCTTATAGAACTAACACCCAAAAATGATGTCCTTATCATCATGGGGGATTGGAATGCTAAAGTAGGAAGCCAAAAGATAACTGGAATAACAGGCAAGTTTGGCCTTGGAGTACAAAATGAAGCAGGGCACAGGCTGATAGAATTTTGTCAAGAGAATACGATGGTCATAGCAAACACTCTTTTCCAACAACCCAAGAGACGGCTTTACACATGGACATCACCAGACGGTCAACACAGAAATCAGATTGACTATATGCTCTGCAGCCAAAGATGGAGAAGCTCTATACAGTCAGTAAAAACAAGACCAGGGGCTGACTGTGGCTCAGACCATGAGCTTCTTGTTGCAAAGTTTAGGCTTAAATTAAAGAAAGTAGGGAAAAGCGCTAGGCCAGTCAGGTATGAATTAAATCATATCCCTGTTGAATATACAGTAGAGGTGACAAATAGATTTAAGGAATTAGATCTGATAGACAGAGTGCCTGAAGAACTATGGACAGAGGTTCGCAACATTGTACAACAGGTAGCAACCAAAACCATCTCAAAGAAAAAGAAATGCAAGAAAGCAAAATGGCTGTCTGAGGAAGCTTTGCAAATAGCTGAGGAAAGGAGGGAAGTGAAAGGCAAGGGAGAAAAAGAAAGATATGCCCAATTAAATGCAGAATTCCAAAGAATAGCTAGAAGAGATAAGAATGCCTTCTTAAATGAACAATGCAAAGAAATAGAAGAAAACAACAGAATAGGGAGGACCAGAGATCTTTTCAAGAAAATTGGAGAGATGAAAGGAACGTTTCATGCAAAAATGGGCATGATAAAGGACCAAAATGGCAGGGACCTAACAGAGGCAGAAGAGATTAAGAAGAGGTGGCAAAATTACACAGAAGAACTATACAAGAACGAGCTTAACGTCCCTGATAATCACAATGAGGTGGTCACTGACCTCGAGCCAGACATCCTAGAATGTGAAGTGAAGTGGGCCTTAGAAAAGCTGAGCAACAACAAAGCTAGTGGAGGTGACAGTATTCCAGCTGAGCTATTCAAAATCTTAAAAGACGATGCAGTAAAAGTGCTACACTCAATTTGCCAGCAAATTTGGAAAACTCAACAGTGGCCACAGGATTGGAAAAGATCAGTTTACATTCCAATTCCAAAGAAAGGCAGTGCTAAAGAATGTTCAAACTATCGCACCATTGCACTCATTTCTCATGCTAGTAAAGTTATGCTTAAAATTCTACAAGCTAGACTCCAGCAGTATGTGGATCGAGAACTACCAGAAGTACAGGCAGGATTTCGAAGAGGCAGAGGAACTAGAGATCAAATTGCTAACATACGCTGGATCATGGAGAAAGCTAGAGAGTTCCAGAAAAACATCTACTTCTGCTTCATTGACTATGCTAAAGCCTTTGATTGTGTGGATCATAACAAACTCTGGCAAGTCCTTAAAGAGATGGGCATACCAGACCATCTTATTTGTCTCTTGAGAAATTTATATGCGGGCCAAGAAGCAACAGTGAGAACTGGACACGGAACCACTGATTGGTTCAAAATTGGGAAAGGAGTCCGGCAAGGCTGTATACTGTCGCCTTGCCTATTTAACTTATATGCAGAGCACATCATGAGAAAGGCAGGGCTAGATGAATCAAAAGTTGGAATTAAGATTGCCGGAAGAAACATCAACAACCTAAGATATGCAGATGATACCACTCTAATGGCAGAAAGTGAAGAAGAACTAAAGAGCCTCTTGTTGCGGGTGAAGAAGGAGAGTGCAAAACTTGGGTTGAAACTAAACATTAAGAAAACCAAGATCATGGCATCTGGCCCTCTCAATTCCTGGCAAATAGATGGGGAAGAAATGGAGGTAGTGACAGATTTTATTTTCCTGGGCTCCAAGATCACTGCAGATGGGGACTGTAGCCAAGAAATTAAAAGACGCTTGCTCCTTGGGAGGAAAGCCATGTCAAATCTAGACAGCACACTAAAAACCAGAGACATCACCCTGCCAACAAAAGTGCGTATAGTCAAGGCTATGGTCTTCCCAGTTGCAATGTATGGCAGTGAAAGCTGGACCATAAGAAAGGCTGAGCGCCAAAGAATTGAAGCCTTTGAACTATGGTGCTGGAGAAGACTCCTGCGAGTTCCTTGGACTGCAAGGCGATCAAACCGGTCAGTCCTAGAGGAGATCAACCCTGACTGCTCTTTAGAAGGCCAGATCCTGAAGCTAAAACTCAAATACTTTGGCCACCTAATGAGAAGGAAGGACTCACTGGAGAAGAGCCTCATGCTGGGAAAGATTGAGGGCAATAGAAGAAGGGGACGACAGAGAATGAGGTGGCTGGATGGAGTTACTGAAGCAGTAGGCGTGAGCTTAGATGGACTCCAGAAGATGGTAGAGGACAGGAAGGCCTGGAGGAACATTGTCCATAGGGTCGCGATGGGTCGGACACGACTTCGCAACTAACAACAACAACAACAACTCACCTGCCTTGAGAAGTTTTTATTTTTTTTAACCAAAGATGGCACAGAGAGCAAGTTGGGGGAAAAAAGAAACAAAATGAATAAAAAAAAAGATTGCTTTGGATTGCTGGAAACTTTGGCAGCTCA
This sequence comes from Vipera berus, assembly GCF_964194415.1. Lineage (NCBI taxonomy): Eukaryota > Metazoa > Chordata > Lepidosauria > Squamata > Viperidae > Vipera > Vipera berus. The sequence continues at coordinate 56,122,806 of NC_138210.1, read as the reverse complement.
AACTGGAGGGTCTCATAGAAGAACAACGTAGCACATCTGGAATTGGTGCCTCAGAATTTTGGGTTACCTGGTCCAGCTGCTTGGCTTTCCCCCTGGCCACTGTGTGACCGGCTCATCTGGATAGAGCTACCCCACATATGGACACCAAGGTGAGCCTCTGGAACAGACTCCACAAGAAAAGGGTTGTTTGCACCTTTGGAGAGACAAACAATTTGTACGTTAAAAGGAGTAATTTGTGCTCACTAAAAAATTTCCAACCTGATTCCTAGTCTCATTTATCCATCCTCTCTTCTATTTACCTGAGACAAATTGCTCCAGTACCAATGTCTATGGAAATTTGTAGTCATTCATGTCATGGTTGTCCCAAAGATGCTTTTTCAGGAGGCAACTGGACTTTCTTGATTTTTCTTTGAAGACGTTTCACTTCTCATCCGAGAAGCTTCTTCAGCTCTGACTGGATGGTGGGGAGTGGAAGGATTTATACTCCTTGCAGACAGCTGGTCATTTGCCTTCTTTTAGAGAGTCATTGAGGCTGTTGTAGGCTGGAGATAGATGGTGTCGTGGCCCTCCCCCCCCCTGTCGAGAGAGGGCTGTTCAATTTTGACATAGATGGCCTCTTTGATCCCTCTTTCAAACCAGCGGTGTCCTCTCTGTCCAGACCCATTTGTACTACTCAGGTGACCCTGATAGCACAGATAAACCTCCAAGTGGCCTTCAAAGAAGAACTAAGAAAGTCCAGTTGCCTTGTGAAAAAGGGGGCTTTGGGATATGGTTCTGTGAGAGAACCCGTAGACTGCATCAGCGATGGTGAATCTTTTGGGCTTGGTGTGTCAAATTTTTTTTGAAATGCCTAACCTGACTCTGCTGTCCTGTCATTGCCTCCCCACCTTCGGAAACAAAGAGAGAAATAATTCTTTACATATACATTTATTTAAAAAAGCATACAGCCCGGTCATGTGGTGCTATGCGTTATATAAACAAATGTCCAATAATTACAAAAACGAAATACAAGTAAAACAAAAACAAACTCATTTTCAGAGGGTCCAGAGGCTGCTTTTTGCATGGCCTCTGCAGCTTCCCAAAATTATGCAAAAATGGGATGTGATATCAAGAATAGCCATGGAATGGTAGGGTACCACCCAAAATTTTATTGCATGTCGTAGGTTTGTCACCACCGGAATAGATCAGGGCTTTTCAACTTTTTCACCCATTGTACCACTTTTAGGATATGGCAACATCCGAGTACCACCAGTCGCCTTGCAAGGTGTTAAAAACTTGATGACCAAAAAAAAAAAAAAGGAAAAAGTGATGAAGCACAGGTAGTCCTCGGCTTACAACAGTTCGCTTAGTGACTGTTCAAAGTTACAATGGCACTGAAAAAGTGCCCCCCCCAAGCCACAGCCGAGCAAGACACCTGCCTGCCTGCCCGGCGGTGCTCTTCCTCCTGTCTGAGGTTTTCATTGTTGTGAGCATTTCTGTTGAAGATTGGCAGCGGGGGTGGGGTGGGGGGTGTTTGGTTTTTATTCCCCCCCCCCTTCTGCTGGGTGGTTGCAGCAGGTTTTGGTCACTTCACATGACCCTGCGACACTGTGCCCGTCATAAATATGAATCAGTTGCCAAGCATCTGAATGGAAATCACAAGACCCTGGAGATGCTGCAACATTCCAGCTGATCAGCACTTCTTCTGGGCTCAGCAAAAGCGCCAGGATCAGTGCCGAGCTCCAGCTGGAGCCTGGCGCTGATCCTGGCGCTTCCGCTGAGCCCTGACAGCCCTGCAACTCCAGCCATCTCTCGCTCAGGCTTGTGCGGTGCTGCCACCGGTTCAGCTCCTTCCCTCCCCCCGCAACCATTTTTCTAGGATGGTCGCGTACCACCTGCCAGGGGCCAATGTACCACAGGTGGTACCCGTACCACTGGTTGAAAAGCCCTGGACTAGATCATCCTAATAAGATTGCTGATTGGGCCAAATAGACCTGTTGAAATAATACTGGGCTCCAGATCAGCAACCTGTCCCTTTACAGTAGAGGTGCCCAGTCTTGGCAACTTTATGCTGGCTGGGGAATTCTGGGCATTGAAGTCCACAAGTTTTAAAAGTTGTCAAGATTAGACAACTCTTGCTTTACAGCTTTCTGTTCCTTAGGGACATGGCAGAACCTGAAAGAAGGGCAGAGCTACCCTATCTGGGCTATGACCATGACAGAGCAGCAAAGAATTAACATTTGGTGTCTCTTGCCTGCTATCTAGAGGTCATCCAGATTTTTGCAGGGAAGATATGGTAACTCTAATGAAAACTTTCAGTTGCCATTCAGTTTATGGGAACGAACTCTACTTCTCTCTTGCACTTTTGCCCTTTAGGTATAACTTAACAATTGTTCATTCCGCTTTCAACATATACTTCAGCCTTTGATAAATTCTTTTTCAGAGCCATACTCCTCAGTGCATCACACAATCTCATTTTTCACTGCAGGCCATTTGGGTTTTTAGCCAGCTACATATCTGTGGTGGTATCCAAACATACGTGCAATATCCAGGTCCCTGTCAGCAGACGTGTAATATTTCCACAAACAAGGAGAAATCGCACATCTTTGTCTTCTGTTCGGCAATGAACCATTTGGATTTATTTTCCCATAAGCACGCCTTCCATTCGTATACCACACTCACTGCATTCAGCAATCAACCTTCAACTCGATATTTGTGTAAAATATCTCATAAATTGAAGCATATTAATTTTGTCACACACTTCCTTTAAATCAGTATATAGATAACCATCACTTTGTTCACATTCATTCATATTTTTCACTCCTCAACGATACACTGCAAAGCAAAAAATCTGGTCTGCGTAGGCTTTGGCAGGGAAAAAACTGCACTACACTTTCCCCGTTTCACACACAGTAACTTTCTGTACCCTTTTAATCAGATCTCTGCTGCACCACACATTTTGCAAACTTGTCTGCCTGTAGTTTGGACATTCATTCTTACTATTTTTCCCTTTAAAAACCAGGGGGAGTCTGGCAGCACTTTTTCTGGCTAACAAATTTTATTAAAAGGCATAATTATTTTATTATTATTTTTATTCCATTTATATCCCGCCCTTCTCCGAAGACTCAGGGCGGCTTACAAGCTTAGCAGTAGCCTTCATTCTATGTATATGCCTGCTTATTAGGGCTTTCATACACCCCCCAAGCGGCATTATTACAAAGTCAGCTTAATTGCCCCCAACAATCTGGGTCCTCATGAACTGCCAATCACAGCATCCGATGCAATGAATGATTTGACTGGTTTACGATTTGATTGGGATGAGGGGATGGGAGGCAGTGGCGTAGCGTGGGGGGTGCAGGGGGGGCGGGCCGCACCGGGCGCAACATCTGGGGGGGGCGCGCTCGCACTGAGCTGCTCAGGGAGCCCCAAGGGCTGCACAGAGTCGGCTTGGCTCCGCTCTCGAGCTGCTCTTTCTTGCAAAGCGAAACGAGTCCGACAGGTGAGATGGGCGGCCACATAAACTGAATAAAATAAATAGAAGCGCCCAACTCTCCGCCCAGGCTCAGGCCAACCGCAAGCGCCCCGCAGGCGCCCCGGCAGGCTTGGCCGAGCGAAGACGGACCCGCCGGCCGGCTGGCCTAGCTTCGTGCGCATGCGTGGCTTTATTTAGCGGGGCTCACGTGCGAGCTTGAATGCAGCGGCTTTTGCAGGTCGGAGCCCCGCCCAGCCGCCCTCGAGAGGGACCCGGAAGCATCCCGCATGCGCGCGACTCTTCTTGGAAAGTCTACGCCGCTGCGGGGCGCGTCTTTTCGGCGGTGCCATGACGTCACCGGGTTAGGGGGCGCAAATTGCCCCGGGTGCTGACAACCCACGCTATGCCACTGATGGGAGGAGATTCCAAATTTAGCCCTACATCGGAAGTACTGTATGGATCTGATGAAGTGAACTGCAGCTCACAAAACTGCAGCTTTTAATAACGTGTGTCAGAAAATACACTACCAGATTCCTCCTGATTTTTGGCTACCATAGATTACCTTTCTCAACCTTGGCATCATTTAAGATGTATGGACCAACTCCCAGAATTCCCCAGTCAAAAGTAACAAATTAGCAAACCTGTGTAATTCTTAATTCAAAGAAAATATCCAAAGGATGCCAAATCCAAACTCTTTAAGACTAGTCTGGAAAATGATCAATATGTCATAACGTGCATTTTTCTGAAGTTGCTGTTGCTCTTTCTTCACTTGTTCTTTCATTCTGTTTATCCTTGAAATGCATCCACTCTGCCAACAGTCACCTTAAGTGGCAAAAGAGGAAAGCTATGGCAAATTTGTGACACAGGTTACACACAGGCCAGGGGTAGGCAACCTTGGCTCTTTTATGACTCTGTGGACTTCAACTCCCAGAATTCCTGAGCCAGCATGGCTGGATCAGGAATTCTGGGAGTTGAAGTCCACGAGTCATAAAGGAGCCAAGGTTGCCTACCCCTGACATAGGCCAATTTGGGAGTAACAAATGAGTAACAGTGATATTATTATTCAGAAAGCACAAAAGACCTACCTGCAAATCTGCAGATTTGAGTACACCAATGTTGACCAAGCCTTGCCCACTGAAAGAGAAGTTAGCAGTTCTGAAAGAAGAGAGCATAAGACTGGAAAGAACAAGGATACTCACTATTCCCCAGGCTGTGTTCACTGCAAGATTCCATGAGTGGGATGCGTTCCTCGGCTTTCTGCCTCCCCCGGCACCCCTTCACCTTGGTGTCTGTATTGGCCTGAACCATAAGTGGCTCCTGGCGCTTTCGGCGTTGCTTCTTTTCAATGATACGGCGCTGAAAAGGAGTTCAAGAGAGATTGCAAGCAAGGAAAAGTTACCGTCTATTGCTTACAAAGAGGCACACGTAATTCATTTTTAAATGTCTGTTCTGACACTCAGTGGCAGATCAGCTTTCCAGGGCAGCCTTTATTTTTATTTTTCATTCCCTACTGTTATTCTGAAAGTGCAAGGTCCACTTTTTTGACTGAATATTGGTCCATTGGTTGCGACAGGGATTGACTGACCTGCTTGTTCCCCAAGCCTAACACTGTGGGCTGAGAGTGAGTGAGCTGTCCAGACTTGCATTGGATAGTGAGATGGGCAGCATTATAAACTTAATAAATAAATGCAACCTACTTTCAACTCTGTAGGATTCATTTCTGACCAGAAACAAGTAGAACTGTTTTTAGCCAGGAAGCAATTGCATAGGAATGAATGTACTATGACTTGCTGCCGCCGCCTTCTCCTTTTCCTTCTCCTCCTCCTCCTCTCTTTTCTCCTCCAAATTTCCATTGCAAAGCGAGAGAGAGAGCTGTTAAGTGAATTTTGCCCCATTTTACAACCTTTCTGGACACAGTTGTTAATTGAACCACTGGAGCTGTTCGAGTTGGTAACAAGGTTGTTAAGTGAGCCTGGCTTCCCCTCTGACTTTGCTTATCAGAAGGTCGCAAAAGCTGATCACAGGACTCCAGGACACCGCATCTGTCATAAGTACGAATCAGCTGCCAGGTGTTCGAATTGTTATAATGTGACCACAGTGATGCTGCAAAATGGTCATAAGTGTGAAAAATAATACTATGTCACTTTTTTTCAGCGCCATTATAATAACTTTGAACAGTCACTAAATGAACTGTTGTAAGTTGAGGACTACCTGTAGTCCTCAAGCTATTCTCCAAAGCGCCCGAAGGCAGGACAAGAAGCAACGGATGGAAACTAATCAAGGAGAGAAGCAACCTGGAACTAAGGAGAAACTTCCTGACTGTTAGAACAATTAACCAGTGGAACCACCTGCCTCCAGAAGTGGTGAATGCTCCAACACTGGAAGTTTTTAAGAAGAGACTGGACAGCCATTTGTCTGAAATGGTACAGAGTTTCCTGCCTGAGCAGGGGGTTGGATTAGATGACCTCCAAGGTACCTTCCAATTTTGTTGTTGTTGTTGTTGTTATTTAGATTTAATTTTAAAATAAAATAAAAGCTGAACATTCACAAAGGGCTCGGCTATATTTTCCAGGGATGTACCTCAATCCACCTGGTTGAGAAGATGCCTCGTTGAGTCTCTTTCACTCCCTAGCTCTGAACTAAAATATTTCTTACTGAGATGGGGTAAGATGTGGTATTATTTTTATTAAGGGTGTTGTTCTTCACATTAATTGTGTTATTTATATATCAGCTTTCCTCTCAAAAGAACCCAGAATCTTCGAGACGGCACACTTCTACAAGGTGGGAGCCCAAACACCATGCAACAAACCTCTTCGCACAAAGAGAAGAGCGGGCTTGTGTTTTTCAAACACCCACTACAAGCAACACGATGGAAGGACAGAGTTTAGAGTTCCGTATCTTACCTGCAGTTTTCCTACGGACAACATCATGTCCCTTATGTGTCAATTGCTCCACACTGCTTTTAGCCTCCCCACCTCATCTCTCACTGCATAAGATGTTTCTTCACACCAAGAGCCATTTCTTCTCATCCCAATACCACCACAGAATCGGAAAAAGTCTTTTCCCCAGCACAAAATACCTGGAATTCGAGTTTCTGCTTCCGGATTAATGCTGCCTCACCACTGCCATTGCTAGAAGGAAAAGAGGTGCCAGTGTTAAGAGGTGAACTGGGGAAGGCATGGAGGCGGCGATACAGATTGTGGTACATTTTGAGATGTGGCATCACTCTGCCAGCGCCAGGGCAGCCCCATCCGCTGACAGGTGGGCCCCCAGGATTACCTGCTTCCCAGAGATTCTGAATGTCATGGCATTACAGGGACTTTGTGACCTCACAAAAGCTTTCAAGGGCATCCAGGTCTGGGTTGGGAAAAGGGTTTTTGTGCTGAGACATCGCTTCCCTCGCAGCGTTCACCCCACCCAAAGCTCATTAATTGAGCACTATTTTCCATTCTGTTTTCCAAACCAGTGTCCTTCAGACATCCGATGCTACCGTCCCAATCACATCCAGTCAGCATGATTAACCACGATGGCTGGAAGATATAGGAGTTGTGGTCTATATCTTCAGATACAAGATCAGCAAAGGCCGATTCAATGCATCATGTTTTAAATCCCGTTTAAGCATGTTTAAGCCACTAAATATTGTATTGTTGGGTACAATTAACAATCTTGCATTCTTTGGTGTCATGACGGAGCTACATTAAGGAGCCATGGACATTAGATGTTAAATCAGCTACCCCAGGATCTTCCCCCAAGCTTTAATCTGATCCGCATCAGCTAAATGAATCTCTTGTAGTGTTATAACATCTATCATTATGTCATGTCATGTCATGTCATGTCATGTCATGTCATGTATCGTATCGTATCGTATCGTATCGTATCGTATCATATCATATCATATCATATCATATCATATCATATTATTATATTATATGCAATTCTATGGTTCCACATTATGGTGATTTTATTATGGTTTTATCTTAATATATTATCTCCTATCTTGTATTGTCCACATATTATTATTTTAGACACATACATATACATACATTTACATTTATTTGCTGACACTTTAATTAAACTAAATTTTCATATCAGTCATTGCACTATCTCTGTAGATACCATACGCTAAATAAATGAATAAAAGCCATTTTCAAGGACCACTCCCGTCTTGAGAGATATCGCCTCAAAGACAGAGGCAACCTTTTCTATACAGTATTGCATATTCAAGCTGCCATTCTTTCTCCACCAGGGTCATCTCAGAAGCCCCACAAAAGTTCAGGCCTCAAAGTCCTTTTGACAGTCAAACTAGTGTAAAATCAAAATATATACAAAGTACTGAGACGCCCCCAAAGCAGAAGGCTACTATTCTAGAAAGAACAAAAAAAATGAGATGTGCCATCCTAAAGCATCACTGAAGGCTAGACCAGGCTGGGATATTAAGTTTAGATTAAAAGTTCAATAATATGAGCTTCTAATGTCACAACTGAAGTAGAAGGCAAAGTATAATTGTCTTATGTGGAGACAATTTATTTATTTATTCAGTCTATAGGCTGACTGAATCCCAACAACTCCAGAGAGTTTATAATTAAAAAGTAAAAAACAACAACAACAAATATATAAACTAAAACAATCTAATATAACAGGGCCTCAACCATTTCTATCTCCCTGAGCCTGGGAGAATAAACAGGTTTGCTTCTCAACTGTCATCAGAATGGGAGCCATGTTGATTTCTCAGAGGAAATCATTCTATGGGCAAGCACCATGACAGAGAAGACACCAGAAGAAATTTCTAATCAAGGGGATCTGGAGCAGGCCCCATCCTGCTTGATCTCACCAGATGGACAGAAACAACAAAGGCAGGCAGTTCCTGAGATTAAAAAGGCCTTATGCCACGAAGCATCTAAATGTAGAGGTGCCCTATCAAAATAGTGGCATGTGATTTTTTAATACGCAGATAAGTCACGGAAGTTACAACCAAAGCCCACCAAAGCAAAAATGCATTCTGATATTATCTTTTTTTTTCCTGTGTGAACTTCCTTCCCTTCCATCTTCCAAAGAAGTTTCCACCGTTTCTAGGAATAGCAGAGACTTTTTAGTTGTGGCCCTGAGATGGTGAGAGGCCTAGCCAAATTCTACTTTTTGGCCTTGGGGGGGAGGGGGGGAAACCTGTCCAACCACATTGCTCACTAGATGATGTGAGGCCAAGCTTGCCTCACAAAGTTGTTCCAAGGATGAAAGCCAGGAAGTGGAATCACTCGCTCTGCTTTTAATCCTTAGAGCAGTTATTTCTCAACCTTGGCATTTCGAGATGTGTCGACTTCAACTCCCAGAAGCTTGCTGACTGGGGAATTCTGGGAGTTGAAGTCCACATGTCTGAAAGTTGCCAGGGATGAGAATCACTGCCTTAGAGAGAAGAGACAGAAATGTAATGAATATATATACAGTACACGAGGCCCATCTTATCTCTTCTACCGTACTGTTTATATATAGCTACTTACTGATGTACTAGAAAAAAAGTGCAGTCTTCATTTTGACCATCCATCCATTGGCCCACTATTGCTCCCAAACGGATGCAAATTCCAGCCTCCACATCAGAATGGATCTCCTCGAACCCATCCCCAAGCCAATCACTTCACACTGGCAATCCCATCAGGTTTTCACTCCAGTATTAATTCCAATTCTTTTTTTTTAAAGTGGAACATTCTTCCTATTTGAAGCCTGTTCTGAGTGGCTGGTAGGTTCATGTCTGATACAAGGGCCAGCCAATCAGTGCTATGGATAGCCTTCTTCTGAGAAAAAGCAAACAGGAAGTATGTCCTTTGCATTTTGAGTTGGTCACAATATGGACGGCAAATAAAATGAAAATTCTGATGCTAAAATAGGAGTAGCTATTTAAAAATAAAAATAAAGACTCAATCCTTCAAAGAGACTTCCAATGGAAAATCTCAGCCTTGCTCACAGGTGTGACACGACCCACCTAGGCTTTCCTTCCCAAAACATTAAGTACAGCTAGTCGTTGCTTAACAATGATAACTGGGACCAGAATTTCTATCACTAAACAATGCAGTTGTAACATGCAATGTCACATGACCATACTGCTTAGTTAGTATAAAGGCAGTTCTGGCAATGCCCAGTTACCACTGTTAAGCAAATCATAGGTTGTTAAGCAAGCACCTCATGATTGTGACTTCTGACTTCCTGCTGGCTTTCCCATTGGTTTTGCTAGTAGTGGGAAGCTGGCAGATAATGTCAGAAATTGTGATCATGCAACCACGGGACAATAAGAAACCTGGGCCAGTTGTCTATCACATGGATCATAGTCATGTGATCTTGGGGGGGGGGGTGCTGTGATGACTAGACTTTCAAGAACCCCTGTAAATATCACTTTTTCAGTCCTGTTGTAAGTCCAAATGGTTGCTGAATGAGTGGTTGTTAAATCAGGACCACCTTAGCACATAGGCTGAGGTAGGCTACCAAATTTAGACAGAAAGCCTCAACTCTTCGCTGCCCATTACTGGTTGTTTATATTTGTATACACAGCATAAAATAGGGCTAGACTCTAGTACTCTTTTCCATTGGAAGTTTGAACAGATTTAAACATCCATTCCCATGTCACTGTTGTGTTGTCATCTTCCTTACCTTCCAGGAGTGGATGTAGTTGAGGATTCCATTATGCTGAAGGGGAAAAAATCAGTACAGAAGAATCAAATCACAAACATTAAAATGGCTTTCCCCATGCTAAATCAGGTCCTAATCATACAGTGAAATTAATTATTAGAGTCTTCTGTCTTTATCATAAATATTGTGCTCCTATCTCAAGCAGGCCACATCTATAGAACTCCAAGCCATTTTAATCTAAATATAGGTCTTTAGCAGACATGTCAAACCCTTGACATCACGTGACGTCGCACAACGTATCGGGACGGTTTTGCCATTGCCGGCAATGGGCTGGGCGTGGCTTCCACATGATGCATCTAGCCCGCGGGCTGGCAGTTTGACACCCCTGGTCTATAGTATTACATTTGGGCTACAAAAATCCTACAGATCATTAGATGACAGCAATGTGATCTCTAATGTTATGTTCAGAATCTGGGGGATTTCATGCATGTAAAAATGATAAGCTTACATGCCAAGGTTGTGACCTTGTCTTTTTTTATTTATTTTTATCATTTAAAAGTAGAGGTAGTGCTCAACTTACAACCATTCATTTAGTAACCTTTTGAAGTTACAACCTACACTGAAAAAAGTGAGTTATGCCTGTTTTTCACATGACTATTGCAGTATCCCCGTGATCACATGGTCAAAATTCAGACACTTGGCAACGGGCATGTATTTATGACTCTTGTAGTGTCCCGGGGTTGTGCGATCATCTTTTGTGACATTCTGACGAGCAGTCAATGGGAAAGCCAGATTCACTTAACAGCCACATCATTAACTTAACAACTGCGGTGGTTCACTTAACAACTGTGGCAAGAAAGGTCATAAAATGGAGCAAAACTCACTTAATAACTGCCTTGCTTAGCAACAGAAATTTTGGGCTCAATTGTGGTTATAAGTCAAGGACTACCTATATAGCCTGCAAAGGCCATCAGTAAAAGGTTGAATGCCTTTCTTAATAAGTGAAGAGAGAGAATGGGCTCTAAAAGTGAAAGTATTCCCACTGCTGAGAACTTGGTAACTTTACCCCGAGTGCCGCGTAAGAGAGTGAGCGCCTGTTACTCATCCCAGCTTCTGCCAACCTAGCAGTTCGAAAGAGACGTCCTCGAACAAGCGCTGGCACTTCGGCTTTGAAACGGAGATGAGCACTGGCCCCTAGAGTCGGAAACGACTAGCACGCATGTGCGGGGGAACCTTTACCTTTACCTTTTATATATTATTAAATGAACCATGATCCTAGCAAGAGTGATGCCTGGAGAACATTTTTGGCCCAGAAAGGCTGCCATAAGAGATTTTAAGGGGTTTAGGGAGGCAGGGAGAATGAATTAAAATAATGATTTAGGCAAAAAAAACCTCAGGGCAGAAAATTTCAATCAAATGCTTTCTCATTAATTTAGCAGCTGTCCCAGAAAATGGCTGAGATCTACAGATGGTTTCCAATACTGTAAAAGACCTTCTCATAATGAATAAAGAATTCAGGATGGAGAAAAGCACACTGTGACATTTCTTTCCTGGGCTGGGTAAATAGTGACTTGATATGGGAAAGTGGAGGAAGAGGCAATTATTTTTTGCTTCAGTGCTTTTCCTAACTTAGCCAGTCAAGCCCAAAGACCTAGTTTTTACCCTCAGCAATCACAGTAGATCTTAAATGTTAGAAAGATTTACAAAGCTGCCTTATGCTGTGTCAGACTTGGTTATCAAGCTTAGCATTGTTAACACTACATATGGGTTTTCCCCCCCACAGGCATCTAGCTGCCCCACAAACATGTTCGGGCAACACTTTGTTGCTGTTCTGACCCTTGACTCTTAGTTCATCTTCTCTCCACCAGTGCCTCAACTTATTCTTGGTTTTATAGCATTTGATTTTCCATTTTACTCTGGCACCAACCAAAGGCATCCTTCTATAGCAGTGTTTCTCAACCTCAACAACTTTAAGATGTGTGGATTTCAACTCCCAGAATTCCTCAGCCAGCTGTGCTTGAGAAGTCCACACATCTTAAAATTGCCCAGGTTGAGAAACACTATTATAGAGGACCCATTACCATGGAAGGATGTCAGGTGACTGAGGCCCAGGCAATAGAGACATGATAGGAGTTCACCACAGGGGCAGCTGATTACATGATGGTACACTTTTCCACTAGATCAAGAATTAAGGAGGAATATTTCACCTCACAAAGAGAGAAAATCATATCAAGAGCTCAACAACATTGCAGACAATGGTCCTATCTATACCTACTTAGAGAAATCTAAAGATTGTATTTGTTGATAATATTCAATCAATTATCTCTAGTCTTGGAGAATCACCACAAAGGCAGTATAGTTCATATTGAAGCTTGAAGAATCAACAGCCTAATTCATTCATATATATATATAAAACTCCCTTTTTGCGACCTTGTAATCCCTTAATTTGGGGTAAAATCAGGGTGACTGGGTGGTTGGATGGATGGAAAGATGAATAAATCCATCCATACCTATAAAGGTAAAAGGTAAAGGTTTCCCCGCACATGTGTGCTAGTCGTTTCCAACTCTAGGGGCCGGTGCTTATCTCTATTTCAAAGCCGAAGAGCCAGCGCTTGTCCGAGGATGTCTCCGTGGTCATGTGGCCGGCATGACTAGACGCCAAAGGCGCCCGGAACGCTGTTACCTTCCCACCGTAGTGGTCCCTATTTTTCTACTTGCATTTTTACGTGCTTTCGAACTGCTAGGTTGGCAGAAGCTGGGACGAGTAACAGGCGCTCACTCTGCTACGCGGCACTCGGGATTCCACCCACCAAACTGCCGACCTTCTGATCGACAAGCTCAGCGTCCTAACCCACTGAGCCACCGCGTCTCTTTCCATACCTATACACAACATTAAAATACATATACACATATACATATACAATACATATGTATACATACATACACACTCACACATGTACATTTCCTGGTGTAGGACATTACTGCAATTACATTTGTCCTGAAGTTATGGATGATTAGAAAGCAGTTGGGAACATATTATTAGATTTCTTGGATAATTTCCAGAAGAAATTACAAAAGTTTCTAATCCCCAGTGTCCAAAACCAATTAAAAAAGGCTTGCCTTCTCCTAAATGAGATTGCTGATAAATATATATATATATCCTTAATAACTATAAAGATTGGGTTGATAAAAACTAGACAGGAATTCTGCTGTGCTCCAAAGCGCCCTATTCTTACTGTGCTGTGAGTCCCTTTGCCTGAGTCACAGGTTTTGTATCTGATTCCACTTGTAGGTCTTGGGATTTGAGTAAAAAAACTCAGCAGATTCTACATGCTTGAAATCTGCCCATTTCTGTCCTAGATGGCAGAGTTCACAACAGCGCAACCGGTATTGCCTTTAGAAGTCTTAAAAAAAACATGACCTTAGGAGACTAAGAGTGTGGATTAAAAGCGTGAAGGCATGGTAATACCAAGGCTGTCCATTTCAGGCATCTGTGCTTATCCCAAGACAGACAGGGCATTAGAGATTAACATAAATAAACCCCCCCCCGAGGCACACACACACACACACACAAATTTATAGAGAGAATGTTCTCTGTAACTTACATCTTGTGTCTCGGAGACGGCTGCACTAAAATAGGCTCCAACTGCAACTGGAAGCGGGGAGAAAAAAAACCAAAACAGATATTTAAGAATATCTTGCAAAGTAGTTTTCTTAGCACCTTTAAAGTGGGGCCCAGCAGTTTTAGATCCGACTCCGAAAGTGTCTCTGTTTTAAATCACTGGGCTCTACTCACTTCTCTCTGAAGCAAGGAGTCTTTTGCTTTCTCTTTTTTTCCTTCTTTTTTTTTCTTTTTTGTGCCTGGGTTACAAAGCTTCAGAATCCATTACTGCTCTCTGTGCTCCGTCACTTTTGACGCACGCTACAAAACACGTTTCAAATATTTGTATCCCACCGTTTGCCAGGGAATGCCAACAAAGCTAAGTGAGCAACACAACAGAACGATATTCAACACCAAAAGAAGTCAGCCTGCCTTTTTACTTACCCGCTTTCTACGGTATCCAGTATATCCCAGTTCTCAAATCACAAACATCCAAGTTAGATCTTGCCCGCCCTCCCATTCCCCCCCCTCTTTCTCTCCCTTCTTCTTTCTCTCGCTCAGTTCTGACGTTGCCTTCAAATTGCAGCTGGCTCAGTGGGAGGGCAGTTGACGGTCCCTCCTCCTCCTCCTCCTCCTCCTCCTCCTCTTCTCCCACCAAAACCGGCATCGCATTCTCTCTTGCTTAATCAGCTTTGTCTTAAGTCTCCAGGTTCTGTGGCTGGCATAGTCTTCTTTATGGAGACTTTGTAGTTTGTTTATATAAAGGTCTACTGGAGGCTGTGCTAGTAGGCACATGCTCCTCTACCATGTTCACATATACTTAAAACCAGTGCTTTTTTTGTAAAAGAAAAAGGTGCTGGAACTCACACATGTCATGCAACCCGCCTTGCCTACCCTACAAGGTTGCATCCAAAAAAGGTGCCGGAACTCCGTTCTGAACGTTCTATGACAAAAAAAAGCCCTGCTTAAAACTGAGAAAGCGGGTATGTGAGTGATTAGCTTCAGAAATCCATGTGGGTACGTTTATATTTAGATAATTAGGTCCCCCAATGTCCATGGCTGTGCATAAGATCTTAGTTATGCTAGTAATGGGAAAAGACAATTGTGGGTGGGTGTTCTGTCACCCACGCGTGAGCATATTAATTGCCTTTCTCTATGAAGGTGGTGTGTAAGATTACTGAGCCCCCCCCCCAAAAAAAAGGGAGAGGTATTTAATCTGCCCACACAACCAGATGCAGAAATTATGTGGAAATGAGCGTGTGTGAACACAAAGCATCATACAGTTGTTAAGCATTACGATGCCCATATAGCCAGTTTTGCATAATTGGCCATTCTGTGACTTGGATTCAGATTGAATTTTCATTCAGCCAGGCTGGTACAACTCAATAGCCCATTTTGTTCTTCCTGTAGAAACGTCTGCAGACTTAGCAAAATATTACACGCTGGATCAAGGAATCCCACTGGCTGTGATGGAAGGGAGGAATTGGAGGCATCTTCTGTGACATAAATTTGCTCCTACAAAGAATTTCCATTCAGTTTTCAGACATTCCTTCCCAGCTCAGTAGCTGACCTAATTCAGGACTCTCCTGATGTTCTGTATATCACTGGCTGTCATGGCAGAATAACAGAATAACAGAGTTGGGAGGGACCTTTGAGGTCTTCTAGTTCAGCCCCCTGCTTAAGCAGGAAATCCTATACCATTTCAGACAAATCCTTTTCCAATCTCTTCTTATAAACCTCCAGTGTTGGATCACCCATAACTTCTGAAGGCAAGTCGTTCCACTAGATTAATTGTTTTAACTGTCAGGAAATTTTGCCTTAGTTCTAGGTTGTTCTCTTCTTGATTAATTTCCATCCATTGCTTCTTATAAATTGGGCTCCTCTTTTTTGTGGCAACCCCTTAGATATTGGAACACTGCTATCATGTCACCCCTAGTCCTTCTTTTCATTAAACTAGACAAATCCAATTCCTGCAACTGTTTTTTTATATATTTTAGCTTTCAGTCCTCTAATCATCTTTGTAGCTCTTCTCTGCACTCTAGAAAGTCTCAATACCTTTTTTTATATTGTGGCAACCAAAACTGGATGCAATATTCCACATGCTGTCTTACCAAGGCATTATAAAGTGGTATTAACACTTTACATGATCTTGATTCTCGTTAATGCAGCCTAGGACTGTATTGGCTTTTTTGGGCTACAGCTCATATTTAAATGTCTGTCCAGTAGAACTCCAAGATCTCTTTCACAGTTACTACTGTTGAGCCAGTTACTACTTATTCTGTACCTGTGCATTTGGTTTTTCTTGCCTAAATGTAAATCCTTACTTTTCCCTATATTGAATTTCATTTTGTTAAATAGGGACCATTGTTCAAGTCTGTCAAGATCCTTCTGTTTCCTGAGCCTATCTTATTCACTATTCCTGCCAGTTTGGTGTCATCTGCAAATCTGATGAGTTGATGGTGATTGACTTTGGCTTAATCCAGTGTTTCTCAACCTAGGCAATTTTAAGATGCGTGGACTTCAATTCCCAGAATTCCCTAACCAATCATTCCCTAGCCAGGAATCTTGGGAGCTGAAGTCCACACAATTTAAAAGTTGCCAAATTTGGAAAACACCGGTTTAATCTATTTGGTAATCACAACAAATGGTAGCTCCTAGCTAAACCTGTCCAATTTTTTTAAAAAACAAACAAACTTCAGTGTCAGGTTGATTAATACTTGGATGGGACACCCACCATGAAATCCGAGAGTGGCATACTCTAATAAGGAGTTGAACAAAAATCTCAGAAGACAGCAATGGCAACAAATTTCATGGCCATTAAAACAATATGTTTCTCTGATATGACGGAACCAAGCTTGTCTGAAAGGAACTTTAATATGAAAGTCTCTAGTCATCTAAAGTTTTGTATCCTGTTATCATAAGCTGGTAGTCTACTTGTTCAACTGTATTTCATCAAGAGAGACACATCTTTCCTTTTTTACAGTGATATTGTTGGATTGAACTACAACCTCATCATTCTGTCCCAATCATTATCTCTAAGAGGCTCCAAAACAGAGACTTAAGATTCCCGTATTCTTGTCTAAAATCTGATATTCAGAAGCATCATCTTTGAATATGTGAATTTCCTCTTAGTATTCCTGCCTAAGATGTATTGATCAATGCAGTTTCAATTCATTTATTTAACCCTTAAAAATATGTAGTAACTACTTACTTAGATACTGCATTTAGATTTACTGAGTTTCACCCTGTTATGTACTACATATTTTTTGTTAGCCCGACTGCTGAGCTCTTTAATTAGGAAAACCCAAATTCTAGAAATGAATAAGCAAAAAGAAAGCTTATCTAACTACTTTCTTAATCTTAATAACTTTACAAATTGTTACCAGTTGGGCTCACGTTATACCTTAGGATCATGTGTCTTGTTCTTTGTCTTAGTGTAATGTGCAAACCCACTATGGTTCGTAAACTGAATTTATGACTTGATGTTATGTGTGAATTCAACTACTAGGCTCATTTCAAGAAATTATGCTTTTTAAAAAAACAAAAACATCTTAGTACATTACATGATAAGATAAACACCAAGTCATAAGTCTTTACAAACAGAGTGTCCCATATGTACTGGAACTTAAACAGAAAAATAAGTATTTCTTTTTTTACCTTTTATTAACTTACTTTATCTGGAGATTTCAGCCTTTTTGACATGCTAATATCATCTTCCCAGTGGAGCATGGCCATTGCACTTTTTTATCCTATAATCCTAAAAATGTATTTGTCAATATATTTTTGCAAAGCAGCCTTTGCTGTTTTTTTTTAAATCCCTCGAGGAATAGATCTGCTCAAGTTTAAAAGTTGCTACTTCACTTAACTTTCTCCCTGCTAATTAATATTTTTATTTCAACAACTCACTGAAGCTGCTTTATCACTTGTATATGTAATGTGAAGGGCTACGCTGCCAAACAGGTTACTGTTTTCTTATTGAACAATGGGTAACCATGACAGTGCCAGCCAGCTACAAAGGATTAAAAATGGTGTTCTGTTCTGGAATGATAAATTCCAGAATGTTTAGACAATGATTTTCACAATTCCCTTAAGGAAGTCTCCCACAACTGTTAGTTCCTGTAATCTGGCATTATCCAGATGGACCATTTTGCAATTTCCATCAATCCTGGCCAGTATAGTTGTTGTCACCAGGTTGGAAAAAAAAAGTATTCTAGAAAACCAATTTTAGCATAGCACCTGATTTCAATGGCTCTTATTTGTGCTAATTTTTTTTTGTTTATATCATTTGTCTACCAAAAATCCCGTCAAGTTTATTCTCATTTTGGTTCCTTCATTTTTGATTCTCCCTCCCCTGAAACAAACTGCTCTTAGCTGGTTATCCAGGCCAGCTTACTAAACTCCTTAATCACCTTCTCATAGCTGTGACTGATCCTTACATTCCTCTCTTCCATCTTGTGCTTCTCAATTGCTTTTTGCTGTCTGCTTTTTCAGTGGATTATTTGCAGATATAAAACAAAATAGAATGCTGATATAATTTTTCTTATCTAGATAGTCCTCAACTTACAACAGTTCACTTAGTGTCCATTCAACATTACAATGGGACTGAAAAAAGCAACATATGACCATTTTTCACAGTTACCACCATTGCCACATCCCCATGATCACGTGATCAAAATTGAGTTGCTTGGCAAGTGAGTCATATTTATGACAGTCGCAGTGTCCCGGGCTCATATGATCATCTTTTGTGACCTTATGAGAAGCAAAGTCAATGGGGAAGTCAGATTCACTTAATCGTGTTACTAACAACTGCAGTGATTCACTTAACAGCTGTGGCAAGAAAGGTTGCAAAAGAGCCTTGGTGGAGCAGTGGGCTAATGCCTCCTTAAGTAACACCAGCTGCCTGCAATTAGTGCAGGTTCGCATCCCACCAGGCTCAAGGTTGACTCAGCCTTCCATCCTTCCGAGGTAGGTAAAATGAGGACCCAGATTGTTGGGGGCAATAAGCTGACTTTGTAATAATGCCGCTTGGGGGTGTGTGTGAAAGCCCTAATAAGCAGGCATATACATAGAATGAAGGCTATTGCTAAGCACATTGATTTGTGCTTTAAATTGTAAGCCGCCCTGAGTCTTCGGAGAAGGGCGGGATATAAATGGGATTTTAAAAAAATGGGGCAAAATTCATTTAACAAATGTCTCACTTAGCAACATAAATTTTGGGCTCAATTGTGGTCTTAAGTCAAGGACTACTTGTACTCTATTTTTCTAACCTTTTAATATTCCTGCCCACACAATCCCCTGCACCAAACAGCCCACCAAAACTTTTGGACAGCAATCCACTTGGAGGCCTGCCTGGGACTGCAGAAGTAGAAGCAGATTGTAAAATCTAATTTCCAGGTTCCGTTTTAAAACTGGACCCCGTTGTTTCTCAAATGTTGGCAGCTTTCTGTGAACTTCAGTGCCTAGAATTCTCCAACCTGCCATGGGGAATTCTGGGTATTGAAGTCCACACATCTTAAAGCTGCCCAGTTTGAGAAACATTGAAATATCAATCCTGCCCCTGCTGTTTGTTATTTGCTTTCTATGCAATCGAAGCTAGAATTTTGGAAAATCCAAATCTTCATTTGCCCACCTTTTAAGAACCCGTTTGGAGATTTTTTCCTGTGGACAAATCTGAATTTTAAATTAAAAAAGACATTCCTGTGTAGTTTTTAATTAGGGCTATCCCATTTGGAGGGCAAAAAATCCGGACAGCATATAAGACGGCAGCAAAGAGTTAAGCTTTCACTAATAGCGATTATCTTGAATTTTCGCAACCGAGGTCAGATAGTTCTATTTTTATGCACTTTGAACATGCTCAGGAGCAGGTTTGGTTATTGTTTTTTTCACCCAGGCTTCAATTGATTTCTTGAATTCCAAATAAATTTATAAAGAAATCCTGCCACGTATTTATCCCGACACATGACATTCAGTGACCTTTCTCCTTGGTTTTATCAGACTTTATTTCTTTCGGTTCCTACAAGAAAACTCTAGAAAGGAGGGGTGGGGGAAAAGGGGAGGAGCGTTCCTTCTAGAAAAAGGGGGCGGATTCTTATATGTTTCCCCCCCCCCCCGCAAATAGGGGGGAAGAGGAACGAAGCGAAGGCGTGGCCTTCTATGCAAAAGAGTGTGAAGCACAGGTCATGATTGCAAAATGGAGCGCCGGACGTGACAGGGTAGAAAGTGACGTATCCGAAAACTCAGTATAAAGAGGCGTGGCCAGCTAGGTTAGATGTAAAGGCGGGGTTTAGAGATGGACTGAGGCGATAGAGCGGAGTAAGCTGGTAGAACGTTCGCGGCCTGGATCACGTGGTGCGCAGTCCCGCCCAAACTAACTTTTGGGTGTCGGGTGAGAAAAGAAAAAAAAAAACAACGGCGTTTCCCGAAGATTTGTCTGCGCATGCACAGAGTGCGTTTGCTTCACGTTTCCTTCTCCATCTCTGGCGGTTCCGGATCAGAGTTTGTAAAGGAAGGAGAGTCCCGTTCTCTACCGTAAGTACGGCCCCGGCTGTGCGGAAGGGTGTATTCGTTGATTTGGCAGCTGATTTTTGCTATGTCGAAAAACAAAAACAAAAAAGGGGCGGGGGGTTGGGGTGTCAAGCTTCTTTGTGTTTATCTGGACAAGGCGATTTTGTAGGATTCGGTTTTAACAGAGTAACAAAGTTGGAAGGGACCTTGGAGGTCTTCTAGTCCAGGGGTAGGCAACCTCGGCTCTTTTATGACTCATGGACTTCAACTCCCAGAATTCCTGAGCCAGCTATGGCTATGCTGGCTCAGGAATTCTGGGAGTTGAAGTCCATGAGTCATAAAAGAGCCGAGGTTGCCTACCCCTGTTCTAGTCCAACCCCCTGGTCAGGCAGGAAGCCCTATATACCCTTTCTGACCAATGGTCGTCCAATCTCTTCTTAAAAACGTCCAGTGTGCTTTTTCAAGACGCAACTGGACCTTCTTGGGCTGTGGTTTTTTTTTTGGAAGACATTTCACTCCTCATCCAAGAAGCTTCTTCAGCTCTGATTTTGGATGGTGGGGAAGGGAAGGATCATCAGCCTTGGTGGAGCAGTGGGCTAAATGCCTCCTTAAGTAACACAATCCACAGAAAGATAGTTTTCTCCACAATTGTTTTTATTGGGTATTGTTGTAGATTGTGATACCAAAGAAATCAATTTGATGTTGAACTTGATAACAGCAGCACGGTTACTGGTGGGACAATATTGGAAGAAGGATAGTTTGCCTACTATGGAAGAATGGGTACTTAAGGTATCGAATCTTGCAGAAATGTCTTAAGATTTCTGCTTATTTGAAGGATTATTCGCAAGAAAGATATATTTCAGTTTGGAGGAGATGGATAGATTATATTCAGAATAAATATGGGACTAAAAAGTTCCATTTAGCTTATGAGTAGATTTTAGATTTTTATTAACTTTAGTATTAGTATTGATTATATTTTTGTTTAAGTTATTATTATGTTTTTATGTATCAATTTTAAAGGGGAGTTAAAGCACATTATGAATTTGGTTAATTTTATAATGGATAATTTTAGTTAGAATATGATTATTATATTTATGACCCTGTATTCAGCTCTGGGAAGTGGGGGGGAGGGGGGTGGTTTGGGGCGGGTGGGTTTTGGGGATGTTTTGTAAAAACTTTTTTTGTAAAACTCTTTAATTTCAAGATGGCGGACGTGTTGGGCTGAGTTCCGCGAGCTCCAGTTGTTGGCGTCCCTTGGGAGCCCCTCAGGGGTCCTTTTGGGCCCCTGGGTAGGGGATTTGGACTATTAATTCTAGAGGCAAAGAATGAGGTAGCTTGCTGTTGGTTTTCTCCCGTCTATGAGTGGCTGTTTCCATCTGCTCCGTCTGCTGCTTCGCCCGCTGTTTCCATCTGCTTCGTCTGCGCTGCCGCTGTGTTTGCTGTGTTTGGTCTCGGCCTGCCGGTTTCTACAGCCTCGGCGTCTCCGGGTCGCTTCGCCTCGGCGTCTCCGGGCTGCCTCGGGCTGCTCCTGAGGGGTTGTAGCTGGTGGTGACGGCGTTTTCTGCTGTTTCGGGCGACGCTGTTGCTTCTGGCCGGCTCTCGGCGGTTTTCGGCGGCGTTTCTGAGGCTCCAGCTGATCGGCGGCGGCCTCGGAGTTCCAGCTGACCGGCGGTGGCCTCGGAGCTCCAGCTGATCGGCGCCTCCATTTTGGCGCTTCCGTGTTGGCAGCGATGGCGGCGGCGGCGGCGGCGATTTCTCTGTTGGACCTGCCTCGGACCGCTTTCGGCGGCTGCGGCGTCTTCGGGCCGTTTCGACGGCGGAGGGGACGACCGCTGGTCAGCTTGGTGGCAGGGATGTCCCTGGTACCGTTTTTCGGGCTGCTGCCGGCGGCGGAGGTGGCGACGGTGACGGCGTCCTCGGGCTGCCTTGGGCAGTGGAGAGGACGACCGCGGCGATGGCGGCGGTGCTGCTGCTTCGTTTGCCTTGTTCCAGCCTCCGACGGTGATGGCGACGACGGCGTTTTCGGGGCTTGCTGGCCCGTTCCATCGGCAGCGATATGGCAGTGGTCGGTGCTTTTTCATCTGGTCTGCGGTGGCCATAGCAGCTCCGGTGGACTGCCAATTACTAACTTTCCATCTGCCTCTCTATTCCCCTTTGGACTGGGATGGACCTGGGTGCAAGCCGCAGTGGGAGAGCGGCTTGTTTTACATCGGCACTCCCATAGAGGTGGGAGCTCTATGGGTTATGCCCCACCCAGGGTGTACATTCTGGACCATCCCCTGGATCAGACTTTCGACCTGTCGTGGGAGGACGGGTTGGGGTCTGCCCCCGGGAGCATCCAACCGGGTGGCAGTAGGCTGGTTGATGGTCCGAATGTTTCACGCCCTTCCTTTAGAACCTCCTACTGGACTTTTCCATTATGGGACTGCCTTATCTGGACTTGTTGGACTTATGTACAGATATTCCAGCACGGACTTGCTCGCCCTCAGGGGTGCCCCCCTCTCCTGGGTGCGTCCCACCTTTTTTGCCACTCCCAGTCTCAATGAAGGGCCCAATTATTGGGACCCTGAGAGATGGCCGGGTAAGGTCAGGGGCTCTCGATCCAAATTTAATAGGAGGCCCCTGGTTAATTTTTTAGTTAAATTTTTTAGGGGGTTAGGGAGAGGGGTGGGGGGTAATGGTTGTTTGACTATGGGGGGTGGCCATACAACCATGGTGCAGGCCAGGCCTGGGTCCGACTGCGTTCGGGGGGAGCGGGGTGTGGTTACATCTGGGGCTCTGGAGCGGGTCGTGGGATTACCGATTCCCACGACACTGGGGTATGGCAGCAGGCGTATGGACAGAGGGCCGTATCGTTATCGGGAGGGCCGTCCCCGCTGTTTACAAGCGGTGAGGCGCTCCGACCCTCTGTTTCTTCCCCGAGGTGCCGGGAGCGAGGATGTGCAGCCTCCTGAGCTCCGGCTGGTTTACCTGAATGCCAGGTCCGTGGTTAATAAGGCTCCCCTTGTGCGGGATTTGGTGGAGGGTGAGCATGCGGACCTGGCTTGTATCACCGAAACCTGGTTGGGCCCAGAGGGTGGGGTCCCTTTGGTTGATCTTTGCCCACCAGGTTTCCGAGCGTTACACCAGCCTCGGGCTCAAGGTAGGGGCGGGGGAGTGGCGGTAGTTATCATGGAGACCTTATGTCCGCGGGAGACCACCGTCCCTCAGATAGTCGGGTGTGAGTCTCTCTTTTTGAGGTTTGGTTCGGGGGCGCAGTTGGGCTTGCTGCTGGTGTACGTTTCGCCTAGTCACACAGCGGCAGCCCTGCCTGAGCTACTCGATGTCCTCTCCGGTTTGGTGATTGAGTTCCCCAAACTTTTAGTTTTGGGTGACTTCAATCTACCATCCCTGGGAGGGTCATCTGAGTTAGCTCGGGAGTTCATGGCTTCCATGACGGCCATGGACCTGACGCAGGTAATTTCTGAACCAACTCATGAGGGAGGCCACACCCTGGACCTAGTTTTTTTATCTGGACGATGGTTGGATGATCTTGGTGGGGGCTCTCCATTTATTATGCCCCTGTCATGGACCGATCATCACCTCCTGCGGCTGGTCTTCCGTTTTACCACCCCCCGCCGTGGGGATACGGAACCAATCAGATGGTACCGCCCCAGGCGCTTAATGGACCCTGACGGGTTCCAGGCAGCGCTGGGATCCCCACCTGCCTCCGTCGCTCACAACTCGGCGGATGCCTTAGTGGAAGCCTGGGAAAGGGCAGCCACTGAGGCACTGGACCGAGTTGTACCCTTGCGGCCCCTGACCCGGTGCAGATCCCAGCGAGCTCCATGGTTTTCCGCGGAGCTCCGGGAGATGAAGCGTCGGAAACGGGGCCTAGAGAGCTGCTGGAGGTCCAGCCGATCCGAATCCGACCGGTTGCGGTTAAGAACCTATATTAGGTCTTATCTCGCAGCGATGAGGGCGGCGAGGTGTAATTACTTCTCCACCCTCATCGCGTCCGCAGATAATCGCCCGGCCGCCCTGTTTAGGGTGACTCGCTCACTTCTTAATCAGGAGGTGAGGGGGGATCCCTTGCAGGGTCGTGCCGAGGAGTTTGGTCAGCATCTGTCGGATAAAATCGCTCGGATTCGGACCGGTTTGGACTCCAGCTGGGCAGAGTCTGACGATCAGGAGACGGGCGGTCTTGTCAATGTTATCTGGGAGGAGTTTGATTCTGTGACCCCTGATGAAGTGGACAGGATTATGGGGAGGCTGAGCTCCACCACATGTTTATTGGACCCGTGCCCTTCCTGGCTGGTTTATGCAGCTAGGGAGAGGACACGAGGCTGGTTCCAGGCGTTGATATCTGCTTGTTTGAGTGAGGGTAATTTCCCCACCGTCTTGAAGGAGGCGGTGGTGAGACCCCTCCTCAAGAAGCCAGCCTTGGACCCAGCTGTGTTGAACAACTTTCGTCCAGTCTCCAACCTTCGCTTTCTTGCGAAGGTTGTTGAGAGTGTGGTGGCGCATCAGCTCCCTCTGGTCCTGGATGAAGCGGATTATCTGGATCCGTACCAATCGGGTTTCAGGCCCGGGTACAGCACGGAGACGGCATTGGTCGCTCTGGTGAATGATCTCTGGAGGGCCCGGGATAGGGGATGTTCCTCTGTCCTAGTCCTATTAGACCTCTCAGCGGCTTTCGATACCATCGACCATGGTATCCTGCTGCGGCGTCTCAGGGGATTGGGAGTGGGAGGCACGGTTCTTCGGTGGTTCTCCTCCTATCTCCTGGGACGTTCGCAGTCGGTGTTGGCAGGGGGGCAGAGATCGGCCCCTAGGTCTCTCGTTTGTGGAGTTCCTCAGGGGTCGGTTCTCTCGCCTCTCCTGTTCAACATCTACATGAAACCGCTGGGTGAGATCATTCGTGGTTTTGGAGTTGGGTATCATCAATATGCTGATGATACCCAACTTTTTATTTCGACCCCAAACCACCCCAGTGATGCCCTCGCTGTGATGTCCCGTTGCCTGGAGGCGGTTCGAGTCTGGATGGGGAGGAACAGACTTCAACTCAACCCTGACAAGACTGAGTGGCTGTACATTCCGGCATCCCGGGACATTCAAAATGTTCCATCTCTTTTTATGGGGGGTGAGTCTTTACCCCCCGTGGATAGGGCGCGCAACTTGGGAGTCCTCCTAGATTCGCGGCTTACCTTAGAAGATCATATAGTAGCCGTGACTAGGGGGGCTTTCGCTCAGGTTCGCCTGGTGCGTCAGGTGCGGCCCTATCTAGACCGGGAGGCCTTGTGTACGGTCACTCATGCGCTCGTGACCTCTCGTCTTGACTACTGCAATGCTCTCTACATGGGGCTTCCCTTGAAGACCACTCGGAGGCTCCAACTGGTACAGAATGCGGCCGCGAGAGTTGTCTTGGGAGTTTCCCGGTACTCCCATGTTACACCTTTGCTCCGCGAGCTGCATTGGTTACCAGTTGTCTTCCGGGTGAGGTTCAAGGTCTTAGTGATGGTTTTTAAGTCCTTACATGGCATGGGTCCGGAATACCTCGGGGACCACCTGCTGCCGGCGTCAACTCCCCTCCGCCCTGTGCGTTCCCACAGAGAGGGCCTCCTCAGGGTGCCTCCGGTCAGAGAATGCCGGCTGGTGGCCCCCAGGGGGAGGGCCTTCTCTGTGGGCGCCCCGGCTCTGTGGAATCAACTGCCGGTTGAGCTCCGGATGGCACCGGATCTCCGCTCCTTCCGGCGCGGGTTAAAGACCCACCTATTTGAACAAGCTGGCCTGGCCTGATGGGGAGTTAATTTAGGGTTTTAAATATTTGTATATTTTATTGTTTTATTTCGGGCATTAATTTAATTCTATTTTAACTTTTGTATTTTTGTATTTTTATTATATGCCCTGTTCACCGCCCTGAGTCCTTCGGGAGAAGGGCGGTATAAAAATTTAATAAAACTAAACTAAACTAAACTAATAAAAAAAAGTAACACAATCCACCACTCCTCACAGTGCTTAAGCTGCTGGCCGAAAATCAGAGCACTATACAAAAATGGATGGAAGCATGGAGTAGCTATACCTCCCAAGATATTTCTGAGCATATCAATCCTAATAGTATACCTCCAGGATTTAATCTACCCCGACAGATATGGGTGACATACAATAGAATTAGAACGACTCATGGGGTGTGTGCCGATTCTCTGTATAAATGGGGAAAGACACCTTCAGCACAATGTGATTGCGGGGCTCCCCGACAGACTATCCAGCATATAGTGAGGGAATGCACTAATAGAAGATACCCAGGAGATTTTAAGGACTTCCTCTGCGTAACAACGGCAGCTACTGACTGGATCACCAAACTTGACATTAAACTCTGAAATGTTATTTCTGTTTTCCTCTTAGGTTTTATAATTGCTTCTTTTTTAAAAAAAATTGTTTTAACTGTTCTAACTTGTAAATATGAAGTGCTTTTAATTATGTGTGTGACCAGCCATACGCTAAATAAATAAATGCCTGCAATTAGTGCAGGTTCGAGTCCCACCAGGCTCAAGGTTGACTTAGCCTTCCATCCTTCCGAGGTAGGTAAAATGAGGACCCAGATTGTTGGGGGCAATAAGCTGACTTTGTAATAATGCCGCTTGGGGGGGCGCGAAAGCCCTAATAAGCAGGCATATACATAGAATGAAGGCTATTGCTAAGCACATTGATTTGTGTTTCTTAGATTGTAAGCCGCCCCGAGTCTTCGGAGAAGGGCGGGATATAAATGGGATTTTTTTAAAAAAAAAAATCATCCAGTCTGAGCTGAAGAAGCTTCTTGGATGAGAAGTGAAATGGCTTCAGAGAAAAAATAAAGTCCAGTTGCCTCTTGAAAAAGCACTTTGGGGATAACCATGATCCGGATGATTGAGAATCTCCATAGACACTTGCAGTGTTGGAGCATTCAGATACTTCTGGATTTTGGGTTAGGGCTTGATTTACAGTGGGGGTGGGGGTGGGAAATGTCACTTTGATACCTTGAGTTTCTTTCGGTGGAAATAGAAGATTCGTGACCCAGGAATTTGTTGCTTGCTCCACTTTGAACTGAGCAACTTTCCAAAGGGTTCCTATTTTAGACTTTCTAGCTTCTCCCTTTAAACTGGAGCCCTGCTCCAAACTCAGTCCTATTAAAGCAGCTTGTTTTCCGCTCTTAGGTTGCTTACCTTCTCTTTTCTTTATATGGCTTTTGATTTCAGGGACTCGGGAAGATGCATCTACCGTGGTTTATGGGCTTTGCCCTCTTGGGGTTGGCTATCTGTGTGCCCATTGAACGGCCCAAAGAGAAACAAGAAACTCCCCCAGAACCACCAGTAAGTGCTCTGATGATTGTCCATTGTTCTCTGCTTGGCAGAGGCCTTTATACGTACATATATATGTTTTATTGTAAGAGGATTTTATCTAGGTTTAAAACACTAAAAGAGAAAAAAAACATACAAAAGAGTAAAGGAAAAGTAAGAATAACATTATACCTGTCTCTAAAGCATTTCAGCTTTTCTTTGCAGGAGTTGCAAACCTAATAATTGCCAACTCCACCCTTCCAAATGACAAGCATGGTTTTCTTCTTCCCATAAACAGAACTTTTGAATCAATAAATACCCAAATTGCCCATTGATTTTTATCAAGTTTTCAGCAAAGAAGTTCACAAAAGGTCTCTCTCTCTCTTTTTAATACATTATCATCTTTCCTTAAGCAAACAAGTCAATTTAGCCATTTTTGCAAACTGGCAGAGACCTGTATAGAAACCCCACGTAAGACATCATGGCAATTGTACTGACCCTTCCCAAATTGGACAACTCCCTGGCTGCCAGAGAACCAGCTTGGACTGGAAACTGAGGTGGTAAGATTTTGATACTGAAATGGAATCTGCTCCTTTAAGCTCAGCACAATTCCACCTGGAATGGCTTCCCTGGCACCATATCTTAGCAATACTAATTGCGGTCAAAAGTTTCATGTGGGGTTAGGTGAGAGGGTAAGGAGAACGGAAGGAAGTGAAGCAGCATTTGGGACTTGGCATCGGATTGAGCATCTGTAGAAGAAATATGTGGCTAAACTGGTACGGCTAAAGTGAGTTGTTTTGTTCAGTTCATGAACTATTGTATTAACTCTCATTTGGAAGTGGGGGGGGGTTTCCTCAAGGTTTCCTCACTACCTTATGACAACTGGCCTGAGATCATCTTATTCTAGTTACCTGAGCCGCAAATAAAGATTGTATGGATACACTGTTAAAGCTGTTACAGGTAACGTAAGATGACAAATGGCGTTGGACCAAATTTCAGAAGAATCTGGTGCCCACAAGTTTCCAAGAGGGGCCAAAGTGAAACCCCTACATAAGATACCACGGCAATTGTACTGTCCCTTCCCAAATTTGTGCTTTCCATAACTAGTCTTGTGACACATGCACTATCTGGTGCTGGGGTTTAAATGGTAATTATTCATCCCCAAGGCATTAATCACAGGCTTGGAAGGGACCTTGGAGTTTTTCTAGTCCAGGAGTCAGCAACCTGAAACAGTGAAAGAGCCACTCGGAACCGGTTCCCTCACAAAAGGAAAAACTGGGAGCCGCAAAAAATGTGTGCGCATGCGCGTACATGCGTGCATGTGCAGAACAGGGTTTGACTGAAGAGTGGAGCCAAGGCGAGATATGCACCTACCCTGCATATTTGAATTGATTGGTTAAACTTTTTTAGTCCCACTTTTCTTTTTTTGGACTGCACATGGCCGAGGACTAGGAGACGGCTGAAAGAGCCGCATGCGGCTCCGGAGCCGCAGGTTGCAGACCTGTGTTCTAGTCCAACCCCCGCCCAAGGCATTGGGCCCTAACTATATAATGAACTATCCTTGGACACCAGAAGTTATCGTTCCCTCTCAAATTATTTCATGGATGATATTACGTACAGTGATAAGTCTCTTCAGGGTTTTTTTTTTCAGTAAACATTTTGGCAAAAAAGAAAAAAACCCAGAACATTTGGCTCTAATCTTCTACTTCATCCTTTCCCAACTTGAGGTTCTTAAACGGGGACTTCATTTCCCAGAATTCCCCAACTAGCATACCTAAGATGAGCTCAAGCTGGGGAAGACTGCTATTCTCAAACTAAGTTTAAGTGGACATCATAATATAAATGCATTCTGTTTGCTTTTAGCCACGCTTGTTATTTTTTTCCCTTCCTCCTCGGTTATTTTCACTTTTAGACTGTAAAATCCTCTAAGCATAACCTTTGCGTCCTTGTATTTAATAATCTATTTTTCATTTTATTAGTATGATGTTGTCCTTTCTGAAATTCACTTGTGAATGTCGTTGCTAATATAGCCTGAATAGCACTACCTATAAGCAGAAGAGAAGTTTCAATACGCCTCATTTGCAGAAGTACAACATTTATTTATTTTTTTATTTTTATTTTAATTCCATTTATATCCCGCCCTTCTCCGAAGACTCAGGGCAGCTTACAATTTAAAGCACAAATCAATGTGCTCAGCAATAGCCTTCATTCTATGTATATGCCTGCTTATTAGGGCTTTTACCCCCCCCCCAAGTGGATCTGGCTCCTGACTCCTGACTTTTGTTTTTCTGCAGGACACAGGCTTATATTATCACCGCTACCTCCAAGAAGTCATCAATGTGCTGGAAACCGATGGGCATTTCCGGGAAAAACTTCAAGCAGCCAATGCAGAGGACATCAAGGTGAACTGGGACATACAAAGAGCAGGGTGGCTATGTCCTAACAAGGGCTGAGTCCTCTCTTACTACCATTGTGGGAAGTTTTAAGGTGCTGGTACTTACCTTTAAAGCCCTACATGGCCTAGGCCCGGGATATTTGCAGGACCGTCTGCTGCTGGGAACGACTTCCCATCGCCCAGTGCGCTCACACAGAGAGGGCCTCCTCAGGGTGCCGTCGGCTAGACAATGTCGGCTGGCGACCCCCAGGGGGAGGGCCTTCTCTGTGGGAGCGCCAGCTCTATGGAACCAGCTCCCCCTTGAGCTTCGGATGGCCCCGGATCTCCGGTCCTTTCGCCACGACCTTAAAACATTCCTTTTTCATCAGGCTGACCTGGACTGACGACAGGGATTTTAAAATGTTTTTTAATTTTTAATTTATTAATTTTAATCTTTTGGGGCTGTTAATTTAATTCTTTTTAACTTTTGTATCGTTGTATTTTATTGTTGTTAGCCGTCCTGAGTCCTTCGGGAGATAGGACGGCATATAAGTCCCAAAAATAAATAAATAAATAAATAAATAAGTTCAATTTTGTAAACTTGAACCTGTATTTTGGAGTCAGTAATGGATACAAACCACCTTTACTATAGTGCTTTTCACTTGCAGAAGGGAAAATTATCCTATTTTTCTGTGTCTTAAAGTGAAATATAGGGCAATTATGTGTGTGTGTGTGTGTGTGTGTGTAGTCCTCAACTTACAATCATTTATATAGTAACCATTTGAAGTTACAATGGTGCTGAAAAAAATGACTTACAGCTGGATGCAGAATGCCCATGGTCATGTGATCAAAATTCAGGCAGTGGCATGTATTTACACCAGGGGTCTTCAAACTTGGCCCTTTTATGACTTGTGGACTTCAACTCCCAGAATTGCTCAGCCAGCTGTGCCTGGCTGAGGAATTCTGGGAGTTGAAGTCCACGAGTCATAAAAGGGCCAAGTTTGAAGAGCCCTGGCTTAGGAGATAGGCAGGCGTAAGGGGCGACGAAATGAAGTTCAAACGCTACGAGTCATAAAAGGGCCAAGTGTGAAGACCCCTGAGTTAGACCATTAAAGTGTCCTAGGACGATTGCCATTTGCAGCCATCCAAGCAGCTTCCAAGTAAGTCAGTAGGATTTGCTTAATTACTACATGATTCACTTAATGACTGAAGTGATTTGCTTAACAATTGTGGCAAAAAATCATCAGAGCAACTCACTTAACCACCTTCCTTAAAAATGAACATTCTGGTCCCAATAACAGAATCAACGTGATGTAGTGACCAGTTAGGATGAGAAAACCTACCTGGATTCAAATCCCAGTGTTCATCCAAATTACTTTGAGTCAAGCACACTCTAGCCTGTGAGTTATAAATTGAAATTGTAGGTATAAATTATAAATAATGTACCTTTCAAGTTTGTTGTGAGATAAAAGAAGCGACTACATATACAATGAATTCCTTAACACAAGGCTAGGATAAAAATAAAATATCTGCTTCCTTGTTGCTCCTTTCAGAGTGGAAAACTTAGCAAAGAGCTGGACTTTGTTGGTCACAGCGTCCGCACTAAGTTAGATGAACTGAAGAGACAGGAGGTGTCCCGGCTCCGGATGCTCCTGAAAGCCAAAATGGATGCCACGATGGAACAAGGTGAGCTGAGATAGGAGAGTGTTGATGGTGGGATTCCTGCAAATGCTGAGGACAGAGAATGTGTGAAGCCCCAATCCTGGGTTTTATTGCCTTGGTGGAGCAGTGGGCTAATGCCTCCTTAAGTAACACCAGCTGCCTGCAATTAGTGCAGGTTCGCATCCCACCAGGCTCAAGGTTGACTCAGCCTTCCATCCTTCCGAGGTAGGTAAAATGAGGACCCAGATTGTTGGGGGCAATAAGCTGACTTTGTAATAATGCTGCTTGGGGGGGGGGACGAAAGCCCTAATAAGCAGGCATATACATAGAATGAAGGCTATTGCTAAGCACATTTGATTTGTGCTTAGATTGTAAGCCGCCCTGAGTCTTCGGAGAAGGGCGGGATATAAATGGGATTAAAATAAAAAAAATAAAATTGTTATACTATAATTAGTTGAATAGATGGAGAATAGCTGTTTAGTACCTGGTCATTCCTGCTATGGAATCATTATGCAAACAGACAAATCTTGTGGCAGCCATTATGGTATTGTATCATCAATGCGCTGATGATGTTACCTAGTCTGGTATTGAAACATCTGCAAGAAAACCACGAAGTTCAGAATACCAAGGACCTCGCAGATAAATTAATCCCTGGATTAACAGTTCTTAACTGCCTCTTTAATATCCTGAGGCACAAAGGAAAGTCTATTGGCAGTAATATTAGAGAAAACTGATTTGAAGACAAACCAATTGCTTTTCATTTAGCCAAATAATCATAAGTTAAATGTTTTAATTGGGCTTAATTAATTTAATGTATTTTAATTCTATATTATTTTTATATTGTATTTTATGCTGCCCTGTAAACCGCCCTGAGTCCTTCGGGAATAGGGCGGTATAGAAATTTAAAATAAATAAATAAATAAATAAATAAATAAATATTTGGCTAAATGATGAAAAACGGTTGGTTTGTCTTCAAATCAGTTTGATATTCTTCCCCTTGTGCCTCAGGATATTAAAGAGGAATGGAGTGGACTTAATTCTCAAAAGTCCCATCTTCAAAATCTAGTAATGAAAGATGTGTTTTCAAATATGAAAAAAAATATCTATCGACCTGTTTTCTTGAATGTACTAAGCCTACCCCAGCTCTGCAAAAGCAAAAAACATCGTGATACATCACGTGACATGATTGACTTTGACACTCGTGTGAATCAAGCATTCAGTGTACAATAAACAACGGTTAAGCAAATGTTGGTGTAGCACAGTATATGAGCCCCAGTATTGTCTGGTTTTTATTATAAGCTTCAAATCTGAAGCTGTAGTCTTCATCTCCGTTTTTCATCTCCTCCCATCAGATGTGCAGGTTGATCACCTGGCTTTATTGAAGCAGTTTGAACATCTGGACTCTCAAAACCAGCACACGTTTGAAGCCCGAGATTTGGAGCTGCTCATTAAAGCTGTATGTTGAATTTATTTTTTATTTCTTTCAGATAATTAAGTCTTTAAATCTGCTTTGCATGCTCTGGCTCCTCCTTTACCTCGGTATATTGTGGATTCAAGTACAGAGCATATTCTCTGTTCCTTCTTTTCCTTTCCCTTGTCCAGACTTGGCAGAGCAGAGAGGAGGGTGGTGAGAAATGCTTAGAAGGCTTTGGTGTTCGATTCAAAGCGGTTATAGATTAATCTCTTTTATTTTTTAGCTTAATTTGATGCTCAGCTATTGAGGGTCTTGGAGTGCCTGGTTAGGTCAGTGCTAAAAGGGAAGCCCCAGCTTCTAATCAGTGGAACAACCTGCCTCCAGTAGTTGTGAATGCTCCAACACTGGAAATCTTTAAAAAGAGATTGGACGACCATTTGTTCATGCCTGAGCAGGGGGTTGGACTAGAAGACCTCCAAGGTCCCCTCCAACTCTGTTATGCTGAGAATGTTCTAATCTGGACCTGATAGGCCTGCATTAAGGCAATGTTGGGGTCATTGGCAGAAATTAGAGGCAAGTGAAAGTGATGCAACGGTTCAGGATTATTTGGAAACCAGTGGGATGGCGGGGGCGGGGGGGGGATTATAAAAGGAAGGTGATTTCCTCCCGTGCCAGTAATGTTGGTTCTTGCTTTTCTGTCTTTCCCTCTTAGGCTACCAAGGACCTGGAGAATTATGATGCAGCTCACCACGAGGAGTTCAAACGCTACGAGATGATGAAAGAGCACGAGCGTCGGGAATACTTGAAATCTCTGGATGAGGAGAAGCGTCGTGAGGAAGAAGCACATTTTGAAGAGCTCAAGAAGAAGCACAAGGAGCACGCCAAAGTCAACGTCCCTGTAGGGCTTCCACGGTTTTGGATGCTTATTTTGGCTTGAGTTGTCCCAAATATGCTTTTCCAAAAAGCATCTGGACCTTCAAAAAGCATCAAGTCCAGTTGCCTTTTGGAAAAGTACCTTTGGGACAACCATGACCTGGATGATTCAGAATCTGCATAGACATTTGACTTGAGTCCCTCATTCTGTCCTTGCAGGGCAGCCGTGATCAGCTCAAAGAGGTCTGGCAGGAGACGGATGGTTTGGACCCCAATGAATTTAACCCCAAGACGTTCTTCAAGCTTCATGGTAGGGACGTCTGTCTGTGTAGTTCTAAGACAACTTGTCAGGGAATTGTGCAGCTGGTGTCCAAATGAAGTCATAGATTCTGACACGTACTTGTGGTTTTATATAAATAAATATATTTTAGATCTATATATACACCAGACAAAGGGACGCGGTGGCTCAGTGGGTTAGGACGCTGAGCTTGTCGATCAGATGGTTGGCGGTTTGGTGGGTCGAATCCTGAGTGCCGCGTAGCAGAGTGAGCGCCTGTTACTCGTCCCAGCTTCTGCCCACCTAGCAGTTCGAAAGCACGTAAAAATGCAAGTAGAAAAATAGGGACCACTACGGTGGGAAGGTAACAGCGTTCCGTGCGCCTTTGGCGTCTAGTCATGCCGGCCACATGACCACGGAGTCATCCTCGGACAAGCGCTGGCTCTTCGGCTTTGAAACGGAGATGAGCACCAGCCCCTAGAGTTGGAAACGACTAGCGCGCATGTGCGGGGGAACCTTTACCTTTATATACCAGACAAGATAATCAGGCAAACAGGAGCATCATCGGGTAACTTACAGAGCACATGGTGCATACAAAAGAAAAAGGCAGGAAATAAGGGGGGGAACCCTTTTCACTCAGGGCAACCGATCACAGCTTAGATTGCCTCACACAATAGCCAGCTCTCTTCAGTCAATCAGCTATAACTGTGTTTTGACTCATTACACAACCCCCACTGTTCCAGCTGTAAATTTAAATATCTTGATACAACTGCTGGCCACTAGCATGAGGGAAGCCTGATACAAGTGAAATGAAAGTAACTGACTAGAAATAAATTAACTACCCCTTATCTTATGTCCCAGTTCTTCTTTGTGGCTTCTTTGAACCATAAACAGCCACTGACTATAATTTCAGTATTGATTACGAGAGGAGTAGCCACAGTGTGGATTTCTGATGCAATAGGGAGCTTCTTCCCCGCCCCCTCCAAACCCCTGCATTAATGAATATTTTTTTCCTGGCAGGTGGAATCTAAGTAGAAAGAACTAGCAGTCTAAGCATATACTTTACAGGTAGTCCTCGACTTAACAACCTTTTGTTTAGTGACCGTTCAAACTTCATAATGGCACTGAAAAAAAAGTGACTTATGAACAATTTTCACACAATCATTGCAGCATCCCTATGTCCACGTGACCAGAATTTGGATGCTTGGCAACTGGCTCATATTTCTGACGATTGAAGTGTCCTGGGGTCATGTTATCACCTTTTGGGGAAGCCAGATTCACTTTACAGCCATGTTACTAACTTAACAACTGCAGTGATTCACTTAACAACGGTGGCAAGAAAGGCTGTAAAATGGGGCAAAACGAAACTTGTCTCACTTAGCAACAGAAATTTTAGGCTTCATTGTGGTTGTACGTTGAGGATTATCTATACGTGGTTCCTGAACTGAGATGTCAGAATTCTTAGCAATTCTGGCTTATACAGGTAGTGCATGACTTAGATCCATTTTTGAACAACAACCATTTGAAGTTACAGTGGTGTTGAAAATAGTACTTATGTTCCAGTCTTCCTACTTAACAGTGTTGCAGTGTCTCAGTGGTCACGCGATCAGAATTTGTCTGCTTGGCAACCGGCATGTATTTACAACGGTTGCAGCATCCTGGGACCACGTGATCACCATCTCTGACCTTCCCAGGAAATTTCCAACAAACAAAACCAATGGGGGAAACCAGTTTTGCTTAGCGACTGTGTAAAACTGCTTAACAGCTGCCATTTAGGTCCCAGTTGTGGTCGTAAGTCGAGGACTACCTGTTTCTGAGTGTAGCTCAGGGGTCCCCCATCTTTCTGGGTTGGCAGCTCAGTGGGAAAGGGAGGGGCAGGCACTTTTATGCGCATACACACAGGCACACTAACGTGGCTGTGCAAGCATGTGCGCGAACGGGGCCGCAAGCATGCACACTCCACAAATGGGGCCGCTAGCATTGGCGCGAGGCTAGCACCAGTGCGAGGTTCGCAGCTCGGCTAGCGCCGGTACAAGGCTCATGGCTCGTGGCTTGGCTAGCACCGGCGCGAGGGGAGGGAAGTGTGTGCACACGTGCACTGGCCAGCCACTCACGCAGCCCAGTAGTGGGCCGTGGCCCATAGGTTGGAGACCTCTGGTGTAGCTGGTAGCATACTTTGTTCTAACTTATTGGCCCATCTCAAACAAAGTTCAGCCCCACTTGCAACATCTTTCAAAGAGGCATGTGGGTTTGAGCGTAAGAAAAGATCAGTGGTTCACATCTGATGTGCTTCACTTAACATTCTTCCCTTTTTTTTCCCTCCCAGACACCAATGGCGATGGGGTGCTGGACGAGCAGGAATTGGAGGCACTTTTCACTAAGGAGGCAAGTTCTTTACGTACTCTTCCTGATAACAGTCCTGTAATTTAGACAACTTGCGTGCTTTAGCCGTGATCCTAAAAAACAAAAAAAAACAACAAAACAAAACTCCAGAGCAGTCTTGCAAGCTGGACTTACCAGCTCAGAGATAGAACACATATTTTGCGTACAAAAAGTGACAACATCAATCCCTGGATTTTTTTTCCCCTTGGGGATGGGGACAAACTAGGCCAGGGCTAGGCAACCTCGGCTTTTTTATGACTCGTGGACTTCAACTCCCAGAATTCCTGCGCCAGCTTGGCTGGCTCAGGAATTCTGGGAGTTGAAGTCCATGAGTCATAAAAGAGCCAAGGTTGCCTAGCCCTGAACTAGGCAAACACCAGCTTAAGGAATCTTTTTTTTTTTTTTTTGCAGTTGGACAAGGTGTACGATCCCCGAAATGAGGAGGACGATATGTTAGAAATGGAGGAAGAACGGCTGCGCATGCGAGAACACGTCATGAAGAATGTAAGTGTACGAGCTAAGTGCGTGAATATAAAAGCAAAAAAAAAATGCGAATCAACCCATAGATAGAACAGGAGATTTCTTCCTCTCCCGAAATCTCTTTGCCTCCTGATCCCCTCTGCCTGGTGAAAGAGAACAAGAGACTTGTCTGTCTTTCTTTTCTTTGTCTCACTTGTGAGAGCTTGCAAAGAGCAAAAGAAGGCGTCTTTTTTCTGCGCTGGCTGTCTTTCAAAGCTTTGCAGAAAGAGAAAAGTGATCCTGCATTACTAGCACGACTAGTGGAGACCAGTTTATTGGGAATTTGTTTCTTTAAAAGCCCCTTGGTCTTCAAAGGAATCACAGGTTATACTTTAACATTAAGATAGGAGAACTAGTCCCCCCCCCCTACCCCCAGTCTAGTCCAGTTCACTTTTTCCTCAGGAAGAATAATTATTTCACTTCTGTTATTTATTAACTGCAACTGCCGGGTTCTACCTTGAAACAAAGTCTGGCTAATCTTTAATGATGATGGTTATTGGAAACAAGTGGATTTTTAACTAATTGGGGTGGGGGGTGGGGGGGGTGGGATGTCTCTTGTCAATTCCAGTTTTTATTTTCCAGATCGATAACTATTACAGTAGTACCAATCAAAATGACCCAGAAGGTAGTTCCCCCAAAAATGTGCGTCAAAGAAAGATCTTAAAGCAGCCCCAGTTTCATTCACATTCTGCTTCAGAAAAACTGGGTTCACACATCCTACTAACGTGATAGATCAATATGTCTGGTTTTGTACAGTGAGCTAAGAAATAAATCATGGTTTCCAAACCGGAGTCTCTCTGACTCCCACAGTGGAAGTGAAAGCTCGTTATATCTTGGCGTGATATGTTCTTAGCTACCTCGTACCTACTGTACATGTTAAGCTACTGTGGAAATAGGATAATAGGTTGGGCTTTGCTCAATCCAGGACGATTCTTTATTATACCTTCATTCTTGGATTTGTTTGTTTATAATGTGTGTAACGTAACTCTGTGTTTGCCTTTGGCTACTGTTCTTTGTGTAAAAAGTAAATGTACATTCTAAATACTGCCACAGCCCTTGGTTTGGGTTAGTGAAGCACCCTTGCTTGATCTGGGCTTTGAGAAAGTGAAGGTCCCCTGCAGATGAATTACAACCCAAAGCAAGTAGAGAAATGGGATGAGTCCTTAATTATTTTGTGAGACTTCTCAAAATCTATTAGTCTTGGCAGGGAAAGTACAAAAAGAAGGAAGCAATTTCATTTTCTTTCCTCCGCTTCTTCTCCTCCTGCAGGTGGATCTTAATAAGGATCGGCTGGTGACCCTAGAAGAGTTTGTTAAATCCACTCAGAGGAAGGAATTTAATGAAGCTGATGGATGGGAGGTGTGTGAAATGACACTGTCTTATCTGAGTGGGATTCCAAATGTTGGTCTGAAGGTTTGAGAAAACATTTTTCTAGTACAGGGGTAGGCAACCTCGGCTCTTTTATGACTCATGGACTTCAACTCCTAGAATTCCTGAGCCAGCTTGGCTGGCTCAGGAATTCTGGGAGTTGAAGTCCATGAGTCATAAAAGAGCCGAGGTTGCCTAGCCCTGTTCTAGTAGCAAGTGGATGGTTAGATATTTTTTTTCCCCAGCTACTACACACTTACTAATCTTTTGGACCTTCAACTCCCATATTCCCTGATCAGTATAGCCTTAGAGAAGTGAGTGAGTTGAATTCCAGCACACTGGAAGAACTCTAGGTGGGGTAGGTTATGATAGACCTGGGACATGCCTGGCTGAGGAATTCTGGGAGTTGAAGCCCACAAGTTATAAAAAGGCCAAGTTTGAAGACCCCTGTGATAGACCATTTTAACTTTCTCCCTCCGCAGCCAGAGATTGTCCTCTGAAAACTTGTTAGAGAAGCTAATCTCCAGTCCCTTTCTGTGACTTAAATTCTCTAGTCTGGAAGGAAAATTCTGGGAGTTGAAGTCTATCCATCTTAAAGCTGCTAAAGTTGGGAAACATTTTTCTAGGCTCTTCAAACATTCCTACATCCAAAAATTTAAAAGGGATCAGGCACACTAATTCAGGAGGCAGCTTTTGGTTGGCGGCTAGTCTTAATAG
Organism: Vipera berus; assembly: GCF_964194415.1. Lineage (NCBI taxonomy): Eukaryota > Metazoa > Chordata > Lepidosauria > Squamata > Viperidae > Vipera > Vipera berus. Next base: position 56,083,754 of record NC_138210.1, on the reverse strand, counting down.
TTCTGGTTGTAGCAATAGCGGCCAGAGGCCTCTGAATATTGATTAAGGAGATGGACAGGAGCATGCTGTCTTGGCTAGATCCTGCTTTGTGTTTAGACTACCCTTCGAGGTAGTGCCCTAACATTATTGTAAGATTACAGTAACAGAATTTTACGATTCTGAAAGTAGTACTCCTCCCTTGCCTTCATTTTCCAGAGAACTAAGGAGGGCCCTTCTGACATCCCTTCTTCATCCAGCCCTTCAGTGAGCTGAGATAATCTCTTTTATCTGACCATTTTCTAGGCTGCAGTTCCTCCTCCTCCTCCATCCCAAGGCCATTTGCACATCCCATCACGTTTTAAACTTCCCTGTGTTGATTAGCCATTTGGCTTCAACAGGAACAGGATGCTGGACTATATAGGTCAGGGGTGTTAAACTGCCAGCCCGTGGGCCGGGTGCGTCCCATAAAAACCGCGCCCACCCCATTGCCGGCAATGGGGGAAAAAGTCGCGATACGTCGTGACACGTCATGTGTCGTTGCGAGTTTGACACCCCTGATGTAAATAATCCAGGAAGGCTCTCCTTACAATCTTATGGCAGAGAAATCACTTGTTTCATCAGTCCTGATAACCCCAGTGAAATATTTCCAGGAGAACGAACATCTAAAGGTGAATGGGGTTGAGAGCAGATTCATTCTAGATATGTTTGATTGTACTCCTGAGCTGAAAAGTGGCTCAGCGATTTGCGGTGTTTCGCAAATGCATGTCTGGTGTTTCAGACATGCATCAGTCCCAACCATCATGGCTAAGGGGAAAAAAGTTACAGCAGGGCTTTTCAAACAGTGGTACGGGTACCACCTGTGGTACATTGGCACCTGGCAGGTGGTACGCGACCATCCTAGAAAAGTGGTAGCCGGGGAGGGGAATGAGCTGAATCGGTGGCAGCACGGCACAAGCCTGAGCGAGAGACGGCTGGAGCCGCAGGGCTGTCAGGGCTCAGCGGAAGTGCCAGGATCAGTGCCAGGCTCCAGCTGGAGCTCGGTGCTGATCCTGGCGCTTCTGCTGAGCCCAGAAGAAGTGCCAATCAGCTGGAATGTTGCAGCATCTCCAGGGTCTTGTGATATATATTGAGATGCTTAGCAACTGATTCATATTTATGACGGGCACAGTGTCCCAGGGTCATGTGAAGTGACCAAAACCTGCTGCAACCACCCAGCAGATGGGGGGGGAATAAAAACCAAACACCCCACCACCCCCACCCCCGCTGCCAATCCTCAACAGAAATGCTCACAATGATGAAAACCTTGGACAGGAGGAAGAGCGCCGCCAAGTGGGCAGGCAGGTGTCTTACTCGGCTGTGGCTTGGGGGGCACTTTTTTCAGTGCTATTGTAACTTCGAACAGTCACTAAGCGAACTGTTGTAAGTCAAGGACTACCTGTACCTCATCACTTTTTTTCCTTTTTTTTTTTTTGGTCATTAAGTTTTTGACACCTTGCTAGGCGACTGGTGGTACTCGGATGTTGCCATATCCTAAAAACGGTACAATGGGTGAAATGGTTGAAAAGCCCTGAGTTAGAGATTTGAATTATTCCAAAATTAATGCAGCAAAACAGGTTGCTGTCCAACATATCCAGGTAGCATCCCGGGGGGGGGGGAAATACTTTTTAAGAACTGCATTGAGGTTCATAGGTATCCTGTCACTGGTTTCTCCCTGCCCAGAAATATTTATACACTATGTTATGTGATACCAGGTGGCTCACAGATTTGGTATTCTTGTACTTCTTAGGGCAATGGTCTCTTTTTTTCTGCCCCTATCTAGACAGTAGAAGAAACACAGATCTACTCAGAGGCGGAACTCCAGCGATTTGAGGCGGAGCTCAAGGCTCAAGAGGCAGAGTTAAACCGGCGAACAGAACAGCTTCACCAGGAACATCAAGAGCTCCAGCAACGGCAGGTGGAACTTGATGCTCAGAAGAAGGAGTATCAACAGGTAGGGAACATTTTAATTAGAGGGATACACATTGTAGTACAGAAATCGGAACACTATGCTTTCTTTCGATAAGGGGAAACAGAGGCCCCATGTCATGCTGACAGAGCCTTGGTGGAGCAGTGGGCTAATGCCTCCTTAAGTATCACCAGCTGCCTGCAATTAGTGCAGGTTCGCATCCCACCAGGCTCAAGGTTGACTCAGCCTTCCATCCTTCCGAGGTAGGTAAAATGAGGACCCAGATTGTTGGGGGCAATTAAGCTGACTTTGTAATAATGCCGCTTGGGGTGTGTGTGAAAGCCCTAATAAGCAGGCATATACATAGAATGAAGGCTACTACTAAGCTTGTAAGCCGCCCTGAGTCTTCGGAGAAGGGCGGGATATAAATGGAATTAAAATTAAAAAATTAAAAATTATATGGCAGTATGGGATCCTGTGATTTCCAGATATTTTTGAACTATACAACAATATGTGCAGTTCAGCTGCCAGAATTCTGGAAGTTGAAGTCCACACATCTTAAAAGTTGCCAAGGTTGAGAAACGCTGCTCTATATAGTATGCTTAGTAGTAGGGAATGATGGGAGCTGTAGTTCAGTAACATACGGAGGACCATAGATTTCCTTAGGATCTTTTTTATAGGGAGCTATTTCTTGGTTGAATCCTTTCTTTGAAGGATTAAAACAAATACCTGAACCAAAACTTTCAAATTGTAAAAAGTTTCTGAAGTAAAGATAAAGGTTCCCCTGCACATGCATGCTAGTCGTTTCCAACTCTAGGGGCCAGTGCTCATCTCCGTTTCAAAGCCGAAGAGCCAGCGCTTGTCTGAGGACGTCTCCGTGGTCATGTGGCCAGCATGACTAGACACCAAAGGCTCCCGGAACGCTGTTACCTTCCCACCGTAGTGGTCCCTATTTTTCTACTTGCATTTTTACGTGCTTTCGAACTGCTAGGTGGGCAGAAGCTGGGACGAGTAACAGGCGCTCACTCTGTTATGCGGCACTCGGGATTCGACCCGCCAAACTGCCAGTCTCCATCTGCAAGCCTAAGAAAAATAAAATCTGTACGGCATTGTTTCCACATTCCCATCCTTTCCAGGTTGTGCTTCAGATGGAACAGAGGAAATCTCAACAACTGGATCAAGCGCCCAAGGTTGGCCCTGGGGGAGAATTGAAGTTCCAGGCACAGCCACCTCATGCGGCCCCAGCAGGTAAGACCCAGAAAGCCATGATTTTGGGGAAGAGGGCAATTTAGGTCCATTTGAGAGAGGGAAAAGATTGGAAGACCAGGATTCCAAGTTGCTTTAAAAGAGTTAGGAGAACATGGCTTTCTAAAGCCGTTTCATCGTAAGGTAAAGACAGAATTCTTTGCCTTACAACTTTGGAGTTGCTTGGTTGCTAGTACTCCTGCTAATTGTACTTATGTATGTGTAACTGAGCTCAGTATAGCCATAGAATAAAACAATTGATGCAGTAATGGGTCCATGATGCTCTCTGACTTTGGTTATTTTCTTGCAGATGTTTCATTGCCAAAATAGGTTACATCCTCAGTACTGATAATGAATGGGATTTGCTCATATTTCATACACTCAAGGCTTGCCCTATCGGTGTTAAGTGGGAGTAGTCTTTATAGTTCCCTGATTGGGCTGTTGTTTACTGCTAGCCTGTTTGGCGGTGCTTCAAGACCACATAATACTTAAGTAGTCCTTAAGTTACAACCACAGTGCAGCCCAATATTTATGTTGCCAAATGAAATATTAGTTAAGTGAGTTTGCCCCATTTTACGACTTTTCTTGCTTGTCCAAAGGTTGCAGAAATGTCATCACGTGATCCCAGGACCCTGCGACCATCATAAATACGAACCAGTTGCCAAGTATCTGAATTTTGATCATGTGAAGGGTGGGGATGCTGCAACGGTTGTGTGAAAAATGGTCATAAGTCACTTTTTTCAATGTCGCTGTAACTTTGAATGGTCACTAAATGAACTGTTGTAAGTCGAGAACTGTCTGTACAAATAATCCTCTATTTTCTCAGTTAGCCCAAAGTTTCATCTTCCTACGTGTTTTCGAACTGCTAGGTGGGCAGAAGCTGGGACGAGTAACAGGCGCTCACTCTGTTACGCGGCACTCGGGATTCGACCCGCCAAACTGCCGACCTTCTGATCGTCAAGCTCAGCGTCCTAACCCACTGAGCCACCGTGCCAGACATTACTGTAAAAGCATCCTTACTCTTCTCTTCTGAGGGAAGTTAGGTGTAAACTGTTCTAGCCTCAACTAAGCAGGTCCTTTGGCACTAAGAAGATCTGGAAGCATAAGTCTTGCACAGGACTTCACACTAGCTATGCAGCAGCCAAGGACTTCCCCCCCCCACTCCTTTTCCAAGAGAAGAGGTAAACAAAAGCGACTGTTTGAGATTACGACACTGAAAGAAGTGACTTCTGACCAAACAAGTGATTTACTTTCAAATGCTTGACAACTGACTCACATTTATGACGGTTGGTATCCCGGGGTCACATGATCCCCCTTTGCAAACTTCCGACAAGCAAAGTCAGTGGGGAAGCCAGATTCACTTAACAACTATGTTACCAATTTTAACAACTGCAGTGATTCACTTAACGGATATGGCGAGAAAATTTGTAAGGTTTTCAATAAAGGCTGGCCTCTGTTTTTTTACTCGTCCAAAAATCCTGAAAGTTTGTGTGGGTCGAGATAAAGAGGTTAGCTAATTCCCGGTGACTTTGGGATGGCTGGTTGCACATCATCCCACGAGGTGGCAGTGCAGGCTGCAGTAAACCAAATTCATAAACTCATAGAAATGAGAGGGACCCAAATGGGAAATCTCTGACGCTACAATTGTTGCTGGACTACAGCTTTCTGCATCATTGGCAATTGCTGTTGGGGCTGCTGAGTGTTGTAGTAGTCAACATCTGTAAGCCCATCTGTTTCCTGATCCTTGCTCAGTTCAAGCAACAAACACCAGGCCATCTTCATAAGTCTAACCCAGAGGTAGGCAACCTTGGCTCTTTTATGACTCGTGGACTTCAACTCCCAGAATTCCTGAGCCAGCATGGCTCAGCTTGGAAACCTCTCCCTTTCCCCTCAGCGTGGCTGGCTCAGGAATTCTGGGAGTTGAAGTCCACGAGTCCTAAAAGAGCCAAGGTTTCCTACCCCTGGTCTAACCTCTGTGAAGAAAAAAAACTTCTAGAGAAGGTGTCCCTCAGGTGTTGGTTTCACTCCCAAATCTGTGGGTAAGTAGGTATTTTGGTAGGGACGCGGTGGCTCAGTGGGTTAGGACGCTGAGCTTGTCGATCAGAAGGTCGGCAGTTTGGTGGGTCGAATCCCGAGTGCCGTGTAGCAGAGTGAGCGCCTGCTGCTACTCCCAGCTTCTGCCAACCTAGCAGTTCGAAAACACGTAAAAAATGCAAGTAGAAAAATAGGGACCACTACGGTGGGAAGGTAACAGCGTTCCGGGAGCCTTTGGCATCTAGTCATGCCGGCCACATGACCACGGAGACATCCTCAGACAAGCGCTGGCTCTTCGGCTTTGAAACGGAGATGAGCACCGGCCCCTAGAGTTGGAAACGACTAGCACGCATGTGAGGGGGAACCTTTACCTTTACCTTAGGTATTTTGAAGAACAAGGTTCTTAAGGTGAATCGCACCAGTGGACGTAACACTTCTCTCTTTTCTCCAGATCATGCTTCTCCTCCTGAGTCCCATCAAGGAGCCCCTGGAGCACCAGAGCAGGATGCTCCGAAAGACCAAGCAGAGCCTCTTCAAAACCAAGCACACCCAGAAGTAGCTGTCCAATAGAACATGGCTATGGCGTGCACAGAGGGCTCCGCATATTCTTCTTTTCTCGTTGTCAGGGTATCTGAATCAAACTTCACCCCAGGATTGTGGAGGAGAGACCATGCAAGGCATTGTTTACAGAAGGAGAAAGCTTAATGGTTGTCCTCTGCACCCAACCCTCCACTTTTTCCAAGCAAGCAAACTTTTTTTTTTTAAATACGAAACAGATGGCTGTGACTCTCCTGGGGATACCTTGGCAGAGGGAAGTAATTAAGGGAGGGGGGAGAGTAAGGATGGCTTTTGTGTTCAGAAGGGTTGGGGCAGGCCAAAGAGAAGGAAGCAAGGGTTAGGCATCGTGACGTTCTCGGGTAATTTTAATCCCACAGTTTCAGAAATGCTCATGGGTAAATAGAAGGGAAGATAATGGTACTGAGTATGGTGCCTCTTAACTAGAGCATTGTGCTTTGCCCTCTTTCCTCCGTGTCCACAGTCGGTTCCCAGAAATACAGCGTTGCATCCGTTTGCAAAATACATGTTGGAGAGTTGCTGGATTTCGTTCTAAAACAATTTGGTTCCGTTTTATTTAATAAATTGAATCCCTTGGAGTCTTTTTTTTTTTTTGCATTCCCCCCCCCCTCCCGGTACACCATCTTCCCTTTGCATGCGACATGGTTTCAGTATCTGTACACTCGGCAGGTTTTTGTGTTTTTTGCAGTTGTGCCAGAAGCACGGATGAAAGGATTAGCTGGTGACATCACCATTGCCCTGGGGACACCCAGTTTGGGGGGGTGTCTCCTTTCATGCCCCCAGCAGGAGCTGGAGTGAAGAATAAGAGCTCAACCCCACGGCAGCTGCCCGGTCGCGAACACGGGCTTGCTAAACCACCTGCCCAGCGTTCCAACCGCCCGAGTCACTGTGCTCCTGACTTGGCAGTATGTCTTACCAAATATGTACAATTTGGGGTGAATGGTCATTGACATTTCTTCTATTTTTGCCATAACTTCTTTTAGTCTGGAAGACCAAAATAATTTCTAAAAGCCCATTTTTTTTCCTATCTTGGCCTCCGTAATACTTGGCCCATCTTATGCAGGTGGTCCTTGACTTAACAATTACAGTTGGGACCGGAATGGTGGAGCTGTAAAGTGAGTTGCACCTTTTTGTTGTGGTCGTAAAAGAATCACCACGGTCATTAAGCAGAGCTGGCTTCCCCCATTGACTTTTTTCATTGGAGACCTCAGGGAAGGTCATAAATGGTCATCACAGAGCCCTGGGACGCTGCAACTATGGTAAATACATGCCGATTGGCAAGTACCCAAATTTTGATGATGTCACCCGAGGGACACTGCAGTGATTGTAAGTGTGAGGACTGGTTGAAAGTCTCTTATTTGGGTGAATGCTGGGAATTGAAGTCCGCCCATCTTCAAGTTGCCAAGGTTGAGATACCCTGCTCTAGCCCACATTCCCTAGGTCCTAGGAGGTCACCTATTCAAGTACTAGCCAGGGATAGTCAGGCTTTGCTGCCAAGTCCCTACAAAGTGGACGAAGTATTGCTAGCTGCTAAGATCCCTGGAGGAGATGCAGTACTCCATAATCGCCTCCAGGCTCCGGAAAAAAGTGCCAATAGCTTGCCAACGATCTCATCCTGTCATTGGATGGAGTTTGAAGCAGCTGTGAATCACAGGAGCCTGTGATACTGTACCTTATTAAGTCTTTGTCCGTCCTTTTCACAGGCGGCTCCTCCCAATGGAAGGAAGGTGAATGTCGTGGGAGTAACCGAGACCGATGCACTCCTTTCCCGAGTTTTACAGGGAGTGCAGCATTCCCAAGACGCCTACATCATTCTAATGCCCTGAAAAGCTGTTACATGCTTGCTTTTAAGCATGGTCCCTACCCTAACAGTTTTCCCATCTGTAGACTACAGAAGTTATAAAATAGCCACTAGGTGGCGGTAGGAAAGGGGTAACGGAAAAGGAGCTTTTTGCTGCCATCTAGCTGTTGTCGTGATTTGTGCAGCCCAGATATGCGAGGCCTAACTTTTGACACATGGGAAAGTACAGAGGTGATCCAGGAGAAGTAATTAGGCAAATATGTGTACGAGAATTTTTTTATTATTTTTTTTTAAAAGCCCTTGCCTTGCCCTACTGATTGAACTTTGAACCTGTGGAATGTCTGCAAGATTAGGAGGAGCATATTCACCTCTGATCCTAGGACTTACTTTATTGATTCCAGTTATTCAACTGGGCTTTCAAGCTTTCATGGCAAATTTTAAATTTAGACTTTGGCACTTATACCTTGGCACTCGACTGCTTTGCTCTTCATTTTGAAGCAGAAATCTTGTCCTGACACTCATCTTTCTCCCGGTAGTCAATGTGTAAGGAAGAACTTGCTGACATTGGCTGCCTCATGACTCGCCGTTTCTTCTGGCCAAAATAGCAAGTCACATGGTTTTCGTGGTGTGTTTTTTTTAATAACGTTGAAAAAATACATTCAAATAATTTAAATTTGGGTTGTGAAATTTTTAGTTAATATTACAGTTCATAATGATACAAAGACCTGCAAATGGAAACAGAATGACTTGTGGCAAAAAAAAACACAAAAAAAACAAAGAGTACCAATAGTGATTGATAGGTGCCTTAAGTGCAATCCCAAAATATTTGGAACACCATTTGAACACTATCAGCATTGACAAAGTTGCAATCAATCAATTGTAAAAGGCAGCTTTGCTTGGAAAAGCTTACGTCCTGTGACAATATGGGTAAGTCTTCAACTGAACTATTTGTTTAGTGTCTATTCAAAGTTACAGTGGGACTGAAAAAAGTAACACGACCGTTTTTTTTTCATACTTACAAGAGTCACTGCATCCTCATGGTCATGTGATCAAATTTGGCCACTTGGCAACTTGCATTGTCTTTATGATATGTTCCAGAGTCACTGGGACCTTCCGATAAGCAGAGTCAGTGGGGGAAGCCAGATTTGCTTAACCGCGTTACTAACAGAACAAGTGAAGTGATTCATTTAACAGTTGTAGCAGGAAAGGTGGTAAAATTGGTGCGGACCTCATTTAACAGTCTCCCTTAGCAACAGAAATTTTGCCTATACCAGGGGTAGGCAACCTCGGCTCTTTTATGACTCATGGACTTCAACTCCCAGAATTCCTGAGTCAGCATAGTTGACTCAGGAATTCTGGGAGTTGAAGTCCATGAATCATAAAAGACCCAAGGTTGCCTACCCCTGGCCTATACTGTAGCACAGGGGTCTTCAAAGTTGGCCTTTTATGACCTGTGGACTTCAACTCCCAGAATTCCTCAGCCAGGCACGCTGGCTGAGGAATTCTGGGAGTTGAAGTCCACAAGTCATAAAAGGGCCAAGTCTGAAGACTCCAGCTGTAGCACATAACATTTGCTTGTCCCAGGGCTTAGTGAAGGACTCAAGAGGTATATAAAATTGCCAAATCCAGTCTAAACACATCTGGCTGATAGTGATAATGGTATTTAAATGAACATGAAGGTATTTTTAGAATCCTTCCCAAAGATCAGTTGGTAGGAATGGTCCAAGACATTGAGAGGATCTTACCGAATCTCCTGTGAGGCCGACATGTCTCTTCCTCTTTTCTCTATGGTACCTTCCCATAGGGCAGCTGATGTTATGTCACATTGCCTGCAAAATACTTGCTTAATTGAAAGATGTCTTCCAAACAGTCATTCCCACAGTCCCGTCATAGTTACAACCCTTGCTAGAGGAGCTCAACCACATCTATGAAGGAATAATTGAGAGGGTTGTAATGAGCCATAGGAAGCTTATGTTTCAAACTATAATTATTTATGTATTGTTTCCCATCTTTTCACTTAAGTTTTCCGAACTGTAGAAGCTTTACAGTTGGTCACTCACTGAATCAGACCCATTATTTTCCTGGACTTCCACAGAGCAAAACCTGGTCCATGGGTGTAGACATCTGCATGTGGACACACAAACATGCCTGCCCTTCAAAGGTATATTGGAAACCAGAGATGATACGCATCCACATGGAGCCTAATTAATGACCTAAGAAGTGAATTATTTTCTTTGTGGTCACAACCTATTCAACGACTACTTCTGAGTCAGTGACAAGAATTAGAACGTAGGTCATTATCTTTTTCCCTCGTGATTTCTCAGAGGCTAAAGGTATTCAGAGCAAGGAAGAAATGGAGTTCCTTAGGAAGATCCGTTTAAGTCTTAAAAACGTGGAATCAACATCCTTTTGAACCCATATTATTCCACAGATCCTTTAAAAAGAGCTTAAATCGGTGATTGTAGTTTTATCGTTACTGGATCAGCTTGGATTTGTATGTAATTTTCCACAAAGCAAATCTATAAAAGGTGATATTAGCCGCAGAGAAAGAATTCACGTAAATTTATTTATTTATTTATGGGACTTATATGCCGCCCTATCTCCCGAAGGATTCAGGGCGGCTCACAACAATAAAACAGCTATAAAAAAGACAGTAATACAAATGTTAAAAAAGAATTAAATTACAAAGCCCCATAATTAATTAGGGACGCGGTGGCTCAGTGGGTTAGGACGCTGAGCTTGTCGATCGGAAGGTCGGCAGTTTGGCGGGTCGAATCCCGAGTGCCGCGTAACAGAGTGAGCGCCTGTTACTCGTCCCAGCTTCTGCCAACCTAGCAGTTCGAAAGCACGTAAAAAATGCAAGTAGAAAAATAGGGACCACTACGGTGGGAAGGTAACAGCGTTCCGTGCGCCTTTGGCGTCTAGTCATGCCAGCCACATGACCACGGAGATGTCCTCGGACAAGCGCTGGCTCTTCGGCTTTGAAACGGAGATGAGCACCGGCCCCTAGAGTCGGAAACGACTAGCACGCAAGTGCGGGGGAACCTTTACCTTTTTATAATTAATTACTAAAACCAATAAGATTAAAACAATATTAAAAAACCCCATCCTCAGTCCAGGTCGGCCAGTTGGAAAAGATAGTCTTTAGGTCGCGACGAAAGGACCGGAGATCTGGGGACATCCGAAGTTCTCGGGGGAGCCGATTCCAAAGGGCGGGTGCCCCAACAGAGAAGGCCCTCCCCCTGGGGGTTGCCAGCCAACACTGTCTAGCCGACGGCACCCTGAGGAGACCCTCTCTGTGTGAGCGCACAGGGCGGAGGGAAGTCGTTCCTGGCAGCAGGCGGTCCTGTAAGTATCCCGGACCTAAGCCATGTAGGGCTTTATAGGTAAGAACCAGCACCTTGAACCTCACCCGGAGGACAACCGGCAACCAATGCAGCTCACGCAGAAGGGGTGTAATATGGGAGTATCAGGATGCTCCCATCACAACCCGCGCGGCCGCATTCTGCACCAGCTGAAACCTCCTGGTGGTCTTCAAGGGCAGCCCCATGTAGAGAGCGTTACAGTAATCTATACGGGAGGTAACGAGTGCATGAGTGACTGTACGTAAAGCATCTCGGTCCAGATAGGGGCGCAACTGGCGCACCTGGCGAACCTGGGCAAATGCCCCCTGTGGATGCCTCTTAGTTCTCTTTAAATTTAAACCAGGGACATAAATCAGGTGTTGGGTGAAGAGCTCCTTCAAGCTGGCTGCTGAGGAGAAGAAAAATCTCTCCTATCAAATAAGAGAGGTGTATGAATATATTATGCCAGATCACATCAACTCTTGTCTTGATAAGGTTTCATATAATGAGGAGAAATTAGGGAGACAATAGGTTCTACTTCTGCCTTAGGCATAAAAACCAGCTAGGTGACTTTAGACCAGTCAATTTCTCTCAGCCTAACCCACCTCATAGGGTTGCTGAGAAAATAGGAGGAGGAAGGAGTATTATGTATGTTTGCCAAAATGTTAAAAATACATAATGTTGCATAGAAGTTACATTAATCTTCCCCCATCCTAGTAAGCTCTTGAAGTGTCAGCATTTTATACTGTACCCCCATTAAAGGTAAAGGTAAAGGTTCCCCCGCAAATGTGTGCTAGTCGTTTCCAACTCTAGGGGCTGGTGCTCATCTCCGTTTCAAAGCCAAAGAGCCAGCGCTTGTCCGAGGACGTCTCCGTGGTCATGTGGCCGGCATGACTAGACGCCAAAGGTGCACGGAACGCTGTTACCTTCCCACCGTAGTGGTCCCTATTTTTCTACTTGCATTTTTACGTGCTTTCGAAATGCTAGGTTGGCAGAAGCTGGGACGAGTAACAGGCGCTCACTCTGTTATGCGGCACTTGGGATTCGACCCGCCAAACTGCCGACCTGATCGACAAGCTCAGCGTCCTAAACCACTGAGCCACCGCGTCCCTACCCCCATTATCTCTACTCTAATACTGATAGGCAGTGTTTCTCAACCTCAGCTGCTTGAAGATGGGTGGACTTCAACTCCCAGAGTTCCCCAGCCAGCTGGGGAATTTTGGGAGTTGAAGTCCACCCATCTTCAAGCTGCCGAAGTTGAGAAACATTGCTAACAGGAAATAATAGGCCAACACATTTGGAGGGTCTCAGAAGAAAACATGCTTAAATCATGCTTATATATCCAAGCCTTTTAATTCTATTATATGTTTCTCACTGTAGGGGGTGGAAAAATTCTTACAATAATAACACAAACTTTACACAGGAAGTATTTCCAAATGCTGTCAGAAAGCTCTGTGTAATCTGCTGCAAGGAACAAAGTGTTTGTCAACAGAAGCACACATGGCTGTCTGTCAAGTGTTTCTGCTTAATTATATGGTGTAAGACAGGGAATTTCGGAAGAAACAAAAATAAGCTGAAGGACATGGGAATGAGTTACTTTAAGGAGTTTGTGTGATGGTACACAAAGAAAAAGAGTCATGAATGAGTATGGGCCCTGTATGGAATGGAATGACCAGGTTACACGAAAGAAGTAAGCTAAGGGGTTTGATTAAACAGAGAATGAAGGCGGATCAAGGTACAAAAACATTCTATGAAGCAAAAATAAAGTAGGCTAAGAGGAAGGGAATGACAAAGTAAATTAGGATTAGATAGAGATGATGAAACTCTGAAAAAGAACCAAAGGCAACATATGAACTGGTATATGTGCATGGTAGAAGTCTGAATTTTATTTGTTTGAAGATTTATAAGACCACCCAAGTCAAACTGTGTGACTCCAGGTGGCGTACAACATAAACACACCATAATGGTGACAATAACAAAAAATAAAAACTAACACCAGTAATCAATATATAAATAAAAAGGCTAAAATGTTTGCAAGGACAGAAAAATGTAGAGAGGTATAGTGAATGATGCTGTCTTAAACTAAATTTAATTGTATTAACTTTTATTTTCCCCTTATGTCATCGATACTTTGGCTTGCTATTTATTACTCGTTTTCCTTACTTGCCATAATGAAATCGAATATAGTGTGATCGGTATGTATTTAGATATGGATGGAGATTTGCCCAAATTAATTGCTCTTTTCCATTCTTCCTTTCAGTAGTTATAATTTTAATTTTAATTTAATTTTAATTTTAATTTTTATTACATTTATATCCCGCCCTTCTCCGAAGACTCAGGGCGGCTTACAAGCTTAGCAGTAGCCTTCATTCTATGTATATGCCTGCTTATTAGGGCTTTCACACACACCCCAAGTGGCATTATTACAAAGTCAGCTTATTGCCCCCAACAATCTGGGTCCTCATTTTACCTACCTCGGAAGGATGGAAGGCTGAGTCAACCTTGAGCCTGGTGGGATGCGAACCTGCACTAATTGCAGGCAGCTGGTGTTACTTAAGGAGGCATCAGCCCACTGCTCCACCAAGGCTCTTTTTTTCCCTAATCACAAGCCTTCCAGATTTCTTTCAATTGCAGTTCCCATAACTTCTATACAATGTGGAGAATTCTGTAAAATTGTAGTCTTAAGGTTATCTGTAAAGCCTCCAAGCTGGGTATTACAGATCCCAATCTCGACGATTTGTCATCTAAAATTAGGCCTTAATATTATGGTACTGGCGGAAGTCTTTCTCACATCAGGGGTTATCTAATAAAACATGTAATGTACGCTTATATATATATTTTCCACCTCAAGTTATTTTAGGATGGTTCCTTAGACTGTCAGGCGTTGGCTTAGGTTATTTTTAACGTTGATGACTGAATCACCCTTGGTATGTCAGCTTGCATTCCTGTTGCATGAAAAGGTTCAGACGCAGCATAAGTCATTTCTGTGGCTCTGATTTGGGCTCTTTTACACCGATTGTTTCTTCCAGATACTTTTTTTTATAGCTGTGTCCATATGAGGACAAAACTGGCAAAAAATAGGAAATACCTTTCTTCTTACATGTAGTTGCCGTTATTTCTTTCTGAGGTACAGATGGTCCTCCTTTGTTTAGTGACTGTTCAAATAAATGGTACTGAAGAAAGTGACTTATGACCAGTTTTCAGACTTACCGCCATTGCAGCATCCCCACAGTCCTGTGATCGAAATTCGGCACTCTTGGCAACTGGCCTGCATTTATGACATTTGCACTGTCCTGGGGTCACATGGTCATCACTTGCAACCTTCCCAGCCAACTTTCAACAAACGTAGCAAATGGGGGAAGCCAGATTTGCTTAAAGACTGCATGATTCACTTAACAACTGCAGTGATTTCGCTTAATAGCTGTGCCCAAAAAGTTATAAAATGGGGCAAAAATCACTTAACTGCCTTGTTCGGCAGTGGATATTTTGGGCTCAATTGTGGTCATAGACTGAGGACTACCTAATATATCTTCGTCTCATCGATTTGCTCTAGGGCACGGGTGTCAAACTCGCATCACGAGATGCATCGCGACGTGTTGTGACTTTGTGTTGTTGGAGCTGGGTTTGGGCGTGGTCTCCACATGATGCAACTGGCCCGTGAGCCGGCAGTTTGACACCCGTGCTCGAAGGGCAGTTCATAGGTAGAGTCAACGTAGAAGCTGGTGAAAAACTGACCTACCAAATATCTAAAACCAGTGTGTGTGTTTTTTTTAAAAAAATCCAAGCTTAAAAGTTTTGAGAACATCACATAATTCAGGGGTGTCAAACTGCGGGCCAGATGCGTCATGGCAAAACCGCGCCCACCCCATTGCTGGCAATGGCAAAAAAGTCGCAATACGTCACAACACGTCACGTGATGTTGCGAGTTTGACACCCCTGACATAATTTTACAATGTGGATACCGTCTCAAGCAGCCTCTCTTCAACTGGCAAACCTGAATATACTAGAGTTTGCACCAACTTTAGTACAGCCTTAAAAATAAATTGGCATATGTGATTCACCTTTGAAATGTGGCGGGGTCAGGAGAACTATTGCTCTGATAACAACCTGGAGAAAATCCCAGTTTCAGTCATCATCTCCACCTAGGCTGGGAAAAGAAACTTATGCCCTGGAAGGATGCTTATGTAAGCACCATTTCTCAATCGCTGCTACTTCCAGATTTGTGGTCTTCAGTTCTTAGAAATCCCCCAGCCAGCAGTTACCGCCAAGAACATCAAGGGTTGAACTTTGCAAATCTGGAAGTGACGAGGTTGGTGTGGATGGTGCTGAGCTACTGCATCAACCAGCAATCTCGCACTGGGATCTGGTTTTTGCACATCATGTCAGCCTTAAGCAGACTTGAATGATTGGTTTGGTTTTGGTTCAGAGCGCTACATAAACTCACTGGGCTTTTTAACTACTGTGGTTTAATATGCCGCTTAAGTCCAGGCAAAATATATTTTCTTCTAATAATCATGGTTTGGGAGGATCTATGAATGATTTTAATATAGAAAGCTGGTTGTTATCTGGGATTAAGGACAGGCAAAACAAAATATCTTGGTCACACTGTACGTGGATAAATAACCAGTTACCATATTAAACATCAAGTGGGTGGTGTAAAAGGGGAGGGGTTAGATTTGATAAAAGAAGGTGAGAGGTTGTGAAAATTTCCACATGTGAAACTTGAGCAAGAACACTAATAACTGGCAATATTTACATATCTTCTTTCGTCCATCTACATGTATTCTTATTTAATATTTGGGGTTCCATTGACCTTCCTAGCAGAATCACATCTGCCATCATCATGATAACCTACAAAAGCTTTTAATCACTACTACATATTTTATAGAATGGAAAAGCTGGGAAATAGCCTCTTAAAGATTGAGCTACGAGTCCTGAAGAATAAAGCTATCAATTATTCTTATGTGTGACATAGTTTATAACAGGTGATAAGAGACTATAAGCAGAATACTCTGCTCATATCATGCTTTTGGGTTTTCCAAAACCTTCCTTATTAACTAGAAAAAACAATATAGATTGGTTAAGTTTCTACTTTGATGCCAAATGGCTTTTTTAATAGTTCGTAATCACCACCTGTTATAAATATCAAGAAAACAAGGAAGCACATTCTTTAAAAAATAATTATAATTATTACAATTCAATAATCAGTTATGATACATTCAAGACATAACCAGGAACTTCAAAGGAATAATTTTATATAAATTAATACATCTCTCTCCAAAACATTTTTCTTCAACTAAAAATGTATAGAAGCTACTAGAGACTTTGTTAACCAACTCCAGGTTAAAAAATATATAGCTGAAATATATAAAATGTAAATTGTCAAATTTTGGATCCAGATTCTTGCCCTCTGATTGGTACATATGAAAAAGCTTAGCCATGAAATCAGACTACAGAGGTGAAGAAATTGAACTGATATTTTCAACTGTATGTTTAGCAATAGTTTTTGCCTTAATATCCTTCAAGCTGCCCCTCTGATAAAACAGCCAACTCCAAGTCCCAGTTCCATAATAAGCAAGGTTGGCTGGGAATCATGGGGCTTGTGATCCAAAAGATTCAGAACGCTACCACATAGGATGGAGCCCTTGTAACACTTGGCGATTTCAACAGCAACTAATGCCTGTGAAATGGAACTGCAATATAGAACTTAACATCGTATTTAAAAGCAATTATTTCTCACATATACTCATTACAACAGCCACGTTTCCTTACTTTCCAGATCAAAGGAGGTAGTAGTAGTAGTAGTAGTAGCAACCTAGGATTGTATTTATTTAGAAAACAAAAGCCTTGATATTTTCTCTCATGTTACCCCTTCATATAATCAATACATTCTTATCTCATCCAGAATGTTTTGGCCTGGGCTCAATCTTACTACACTATTATATCCCCAGAGTCACCAGTTTGAAATTGCTTCAAACTTATGAACAATGAGGTTCCAGTTCATGCCAGGCTTTAAAATGCCAACAGAAGAGCAAAAGCAACGTTCTTCCTCCTTTAGAGATGGAAAACCCCAGCCAGTTTCCCCCAGAATCCTCAACTTCTATGTGCACATCGTTATTTTTATGTGGAAGAGGCTTTTCATTCCTAACCATGGAGTCCCAACTTCTCTTTGCTGGTGGAACTGGAACAGAGGGGAATGTTGTCAGCAGCTTCTTCCAGAAGAGACATGGAAACCCCATAGAGCCTCTTCCAAACTTTGTGCCGATGATCCACTGCCAGGCAAGGCTCCAAGATGGCTGCCATTTGAGAGATTCTTCGCTGGAAGCGGCAGTGATCACGAGCCATTTCCTCCCATGGGCCCCGACGGGCAGCCCGAGAGGCATAATCCCAGACCACCAGTGGGTGGACAGTGACCGCTGGGGAGAATCGGACCTAAGAATGGAAGAAAGAAGATGTGAGCTAACGAGGCCAATATTTCTGGGCAGGCGCTTGTTGCTATAAATCAAGTACGCAATTATATTATACCACACACTCTTTATATTTATTTGATTTTTGTCTAGCCTTTATTACTTTATAAGTGCTCAAGTCAGGAAGCATAAGTTTCCTCTTATTTTCCCCACATCGATAACCCAGTGAGGTGAGCTGGGCTGAGAGAGTGACTGGCCCAAAGTCAGCCAGCCAGCTTTCATGCCTACGGCAGAACTAGAACTCACCGTCTCCTGGTTTCTAGCCAAGTACCTTAACCCCCATGCCAAACTACACCAATGTACTTCTTCTTCTGTGTCTAGATCAAACATTAAACTGCCAGTATGAAGCCACCTTCCTGGCTTTGTTGCTGGCCAAAGATAAGTCACTATCGTTACATGTTTCTGGTAGTATCCAACATACCAGCAGATGGGCCGGACTCTGCATCTCTCCATATTCGCACAGCGTGTTGTTATCTGCTAAGAGCATCCACTTGGTTTTACTCCCAACTCTCAACCTATTCAGGGTCCTCCAAGTAGTATAAGGGAGGTTGGATCCTTCAGCCATATCCTCTTTTAATGTTATTCCTTGCATGATGGTCTCCTTCCTCCATCTTTTAATTCAATTTTGTTCTTTATAGTTACGCACTGTAGTTGTTGGACTGAGACGTGTGGAAACTCAAGTTCCAAACAACCTTTAATTGCCAAATTCACTAGGAGGTGACTTTAGGCCAATCATCTCTCACCCCAACTATTTCACAATGCTGTTAGGCGGACACAATGAACACAAAAGCATTTTGTGTGTTCCCCTAGCTCCTTTACGGAAAAAGAGGGGAATAAAACATTTGTTCATCTGACTCATTTTAGCTGGTTTCCCACTGTTTCTTCTCAGTGATAAAGTCCTTTTCATTTCATTTTATCCTTGCTATAATCTGAGATTAGAGCTATATCCCATTTTTCTTCTTGGAGCAGTGCAAATTAAATAATTTCACTCTCCCAATAGATCCATGAAGTCTGGTGAGCTAAAAGGTAGCCACTGGCCTCCAACACCCAGGAAGCCCCATGAGCTATAACCACCATAATTCATGATTAACACTCAAGCTAATCCCTTGGCATTGTGGCATCTAAATGCGGTTGACTGTCTTTTTAACTTTTCCCTTAAGAAAAGAGATGCTGTTTTTCACCCACAATCTCCACCTTCCAAAAATAATTTTAAAACAGGGGCCCAGTCCAAGCTCAAATGAAATCGGCTGCTTTGTGCACTTGCTGTTTTTCATGCTCTTCTCCAGCGGTTTGTGCATTTAGTGTGTTAAACAAGGGCAGAATTTGCATCTGTCTGTGGACTTGGCACATTAGTGCGGAAGTGCTAGTAAGGCAAAAAGGAAGTAGAAAACAGAAAGCCATTTTTAATTTACAACAGGCAATCTCGCAATCTCTTAAAAGGAGGCGGGGAAATGACTCTGCTAGACTGGGAAATGTCCGAATCTTACATCATTTGCTGTATTTCCCTTGGAAGAGTCTTGTGATTCATAGTCAGGCACAATTTTTTTTTTAAAAAAATGACCTCCATTTCTTCCTAATTCAGGCACTAATCTGGTAACTGTAAATTAAGCATGTCACATCACATAAATCTTTTCCTTATTTGCTTTTCCACAGAGGTCTGCTCAATTGGAGCTCAATTGCCTGAAATTACTGAATAGGAAAGGCATTTTGTGCATGATAAAACACTTCACCTTTGATCCCTCAGGCATTCAGCCTTTCAACATGTTCTTTGAGGAACATCCTCCAAAAGGATTTTCCTCTAATACTGGTATTTGTGCCTCTGGCAGATAAAACACACAACACTTTAATGACTACTCTACAGGTAGTCCTGTACAGGTAGTCCTGGACTTACAACACTTTATTTAGTGGCCATTCAAAGGTACAACATCACTGAAAAAAGTGACTTATGACTGTTTTCCACACTTGTAACTGCTGCAGCATCCCCATGGCCACGTGATCAAAACTCAGGTGCTTGGCAACTGATTCATATTTAAGACCGTTGCTGCATCCCATGGTCAGGTGATCACCTTTTGACAAGCAAAGTCAATGCAGGAGACAGATTTGCTTAACCACCATGTTACTAACTTAACTGCAGCGATTCACTTAGCAAATGTGGCCAGAAAAGTCATAAAATGGGGCAAAATTCACCTCACAAATGTCTCACTTAGCAATAGAAATTTTGGGCTCAATTTTGCTTGTATGTCGAGAACTATCTGTAGTTATTTTCCAATAAAATGGACCATATAAGCTAGAGCAGCGGTCCCCAACCTTTTGGGCACTGTAGGGAAAAGAATTCAGACCCGGGTTGATAGAGATGCTCTGAACCAACCAGGCAGCCTCGTCTCTCCAAAAAAACTCCCTGAGCAACTGCCCGCTGAACTTTTATTCACCTCCTCTTTCTGAATACCAAATACAACATTACATAAATCCCATCAATCTCAAAAAAATAGAATACATAGTGATAATTGGATACATAGTGATAATTGGATACATAGTGAGAACTACTCAGGAGCCTATGAGATCATTACAAAAACAAGATACTAAAAGATATACCTGAAAGCTTTATCATAGTGTTTCCCAAACCTCCCACATGCCATCCTGTGCGAACCAGGAGAGTGTGCTCATCACTGTAATTCACGTAGAGGCTGATAAGAAACGTTTGGGAAAGCTGAAGGTTGAGAGGCCAAAAAATGGCCGTTCCCACAGGGCACCAGGGATCACTTCTGATGAGAAAGGTTTTTCCACGGACCAGAGTGTGCGTGGTTTTGTGTGCTGCCGGTATCCTACGGATGGGGCTTTGATCATTTGTCGGACCGGTTGCTGGCATGCTGCGGCCTGGTACCGGTCCACAGCCTGGGGGTTGGGGACCCCTGGCCTACAGCCTGGTTACTTGAGGGACTGTCTGTCTCCTATAGTATTTGCCCGGTTAATCTGACCTGGCAGGGTTGGGATGCTCCAGGTTTCTCCACTTAAACAATGTTGACTATCAAGACCCCAGTAGCATGCCTTCTCTGCTGTTAACAACTGCTCTCTGCAATGAGGTTTTCCCCAAGATCCAATTGTCCCCCACCCTAATGGTGTTTTGAAGGGCCCCAAAAACCTAACTTTTCATCCAGGCCTTTGGCAAGTGGGATTGAAGCCCTTTTGTTACCATCTGGGTTAGTTGTTTTTGGTATTTTGGCTCTTTTTTGTTTTACACTATTTCGTTTTGTTTCTCACATTTTGTAAACCACCCAGGGTCAGCAGGAGTCAGGCAGTATATTAACTAAAATAAATAAATGGAGCAACCCTCCCCGCTTTTAACCTCTGCAAGAAATTCAACTGATGCAACTTTTTAGACCACAGTACTACTACAAAAACAACAACTCAACAGCACCATGTATCATTTGTTCTCTTCATCACCATGGTGAAAATAGTTTTTTAAAAAACCAGAAACATTTCCTCAAACATAATCGTGTGGGCAAGTCTTACATTTCAATCTGTCACAGCCAAGAGCAGAAATACAAGTGTTTGTGGCTCCTAATTAAGGAGCCATAAAAAAACAAAACAAAGGTGGATTTTGAAAATCCTCATTCCAATCACATTCAAAGAGCATACTTATAAATATTTTAGGACACTCACCTTCTTTTTCACCTGGATTTCCTGCTGTGAAACTAGAGGTATTTCTGCAGTGACAGGAGAAGCGTTTTTCCCAGGACTTGGTTGGCAGCATAGGTAGGTCTCCTGATTATTATCAACTTTTTGGTCGTCTCTGGGCAATGGCTGCTTTGGGAGATCACACAATTCTTCAAGTTTAGAACTGGTTCTTGTCCGATAAGAAGACACGAGAGTTTCTTGATGGTTCTTGGGCTTCAGTGTATCAATGGTGAGGTCTGTGTGGGCCTGAATGGGTTTGGAAAAACAGAGTGGGTGGAAGGGTTGACTGTCCATGGACAGAGCTCCACCAAGATTCTCAAAAACAATCTGCTGTACAGAGTCCTCCTCTTGTACTTCCTGATAGTTCTCCAAGTCTCCTGAATTATTGCCATCAGAGCAAATTTTGCTCTTACTACTCTCTTCCATCTCATCTTCACTCCACCAGTCTTCTGAACTGTCATCATTGTCATCTTCTTCATCTTCTAATG
This sequence comes from Vipera berus, assembly GCF_964194415.1. Taxonomy (NCBI): domain Eukaryota; kingdom Metazoa; phylum Chordata; class Lepidosauria; order Squamata; family Viperidae; genus Vipera; species Vipera berus. Next base: position 56,062,200 of record NC_138210.1, on the reverse strand, counting down.
GACTGTAGAATAAGGAGAGGACCAGGGAACTTTGGAAGCTACTGGGGCCAGTAGAGGAGTCCATATTGCACCTATCTTCATTCTCTCCACTCTTTTGGCACATTTCTGGCTGTTCCACATCCTTTGAAGAATCAGGTGAACATGTTAAGCTTTGTTTCCCACATGACAGCAGATCCCGATTAGATTTCATGTTCTTCTCCAGTTCCTGGGGAACTCTGGTGATTTCCAAAATTTGGTCAAGGCCCTTATTAAAATTTAATTGTCCGTTAGCATTTAAACAGTCGGAAGTATTTTCCAAATATCCACAGAGGTCCAACTCTTTTGTAAAGATTTCAGGATGGTAAGTATCTTCCAACCACTTAGGGGAGACAGGCCCAGAACTTTGTGTAGTCACACATTCTATGTCCTTTTCTGAAGAACCTTGCCAATTATTTCCCAAATCAAATACTATTGTAGGACTTATTAAACACAGCTCAGAAATCATTTCCTCTTCCAAATGCATGTTAGTTACTGCAATGCTGCTTGAATGAATCAAAAGTTGTTCAGTGTCTTCTCCAAAGTAGCCATCTATAACCAAACTTTCCTCCGAAAGGTACTTTGTATGACTCTCGAGAGGATAATATTCCAAACAACTGCCTTCCTCTATCATCATCATCTTCTCAGTATCATTTTCATTTCTTTTAAGTTCTCCGGCCTTCTTTAAGTATTTCATCTTTTCCAAGATGGGCAATGCCCTTCTGGCAATGCCCATCAAGACAGTCTTCACCAGGCTTGCAGGGAAAGGCTGCCAAAAATATAAAAATCTTCGCAACCAAACCATAGCGAACTCGATCATATGTCGAAGACCTGGAAATGTGCCAGCAGGGGTGGAGCTGACTGATTCAGGAAGTAGAATTTTTGCCATTCCAGGTCCAGAGGGATAACAACTGTTGAGGAGAATATTTTGGGGTTCAAAGGGTGAGGTGAACTGGCTGGCCACAATACAGGGAGCCATTTTAAATCTGAAAAGAAGCAGTCAACACTGGAATTTAGAGTAAGCACACGTAAGCTGAAACTCAATATTCTTTGTCCCCAAAGGTGCTTTCTCAGGAGGCAACTGGACTTGCTTTTTCTTTGAAAACGTTTTGCTTCTCATCCAAGAACCTTCTTCAGCGCTGAAGAAGCTTCTTGGATGAGAAGCAAAACGTCTTCAAAGAAAAAAAAAAACACAAGAAAGTCCAGTTACCTCCTGAAAAAGCACCTTTGGGATAACTATGACCTGGATGACTGAGAATCTCCATAGACATCAAGATTCTTTGCTTTCTTGAACCATAACAAACTGCAAGTAGTTATTAACCTATGACCACACCGAGCACACAATTTTTGTTGCTGAGCAAGACCCGTTAAGTGAGCTGTAGCCCATTTTACAACTTTTTGGGGCACAGTTGTCAAGTGAATCACTGCAGTGGCTGTTAAACAAATATGGCTTGTGGATTTTACTTGTTGGAAGCCAGATCACACGACCCCGGGGACAACGCAACTGTCAGAAATACATGCCAGTTGCCAAGCACCCAAATTCTGATCATGTGACATGGGGATGCTGCAACGGTCGTAAGGGTGAAAACCAGTTGTCATGGTACCGATAGATGAAACCAGTAAAAACAGAACTCCAAGGCAAAAGGTTTCCTTAAAGAACATACTGTATTGGCTACAAAGTATCGACATGGTCAAAAGTGAAACCAAGACTGAACTTGCCACCCCAGTAATATGTCATAAATCACAATCCCCAATAAGGTACTTTGGCGGCTGGAAAGTTCAGCCTGCCAAAACCCCAGCAGCAAGGACCTTGGTTCCCACAGGACAATTTATTGTTATGTCTACCCTTAAAAGCACACATCCCCCCTCCCAACTGTGGCAACCAAAAATGAAGTTGCAGCATTGACACCAGTCCTAGGTCACTTTTTTCAGTACTGCTGTCATTTCAAACGGTCACTAAACTGTTTGGGTGAGGTTTATTTGCATTTTTTATGAGGTTAGACCTGTACATCAAGTCTAGCACTGTCTGTCCTTTGTTTTATACAGAGCTCCTTCCCATAATCTGCTATCTGAGCCTATTTTTTAACAATATAGATGCTCAGGACTGAACACTACTACTGTCACAGACCAGTCAGTAAAAAAATGGTTTTTGACATGTTTTCTAAGGTGACGTTTATGTGAATGTAGTAAGTGAATGTGTTCATGCTGTAACTGAAAATCAAGCCACAGGTAGTCTTCACCGTATGACCATTTAATGATAGGCTTGGCAAAAGTGACTCACGATCTATACTCATATATATATATATATATATATGTCATGTGACTGCAATTATGGACCTTAGCAACCAAGTCACATTTACCACCTGTTGCATGCAGCATCCTGTGCCCAGGTGACTGCAATTTGTTACCTTCTGGCAAAAAAAGGCCTGTTGGGGAACCAAAATTCGTGTAATGACTATATGATTCACTTAACAGCAGTCATAAACACTGTCATAAAATCGCATATGATTTAACTTACCACAAAAATACTGGTCTCAGTTGTGGTCACGAGTTGAGGATTATCTCTTATTTTATTCTAGATATTCTGGTCTATAACTCCCAGCACCCTTCAATCCAAGATTTCTGGGCACTGTTGTTCAAGAACTTCTGAAAGACCACAGGTTTCCCACAAACTTTCCTAACCTAGTCTGGTTAAAACATCTTAACTTAGTTCAGAAAAATAACTGCCATTCTGGCACATTTTAATATTTTTTTTAGTATGACTAAAACACATGATATTCTTTCACTGCAAAATCTGCAAGAATATTTTATTTATTTATTCAGGAGGAAAACAAAGGCATTTAACACTTGCTTTGTTAAGTCCTATTCCTGGTATCAGACCTCAAAGCCGGAATAACAGCGCTGGAAGAGACCTTGGAGGTCTAGTCCGACTCAGGAAGGAAACCCTATACCATTTCAGACAAATGGTTGTCCAATCTCTTCTTAAAAACCTCCAGTGAGGATTGAAAGAAAACAGGTTCTGGCATTTGGAAAATCACAACTCCAGCATTCTTTGGAAAATCAAAGTGAAGCAAATTTCCTTCCAGGGTATCCTGTTCTTTTGCTAATCCAATTCTTTTCAGCAAAGGCAGAAGATGTTTTCAGAAACAAGAGCTGGCAAGTGGAGGAATGGGGAAGGGAAGAGGCTGAAGACCACATACTTAGGTGCCTTACTCCCAAATTCCAGCACAATTCCTTCTGCCCCCTACCTGTAGTGCAATTTACCTCCCAGCTTTCTTAGGGAACATTTCACTGGTTGAGGTGTGTAGGCTGAATTCAGGGCGCGCCCCAAACAAGTTGAAGCAAGTGCCCCTGAAACGCTGGCAACACCCCAGTCAGGAAGAAGGGGGGGCATGTGAGCATACATACACACACACACACACACAGTTCGGATGCTGAGTGTGCAGCTGCTGGGGAGAGAGGAGGAGAGACAACCCTTCTGACCCACAACAGGTTAGATCTGGAAATGGAGGGAGGAGGGGAGGAAAGGAAGGGAATATATTTAATGTACGAGAAGCAACAGGCATTTTAAAAAAAAGCAGAAGGGATTGCAAATGATTGCAGACAAATAGGTTTGGAAAGTCGATTTCAATGATCAGAAGTTATCATTGTACAAACAGCTTGGATTCTCCAGGACAAGAAGTGAGAAGATCCTAATGGAACACAGAGGAATATTATGGAAAGAGGGAAAGGAATTGTAAAGTGGCTTTTCCTGCCTGCGGATATTTGGTTCTTTCTGAAAGAGGAGAGTTAAGGAGGATTCAAGGAGAGAGTTTCCTAACAAGCATTTGGTGGGCAGCAAGCAGTAGCAATGGAAGGCCAGCAAGGGGGGGTGGGTGGGTGGACTGGTGAAATTGGAAACTTGAGACAGGAAGAGGAGACTAATTTGGACTCAAGACTTGAGTCCATAAAGGTCCCTACTCTAGAGCAAAAAACTTGGAATGTTCTTCAGATGAGGGATCTCAACTAACCCTTCTGGAGGGCACCAGCTTGGAGAAAGCCATCCTAGACTTTGAAGAAGCACAGAAAAGACTTGGGGGGGGGGAATTCACCTTTGCGTGGAAAGAGGGAGCCACAAATCAGAGAAGCGAATTATATACCAATGATATTTTGATAGATCAGGGCAAAAAAAACAGCATGTTACAGCCGGAGGGGGGAGGCGGCAGGAGGCAAAGACCAAGAACATCTCTAAAGCTCTTCCCAAAGGCTTTTGGGAGGGGGTTGGGGCCCAGAACCCGAGGAAGGCGACCCCCCACCACGCTCGGGGCACCGCGAGGAAAAACAGTTGTTGTGAGAACCGCACGGAGCAAAGAGGGAGGATTCCCAACAATTAAAAAGGGCGGATGGTTTGGGGCGGATGCCTGGGAAGGCAACCGAGAGGGCGGAGGTGGCAGGCTATCATAATGCCAAGCCGGGACACCTGGCCCGCGTTTGGAGAACCAGGGCTTCTCGGGGAAACAGGCGTAGCCGCTGGGGAGCGCCTTAAGCACGTGGGAAACAGAAAATACGGGGTGGGGAGGCGGCTTGCAAACGCGTGCATTTGCCGGGAACGAGCGGCCGAGCCTAATAGGCCAAGGGGCCCAGGAGGCTAAGCGACAAATAAATTAAAGGCAGCATTTGGGGGTGGGGGGGAGGAAGGGGGCTGCCCCCCCCGCCGCCCCCCCGGGGGAAAAGCAAGGTCTAAATAATGATTGAACCTTCTTACCTCTGGATTCTTAGCCAGTAATAAACTCGCTCCAGCATGTAACTGCGGGATAAATGCGAATAAGCGACCGGACGGTGGGCTTTGCAAAACAGCAGCTGCTCTTCTCGGCACGAAGCATTTCGCCCTATCGAGACTGACCTTTGCTTCTTCTTCTTCGCCGATTATAATGGAGTATTTCAGATGGAAGCGAAAGCCGCAGGCGCTTTATATAAAGGTCCGTTCCCAGGGAACAGCGTCATCGCACTCTGACGTTAGGCCGGGCGTGGCCAGAGCCGGAGAGGGAAAGAGACGTGAGCAGGGGTAGGCAACCTCGGCTCTTTTATGACTCGTGGACTTCACCTCCCAGAATTCCTGAGCCGGCTATGGTTGGCGACCCCTGGACGTGAGGGTTCTAGAAGGGAAGGGGGGGGGGGGAAGTGAAGGAAGCGGTGACGTCAGGGGAATGTCCTGTGGCGAGAAAGCGCGGTGGTTGGGGGGGGGAGGGGTAGAAGATGGAAGCTTACTGGGGATTTTCAAGGGTCCTTGGGTGCTCTCTGAGCTTGCTACTTTCAATTGGGAAAATGTAACAATCCTAAACCAAGCCAAGTTCCAAAACTGTCAAGGGAATTTCAAGAAGCCTGGCACTCTTGACAAATCAGCCATCAATAGACACGTTAGGTAAAGGCCCCCCCCAACACATGCGTGCTAGTCATTTCCAATTCTAGGGGCCGGTGCTCATCTCCGTTTCAAAGCCGAAGAGCCAGCACTTGTCTGAGGACGTCTCCGTGGTCATGTGGCCGGCATAACTAGACGCCAAAGGTGCACGGAACGCTGTTACCTTCCCACCGTAGTGGTCCCTATTTTTCTACTTTCATTTTTACGTGCTTTCGAACTGCTAGGTTGGCAGAAGCTGGGAGAAGTAACAGGCACTCACTCTGTTACCTTCCCACCGTAGTGGTCCCTATTTTTCTACTTGCATTTTTACGTGCTTTTGAACTGCTAGGTTGGCAGAAGCTTGGAGGAGTAACAGGCGCTCACTCTGTTACCTTCCCACCATAGTGGTCCCTATTTTTCTACTTGCATTTTTATGTGCTTTCGAACTGCTAGGTTGGCAGAAGCTGGGACGAGTAACAGGCGCTCACTCTGCTACGCGGCACTCGGGATTTGACCCGCCAAACTGCCGACCTTCTGAACGACAAGCTCAGCATCCTATCCCACTGAGCCACCGCGTCCCTTACATAGACGTTAACAACATCTATATAGACTGTGCAAAAGAGACAGCAAGCACACGGACAACAGGCATTAATGGAAGAATGCAACTATCTTGCTGTTTCCTAACTTTGTCATGTTACCAAACTAGGGTAGCAAAGGAAACAGTAAACAGGAAGCCAAAAGGCTTTCAAAGCGAAAGGACTATATAGCTCAGTCTTCCTGCCTTTGATATGGTTGCAGGTACTTTACATGGAAGGGGGAAAAATTACCATATTTTCCGGCATATAAGACGACTTTTTAACCCATGAAAATCTTCTCAAAAGTCGGGGGCCGTCTTATACGCCCAGTTGTCTTATACGCCGGAAAATACGGTAGTTCTGTTCAAATGCAGAAAAATAAATCTACAGTAAGAAAAGAATAGTCGAATGCAAAGTTAAAAAAACCCTATTATTATATATTTTTTTTAAAAAAAAATTCCATTTCATAAACAGGACAAGAAATGAAAGGGGCATTTTGGAGGGGAGAGATAATTTTTATACATACTGTGCTACCAGGCAACTTCAAGATGTGTGGGTTTTAAGCATGGCTGGCTGAGGAATTCTGAGAGTTGAAGTCCATGCATCTTAAAAGTTGCTATGGTTGTACTATGCATGCACAGACACACTCATAAACGTACACACACACATACACAAATCTGCATGTGCAACAGGGAAAGGGCACCAGGAGTTCGTATGGTTTTCTTGCATAATTGACTCTTGACTACATTCACTTCTAAAATAGAAAGCATGGCTACTCAGCTTTAAAACTTATTGTTTGAGCAGTTCACATCTGTGCTACTGTATCCTTGGTATTAAATGTCAGCTGTTCTAGAAAGGCATACATTTATATTCTTCTGATATATATATATATATATATATATATATATATATATATATATATATATATATATATATATATATATATATATATATATATATATAAAGGTAAAGGTAAAGGTTCCCCCGCACATGCGTGCTAGTCCTTTCCGACTCTAGGGGCCGGTGCTCATCTCCGTTTCATAGCCGAAGAGCCAGCGCTTGTCCGAGGACATCTCCGTGGTCATGTGGCCAGCATGACTAGACGCCAAAGGCGCACGGAACGCTGTTACCTTCCCACCGTAGTGGTCCCTATTTGTCTACTTGCATTTTTACGTGCTTTCGAACTGCTAGGTGGGCAGAAGCTGGGACGAGTAACAGGCGCTCACTCTGTTACGCGGCACTCGGGATTCGACCCGCCAAACTGCCGACCTTCTGATCGACAAGTTCAGCATCCTAACCCACTGAGCCACCGCGTCCCTATTATATATATATATATATATATATATATATATATATATATATATATATATATATATATATATATATATATATATATATATATATATATATATATATATATATATATATATATATATATATATATATTCTCCACCTTATGAATGAAGAACATACGTGTCCCAGGATAATGTTGCAGGATCCAATCTGGGTCGGTCACCGGGACCAGAAGAAGTTTAGTCTTCCAAGCTTTTGGAGTCTTGCTGGAGCCCATCCTGAGGTAAACTCCCTCCCACCAATGAAATTCCGGTGAGAGAGAAGTTTCCTGAAAATGGGCTCCAGCATGAGTCCGAAACCTCAGCAGACTAAACTTCTTCTGGTCCCGGTGATTGCATCCTTCTCCGTGTTGTTTTTAGAACTGTGTTGAACATCAATTTTTAACCCCTTCAGTTGGCCAGAGATGATGTCAAATTGATGCTCAGCACATCTGGAGATGAGGATAAACAGACATGAATTAAGATGAAGAGTGGAATCATTAGTATATTCATGTATGCACCTGACAGGAAGACAGTCTCTATATTGTACAGGGAAATGTGTTATGAAGATGCAATCCAACATCTCGGGTTCCTTCTGAAAGAATCACTAAAATGTGCCATTTGTAATTTGTTGTTGCACCTGCTGCTGCTGTGCAGTTGTTCAGGCACTTCTGATTCTTTGTGACACAATAGACCACATTTTGTCAATTATTGCTTATTTAGATTCTTTAAATCTCTTGCTTGTGCAATCAGTATTCATATCTAGTCGTGTACTCTTCTCTGGGCCTCTTTTTTATATTACTTCCTAAACTGGGGTCTTTTCCATTAACTCTTGCTTATATTTTATTTTATTTTATAATTTTATTTTATTTTTTTGCATTATATACATTTAAAAAAAAAGCTTTAGTATCATTGTTAGTGCTTCTAGTGACCAGCCTGGTTTACTTCACCTACTATTGAATTGTTGGATCTTCTTGCAGTCATAGGTATTGTCAAAAATTTTCTCCACTGCTACGATTCAAAGGTATCGCTTTTTCTTCATTCAGCCTTTCTGATGGTCCAGCTTTCACAGTTCTATGTTTCCACTAAAAAAAATAATAGCACTGACAATACATTAATTATTGTACTGTCAGCATGATGTCTCTGCACTACACAGGTGGTGCTTGACTTTCAACCATTCTTTAGTGATTGTTCAAAGTTACAATGGCACTGGAAAAAGTGATTTATGGCAGGAGTCCCTAACCTTTTGGGCACCAGGGACCGGTTCTGCGGGGAAAAGTTTTTCCGCGGACCAGAGAGTGTGTGGATTTATGTGCTGCCTGCATCCCACGGGTGGGGCTTTGCTTGTTTGTGCGGACCGGTTGCTGGCATGCCACGGTCCAGTATCGGTCCATGGACCGGGGGTTGGAGTCCCCTAATTTATGGTTATTTTTTACTTATGACTGTTGCAGCATCCCCATGATGGTGTTGGTACTTACCTTTAAAGCCCTACATGGCCTAGGCCCGGGATATTTGCAGGACCGTCTGCTGCCAGAAACGACTTCCCATCGCCCAGTGCGCTCACACAGGGAGGGCCTCCTCAGGGTGCCGTTGGCTAGACAATGTCGGCTGGCGACCCCCAGGGGGAGGGCCTTCTCTGTGGGAGCGCCAGCCCTGTGGAACCAACTTCCCCTTGAGCTCCGGATGGCCCCGGATCTCCGGTCCTTTCGCCCCGGCCTTAAAACATTCCTTTTCCATCAGGCTGACCTGGACTGACGATAGGGATTTTTAAAATGTTTTTAAATTTTAATTTATTAATTTTAATTATTTTATTGTGGCTGTTAGTTTGATTCTTTTTAACTTTTGCATTGCTGTATTTTTATTGTTGTTAGCTGCCCTGAGTCCTTCGGGAGATAGGGCGGCATATAAGTCCCAAAAATAAATAAATAAATAAATAATGATGATGATCAAAATTCAAACGCTTGGCAACCGAGTCATATTTATAATGGTTGCAGTGTCCGGGGCTTATGTGATCAATCTTCTGACAAGCAAATTAGTGGGGAAGCCAGATTCACTTAACAACAATGTCACTAATTTAACAACTGCATTCATAACTGTGGCAAGAAAGGTTGTAAAATGGGGCTAAACTCACTTAACAACTGTTGCTTAGCTACAGAAATGTTGGCCTAAATTATGGTCAGACGCTAAGGGCTACCTATAATGATTAAATCTAGGAAGATGAAGATAAATGTACTACTCCAGCTTCTTCTTACCTATTTGGATTAGATTGGTATTGCTTGCTAACATAATTTTAGGTTTTAAATACTCAGCTGCAGACTAGCCATTTTATTCTCATATTCAGTGCTTTTTTTGTAAAAGAAAAAGGTGCCGGAACACACACATGTCATACAACCCGCCTTGCCTATCCTACAAGGTTCCATCCAAAAAAGGTGCCGGAAGTCCGTTCTGAGCGTTCTATGAGAAAAAAAGCCCTGCTCATATTCAACGAGACAGTGTCTTAAGCCTTCCTTTCTTCCAGCCATCAAATTGTATAATCAGCATATCTGAGTTGTTGATATTTCTTCTAGCAGTTTTAATCCCAAATTTTATGTATTTTATCCAATCCCAAAAGACTCTAGGCTAAGTGGGTCCAACTTGCCACCCACGTACCACATGCAGCCCTAAACTGCTAGTAATGTGGCCCCAGAACTTTTAACATTACTGTGATTTATATATATTAACTGTACTATTTACAGTATTTTACATGCGATCCAAGACAATTCCTCTATTCAAAATGTGGCCCAGGCAAGCGAAAAGGTTGGACACCCATGCACTAGGCGGATAACAATTTCATCGTAAAAGAAAAAGAAGAAAAATAAATAACACAAGCAATACCAAAAAAGTCAAAAGATAAAAAAACAAACAGAAAACTACCAAAAATATCTTTGTCTTTCCATCACCTCTGACTTATTAGAGGTTTTGCCTTGCATAACTTACTAAATCAACCCTTCCCCTGAAAAACTTAAAGAGTGAAATTAATGGGTTTTTTGCTGATGTTTGAAAATTAATGTACAATTAAAACAAACCAAGTAGTTAAAAGGAATAGATATACCTAACTGTAGCTGCATTATTACTACCATAGTATCTGATTCGCATACACAGACAGGTATGACGTTAGCTTAATTTGCATTAGTACATTTTTTTTAAAAAAATTCCATTTATATCCCGCCCTTCTCCGAAGACTCAGGGCGGCTTACAAGCTTAGCAGTAGCCTTCATTCTATGTATATGCCTGCTTATTAGGGCTTTCGCCCCCCCCCAGCGGCATTATTACAAAGTCAGCTTAATTGCCCCCAACAATCTGGGTCCTCATTTTACCTACCTCGGAAGGATGGAAGGCTGAGTCAACCTTGAGCCTGGTGGGAGGCGAACCTGCGCTAATTGCAGGCAGCTGGTGTTACTTAAGGAGGCATTAGCCCACTGCTCCACCAAGACTCACAAATGTAGTCTGTTCTTAAGCAGTATGTATAAATATTTGAATAATATGTAAATTGCTCTGAGTGGGAATTCCTAATGTGTAACACATTTTTATCTTGCATAGTTTTCAACAAAGGTTTATAAAACAAATAGTACTTCTGCTTAATGTTTCTCTGCCACCTTATGGTACATTCCCTCCCCTGATGATCCGTTCTTGTTGATTTACCAGAAAACAACACAGTTGTTAAGCAACTCAGTGCAATTACGTTAATCATGTGGCTGTGAATCTGCCTTCCCCAATTGACTTTGCTTGGTTTCACTAAGCTCATAGCCACAATGTAGTCTTATGGACATAAAGTACAGGTAGTCCTCGACTTACAACAGTTCATTTAGTGACCAGTGTTACAATGGCACTGAAAAAAGGGACTTATCATTTTTTACACTTACGACCTTTGCAGCATCCCTGCGGTCATGTGATCAAAATTCAAGCGCTTGTCAACTGGCTCATATTTATGACAGGTGCAGTGTCCCGGGGTCATGTGATCCCCTTTTGCGATCTTCTGAGAAGCAAAGTCAATGGGGAAGCCAGATTCATTTAACAACTGCATTACCAACTTAACAACTGCAGTGATTCACTTAAGAACTGTGGCAAGAAAGGTCGTAAAATGGAGCAAAATTCACTTAACAAATGTCTCACTTACCAACAGAAATTTTGGCCTCAATTGTGGTTGTAAGTAGAGGACTATCTACTCTCTATTGCCAAGCTTCATTTCTTAGTCACTTTTGGAAACTGTTCTGTACCAGCCTGCTAGCGGCCCTGCAGAAAAGGCAGGGACAACCCCTTTTACAAGAAGGCAAGAGGCTGGAATTACGCCTGCCAAACTGAGGGCTCTCATTAGCAAGATCTTCAACCCCCTCAGCAAGGTCTTCAACACCCCCCTCCTCCTCTGAGTCGTCTGACCCAACTGCCGAACCCACAGGCTGACCCTGAATCACAACAGAAACTGCTTATTCATTGCTTTTTAACTATTAAGAATCTTTCAACTGATAAATTTTATAACATGCACTGGTTGAGTTTCCTTTAATCCTTAGTGATTTTTTTTTAAAAAAATACATTTATGGACAAAAAATACATCTTCTTTTGGGATAAACACCAAAAAGATTAGAATATTGATTACGGAAATTTACATTTGGACTAAGGGTCCAGATGGACTCAAATAAGATAATGAAATTAATCATAAGATTCTTTTATGTGGGAACATTTTCTTGCTTTAAACTATTAAAATAATGGTTAAATGAGAATTTGAACATCAGACAATACCAGGAACTAAAAGGAACTAAAGACTACAATTGGAGGAAAAGAGAACTTAAAGTTGACCTACCAACACAAAATGGAGAAAAATATTTTAACACAGGACATATTGCAAAATATTGGTGAGCAAAGGAGCCAGAAATTAATCTTAAAAAATCTCTGTCATTATTGATAAACTGTCTTTAAAATACATTCTTGAAGAGGTACAAGTTTTACTGGGCAAGACTGAGACTGATCTGAAAGTGGGTTTAAAAGTGGATTTAAGAGGAATGATATGGAAAAAGATGTTACGGTGGATATACAAATGAAACCAGATGATTCTTTATTGATTAAAAAGAAGTCATTTTTTCTCTCAGACCAACCCACTCAGTCCAACCCACTCCACAAGTTGGTTGTTGTTGTGGAGGAATAGAGGGGCAGGATTATAAAGACTTAAACAAACCAATAAATAAATATACAAATGGCAAATCAAAAGATTTTGTTCTATATTGGATATAAAAAAGAGATCCGTTAAAAGTTCTGAAGGATTTAAGTTCTAGGACATTATCTGAAGGGATTAAAGATCAACATTGTTAAAAGTAAAAGGAAGGAATATGATGTGAATTCATTTGATTAAGGTTAAAATAGCTATGTTATTATTTCTAGTAATCCTTGATGGACTTTTGCTGACTGAATAACAATGACAAGGCTTTAAGGATCTGTTTATAGTAAGAGATGAGTTATGAGTTTGTTGTGTTTTAAAAGAAAGGTGATAAGGTGCTAAAATTGTTTATACTTGTTGTGATGAAGGGGTGATTAATTCTATATGTATTTTCTTTCTTTCTTTCTTTCTTTCTTTCTTTCTTTCTTTCTTTCTTTCTTTCTTTCTTTCTTTCTTTCTTTCTTTCTTTCTTTCTTTCTTTCCTTCCTTCCTTCCTTCCTTCCTTCCTTCCTTCCTTCCTTCCTTCCTTCCTTTATCTTTCTTTCTTTCTTTCTTTCTTTCTTTCTTTCTTTCTTTCTTTCTTTCTTTCTTTCTTTCTTTCTTTCTTTTTCTTCCTTCCTTCCTTCCTTCCTTCCTTCCTTCCTTCCTTCCTTCCTTCCTTCCTTCCTTCCTTTCTTTCTTTCTTTCTTTCTTTCTTATACTTTACGCAAAGGAACAATACTTCTCCTTGCTTGTTTATCTTCTAAATTTTTTTTTGTCTGTCATGATTGGATGAACAAATGTGATTACCATATTCCTAGATTCCTTCATCCTTGTGAACCTAAGATTATGAGCTGTAAATACTTGGCATTCCTAGTAAGCAATTAAAGCTCAGGAAATAATTAACGTCTCCCCCCCACCAATTATTCTTATTAATATTCTTTGCTTTTTTTTAACCACCTCTGACCCTCAATTGCTCCTTCAGCTGCAGTCCTTTAAATAGTAAACACCAAAGTTCTGATGTCTGTTAATGTCTTTTAGGATTTTTAAAATACTAAAGGCATTTTCTATACTAAGAGCATGCCACAACATGCAGTGCGACACAGTCATTCAAATAACATGAATAATGTACTCACAGCAGGTCATGACATGAAATGATGCAAAAGTACCTAATTGGCATCATTTGCACAATTATCTCGTGCCACATGTGTCAATTTTAGCATCCTCGTGGTTTGTGAAGACGTTTATGCCCTGCAATCTTTCCTTCTCCAGGTTAAATGTACTCAATGCCTCCAACTTTTCCTCGTAAGTTTTTCCTTAAATATTTCTTACTGTAATTTCTCTGTGTTCGTCCTAAAATGCAGAGTCCAGACCTGAAAATAATATTCTGGGTGTGATCTGATGAAGACAGAACAGAGAGAATTAATTACGTATGGATACTTTTGCTAGCATTTTAGCATTTAGATCAGGAAGAAATACCTCACTTTCTAGTTTCATTTTCTCTTTTCTTTATTCTCTCCAAACTGTTTTCATTTTGTGAACTAGCTGAATTGGCAATTTAACCAATTCATTTGTCCCATTGAAATCAGTGAGGATACTTTAACTAGGCATACACCTATACAAAGGGGTGTGTACCTTACTGGATGGGGAAGCCTTTCCGATCTCATAACCTAGTAATTTCAAAGCTTACCGTAATTAAAGCAATATGCTTTACATGGGGCTGCTCTTGAAAAAAACCCTCAGAATAACAAATAATAATAATAATAATAATAATAATAATAATAATAATAATAATAATAATAATAATAATAATAATAATAATAATAATAATAATAATAATAATAATAATAACAACAACAACAACAATAATAATGATAATGATAATGATAATGATAATGATGATAATAATAATGATGATGATGATGTTGAAAGGGACCTTGGAGGTCTTCTAGTCCAACCCCCTACTCAGGCAGGAAATCCTATACTATTTCAGACAAACGGTGTTCAGTCTCTTCTTAAAACCTTCCAGTGTTGGAGCATTCACAACTTCTGGAGGCAGGTTGTTCCACTGATTAATTGTTCTAACTGTCAGGAAGTTTCTCCTTAGTTCCAGGTTGCTTCTCTCCTTGATTAGTTTCCATCCGTTGCTTCTTGTCCTGCCCTCAGGTGCTTTGGAGAATAGCTTCAACAGGTCCAGAATAAAGGGGCACGTGCACGATGTGTATGTCCACATGAGCCTCTGATTCCCAAGGTGCACTGGTTGCCTGTTTGTTTCTAGGTGCTTTTAAGATGCTGGTGATCTATATACTACTAAAACTCTCATGTCTGTAACCTTTAATTGGACAAAATGGTACATTATGGGACAAAAACATTTTGAGGTCAGGTATCTCAAATGGGCTAACTTACCGAATGTGTCCAAAATCAGGGGCCTCTGACTCTTGTAGAACTGAAATTTGAGAAATGTTATGAAGCTTTTTATGACATAAAAATTATCATAAAGCATTGTATGACTTAATACAAAATGTCATAGAACATTTCCTATGGTCAGCTCCTGATGTTGGACTGTGTTCTACAGATCAACGTTGGCTCTGTTCAACACAGATACCTCGCTGATTATCTCCCTGAATTTTTACGAACCTTTCCGGTACATTAGAAGCTCTGTCATTGCTGAAGGCATTAAGGAATCTGATAAGGGAATATCTCTGAAACCATAACCCAAGGGATGGTGGGCTGTCTTGTCACCTATAAAGCCCTAAATGGCATACAGCCAGGTTATTTGAAGGACCATTTACTTCTCAAGGTTTCTGTCTGGTTGATATCCCTATTTATTGGGATATAGGGACGTGGTGGCTCAGTGGGTTAGGACGCTGAGCTTGTCGATCAGAAGGTCGGCAGTTTGGTGGGTTGAATCCCGAGTGCCACGCAGCAGAGTGAGCGCCTGTTACTCGTCCCAGCTTTTGCCAACCTAGCAGTTCGAAAGCACGTAAAAATGCAAGTAGAAAAATAGGGACCACTACGGTGGGAAGGTAACAGCGTTCCATGTGCCTTTGGCGTCTCGTCATGCCGGCCACGTGACCACAGAGACGTCCTCGGACAAGTGCTGGCTCTTTGGCTTTGAAACGGAGACGAGCACCAGCCCCTAAAGTTGGAAACGAACTAGAACGCATGTGCGGGGGAACCTTTACCTTTACCTATTTATTGGGATACATAGGATCATGCTTTCTCTCATGGTGCTTGCAGTGTATGCCACTCAGCATACACAATGAACAGCACAGCAGGAGGCTGGACAGCTCCGGGCTATAACCGTTTACGCGGGAAAAGCCTGAATGGCTCAAGCAGTTGACAGCGTCAGGCATGGTCAGCCCTGGCAGGAAGCCAGGGTTTAAATCTATTGGCCACCTGCACTGGCGGGAAGCCCAGGTTTGAATCGATTGGTTGTGATTCACCTGGGCAGGTATAAATAGACGACAGGTATCCCCTTTGCCCCAGATTCATTCTGCTCCTGAATAAACGCATCGTTACCCAGCTCTTGTGTCCGTCTCTCTGTGAATCACGCGATCTTGCATTGGCGACAAAGGTGGGATCCTGCACCGGACAACGCTAGCCGCGGATGAATTCCAATCGGCAGCTCGGAACCCAACGCAGGACGACCGAGACCACGGTAATGGCACAACTTGGTCTGGTCAATACCCCATTTTCCACAGCAAACGCCCTGAGGAGTGGGAGGCGTTCATAGGTCAGCTCGAGTGCTACCTGCAGGCGAACGGGGTCAAAGATGACCGACAGAGAGCGGCGGCGCTACTCTGCAGCTGCGGCACGGAGATGTACCAGCTGGCGGTCGGTCTTTGCGTGCCCGACGACATTCACGCCGTCGGGTACAACGAACTAATAGCTAAATTGACTGAGCATTTTAAGCCCGAGACATCGGAAATAGCATGGCGGTACCGGTTCAAGAAGCGGGACCAGCGACCAGGTGAGTCGGCCAAACAGTACATGGCCGCCCTGCGACAAGCAGCTCGGCTCTGCAACTTCGAGAATTTAGAGGTCCGTTTGCGAGACCGGATAGTCTGCGGGCTGAGGGATCGCAAACTGCAGCAGAAAATATTCGCTAAACAGAAGCTGTCCCTACGGGACGTCCAGGAGGAGTTCCTAGCCTGGGACGCAGCAGAGGAATCTGAAGCGAGGGAGGGTGGAGCCATCCACCAGCTGTCTGGCCACAGCGACACGGAAGGGGGAGAGCTCGAGGTGGACGCCATTCACCGCCAGCAACGACCTAATGCCTTCTCCCGGGACCGCATGAGGGAACAAAGACCAGCGGCGGCTGATCAACGGTACCAGGAGTGCGGGTGTGGAACGAGCGGACCCCGGTCTACCCAACTCTCCGGCTGCGGCGCAAATCATCCCCGGTCTACCCAGCATTGCGGCTGCAACCCCAGGTCTACCCAGCCCGGCGGTTTCGGTCAACCCCGATCTACACAGTGCACCGGATGCGGATCAGGAAACTCCGTCTACCCGTTGCGCCAGCTGCGGAGGACAGCATCCCCGGTCTACCTGCCATTTCAAATCGGCCAAGTGCAGAGCGTGCGGAAAGACCGGTCACATTGCGGCGGTTTGTCGGAGCCGGCAGAGGGACAGTCTACACGAGGTGGAGGCAAAATTCCAGCTGGCCACAGGTACTGGGGAGTGGTTGCCGAGGCTAACGGTTAGCCACACGGCGGGACAGTCGGCTGTTTGTGTGACGGGGGGGCGTCCGCCCCTAACGCCGAAAATCAAACTAAGGGTCAAACTCCAAGGGGTCCCCTGCGTAATGGAGCTTGACTCTGGGTCGGCCGTATCCATAATTTCCGCGCGGACATTCAACGAAATCTGTAAGCGGAGCGGCCAACGGGTTCCCTTGAGGCCATCCAGACTGACCCTCTTGGATTTCCAGAACTCTCCAATTAACATCAGGGGGGAGGCGTCGGTGATGGTCCATTACAAGGGGTTCAAGGGAAACCTAAGCGTACTGGTCATCGAGGGCCAGCGGACCAGCCTCGTGGGGCTCGGGTGGTTCAGGGCGCTGGGCATCGGGATCACGGGGATTCACCAGACGTAGAGCCATCTCTCGTTGGAGGGTATTTGCAGGGATTTCGCAGATGTCTTTGACGAACGGCTGGGCAAGTACACCAGGACCCCAATTTCATTTAAACTAAATCCCCAGGTCCAGCCTGTCAGGATGAAGGCGAGGAGAGTCCCGTTCGCACTTAAGCATAAAATTGAGCGGGAACTAGACAAATTGGTGGAACAGGGGGTGTTGACGGCGGTAGATGGGGCGGAATGGGAAACTCCCATAGTCACACCATTAAAAGCAAACGGCGACATTAGGATCTGCGCCGACTATAAGGGGACAATCAACCGGGCTTTAAGCGCACATTCCCACCCAGTCCCTGCCGTAAGCAGCATCCTGGCGTCCCTGCAAGGCGGGGCAGTGTTCGCTAAGCTCAATCTTGCCCAGGCTTACCAGCAATTGCCGGTAGACCCAGAGGCAGCAAGGGCTCAAACAATCATCACTCATAAGGGGGCGTTCCGGGTAAACCGGCTGCAATTCGGAGTCAGCGTAGCCCCGGGGATTTTCCAAGAGGTCATGGAAAGGACGCTCAAGGGGATTCCCGGGGTTTGCCCATATTTCGACGACGTTCTCATAGCAGCCAGCTCAGAGGACGTCCTGGCATCCCGTCTAAAAGCAGTACTTGGACGGTTCAGGGATGTTGGGTTAAAATTAAAAAAAGAGAAGTGCAAAATTGGGGTGACGGAAACAGAGTTCCTGGGGTTCAGAATCGATGCCCAAGGCATCCATCCGTCCGCCTCTAAGGTCAGGGCAATCAAGGAAGCTCCGACCCCCCAAAACAAAGCAGAACTGCAGGCGTTTCTTGGTCTTTTAAATTTCTACCACACATTCTTACCACACAAGGCAACCATTGCAGAGCCCTTACACAGATTACTTGACAAACAAGCACCCTGGGACTGGACTGCCACACACACAAGTGCGTTCAGGACTCTAAAGAACATGCTAGCAGGGGACGCCACAGTCACACACTTCAGGGAGGACCAGCCTATCTGCCTGGCATGCGATGCATCCCCTTATGGGATCGGGGCAGTCCTCAGCCACCTAAGGGAGGATGGCACACAGGCTCCCATCGCATACTACTCCAGGACCCTGTCAGCTGCTGAAAGGAACTACGCCCAAATAGATAAGGAGGCACTAGCAGTGGTCGCTGGAGTAAAAAAGTTTCATGATTACCTCTATGGGAGGAAATTCCTTATTTACACAGACCACAAGCCCCTGTTAGGACTATTCACCACGGAGAAGCAAACACCACAAATCCTTTCACCCAGAATGCTTCGATGGTCCATATTCCTGTCAGCATACTCCTGCAAGCTGATCCATAGACCAGGGAAGGAAATGGGACATGCTGATGGCCTCAGCAGACTTCCATTAAAAGAGGCTGGGCCAGACCCCGCTCCTGCTAATCAAATACTAGCAATACAGGAGTTGGCTGAATGCCCGTTGGACGCTAGGGATATAGCATCTGAAACTCCCAAGGACAAGGTCCTCAGCAGAATACAGTCATGGGTAAGCAGCGGGTGGCAAGACAAATCACCTGGGCCAGAATTCACGGCATACTTCTCAAGAAGGCACGAACTATCCACTCATAAGGGGTGCCTGCTGTGGGGAAGTAGGGTCATCATCCCCACAAAACTTAGGGAGAAAGTCCTTCAGTCACTACACGAGGGCCATCCAGGAGTGGTAAGGATGAAGGCTCTGGCCAGGAGCTACCTGTGGTGGCCAGGGTTGGACAAAGACATAGAGGGGCTGGTAGCTGGGTGCTACAAATGCCAAAGGTCACGACCAGAGCAGGCACACGCACCAGTCCACAGGTGGGAACAAACACACCCCCCATGGTCCAGGGTACATATAGATTATGCGGGGCCCTTCCAGGGACACACATTTCTGGTCATTGTGGACAGTCATTCCAAATGGTTAGAGGTGGTACCTGTGACTAACATGACATCAGCAGGAACCATCCAAGCCTTAAGGGGGGTGTTTGCCACTCATGGGCTGCCAGATGTATTGGTATCAGATAATGGAGCACAATTTACCTCCTCGGATTTTCAGGTGTTCCTGAGGACCTTGGGGATTAGGCACGCCACATCAGCACCTTTCCACCCTGCCAGTAATGGATTGGCAGAGTGATTCGTGAGGACCACCAAGGATGCACTCAAACGGATAGTACAGGGGGACTGGAAACAGAGGCTGGCCACATTCCTTCTCCATCAACACGCAACACCCTGCACAGCCACAGGCAAGAGTCCAGCGGAGCTCAGGTGGGGCAAACGCCTCATAACAACACTAGACAGACTCCACCCAGACAGGGTAGCAGCTGACACAGAAACCCCAACTCTCAAGACCACTTTCAGCGCAGGAGAGCAGATCTGGGCCAGGAATTATAGCACAGGCCATCCGTGGGTACCAGGGGAGGTAGTAGAGCAGACAGGGCCCCTCTCCTGCAAAGTAAGGGTGGAGGAAGGACTCCTGTGGAGGAGACATTTAGACCAATTAAGAAAGAGGGCCCCTGAAAGGACAGGAGAAGCATCAACAAGGGCAGTGGGGGAAGAGGCAGTGCAAACACAAGCACAAGCACAAACACAAACCCATTCACATTCACCCAGAAGAACAACAGGGAGGAACCAGGGGCAACCCCTCACCTGGCAAGAAGCTGGCAGGGAAACAAGGCAGGAGCCCGAGGCCAGCAGGTTACAGAGATCAGATACAGAATCACACACCCCCACACAAAACAGACCACTTCAGCTACACCAAGAACCAAGAAGCAGAACCGCACCACCTGGAGAGCCGATCCTGAGAAGATCCAACAGACCACACAGAGCCCCTAGTTACCTTAACGACTATGTTCGCTCTTAAGCCTGGGGGAGGGGGAATCACAAGGGTTAAATGTAAATATTGTAAATTGACTGTATATAGTTAATATGGAATGACAGAGGGTAATTCCTCACCATGGGGGAAGGGGTGCAGTGTATGTCACTCAGCATACACAATGAACAGCACAGCAGGAGGCTGGACAGCTCCGGGCTATAACCGTTTATGCGGGAAAAGCCTGAATGGCTCAAGCAGTTGACAGCCCCAGGCATGGTCAGCCCTGGCGGGAAGCCAGGGTTTAAATCTATTGGCCACCTGCACTGGCGGGAAGCCCAGGTTTGAATCGATTGGTTGTGATTCACCTGGGCAGGTATAAATAGACGACAGGTATCCCCTTTGCCCCAGATTCATTCTGCTCCTGAATAAACGCATCGTTACCCAGCTCTTGTGTCCGTCTCTCTGTGAATCACGCGATCTTGCAGTGCTGCCCTTTGGAATGAGATCTTCCCTAAAATCCATGTGGCTTCCATGCTGCTGGTATTGTGTGAAGCCTGCCTGTTCTCCCTGCTTGTTGTCCAACCCTCTCTTGGGGTTGACATGGATAAAGCCTCCTTTCAGATGTGGGGTCTTTTTTTGGGAGTAACGTGATCCTATCCTATTATCTTTTGTAATTTTTATGGTACCAATAGAAGATCATTTTTGTAGCTCGGTGTCCTTGGTATTCTCTGGCATCGATTGTTTTCCTGCAGACCTTTCGGTGCCCAACGAGATAACACCATCAGGGCTAGAAGGAAATGCAGTTTATATACTAGTGGCTTGCCCTGTTAGTGTTGATGGGAGTGTTATTGTTGGTTCCTTAATTAGATGTTGTTTACTGTTGTGGGTCTAAGCTGGCACTTTTTATGGTTTATTACAGATAGTCCTCCACCACAATTGAGCCCAAAATTTCTGTTGCTTAGCGAGAAAGTTGTTAATTGAATTTTGCCCCATTTTACGACCTTCCTTGCCACACTTGTTAAGTGAATCATTGCAGTTGTTAACTTAGTAATACAGTTGTTAAGTGAATCTGGCTTCCCCATTGACTTTGCTTGTCAGAAGGTCGCAAAAGGTAATCACATGTCCCTGAGTCAGTTGCCAATCATCTGAATTTTAATCATAAGACTACGGGGATGCTGCAATGGTCATAAGTGTGAAAAACAGTGCAGTTGTAACTTTGAATGGTCACTAAATGAACTGTTGTAAGTAGGACTACCTGTATATTGTGAGCCACCCAGAGCTGATTTGGAATCAGGCAGTGCCTAAATTGAATTGTATGAAATAAAAATATTTTCCTAAATCTGGTACCAATTTATAGCTATGTCTTTACATATGAGAACAAATTGAGGAGAGAATATGGGAAAATCTACGCACAACTGTGTGAAGCAGGTGGAAGAAAGACCACCAGTTGAAGTGTCCTGCTGCTTGGTGATACAGTAGGCTAAAAATGAGGCTGAAATGAGATACCAGAATGGGATAGAGTTTAAAAAAACAAGATTATGAGGATAACAAAGGATTAGCAGATCAGAAGTAGAACTTGATGTATTCTTTCAACAGCAGAACTCAATCTGTAACGCTATATGTGCTTAGCTTGAAGCAAGAGGGACTGAACTCAGCAGAACAATAATTCTGTGAAGAGATGCACAGGATTGTATTGTCAGAGATCACAAAGATATGAGTTGTTGGTAGAAGATGTTGACTTTCACCAATTACACGGACTATTCTGGAAGTGGATATGCATTCTAATTTCCTTGTCTGTGGGGATCTTTACCTTTCTAACCTGGGCACACCTGGGCATCAGTGTTTCTCAACCTCAGCCACTTTAAGATGCATGGATTTCAACTCCCAGAATTCCCAGTCAGCCTGCTGGCTGGGGAATTCTGGGAGTTGAAGTCCATGCATCTTAAATTTGCTAAGATGAGAAACACTGCTGTAGATCATGATTCATCAAGGCTGGGAATTAGACCAGACTTTTCTAGACTGACAACCCTCCTTGTGAGATTTCAACTCTCAGAATGCTTTGCAATGGTCAGGCTGGCAGCTGAATTTTGAGATGTTTGTGTACTTGAATAATACTCAATTCAGTAAGTTGAATAAGTTAAGCAAGTTGAATAAATCTCTATCTCTGGTCCATCAGTATCCTTTCACCAACTTTTGGGAATAGTCCTGCATTGCTCCCCAAAGTTTGCTCCCCTAAATCTAAAATGTCTTCAGAAAACTATGGTTAAATAAATCATGGTTTAGTACAAAGTGTGATCGCAGCAAAGACCCCCCCCCCATAAATTGTGTTGAATTATAAAAGACTCACACCAAGGACAAAATGTGTGGGTTCTAAAGTCAAGTCTGATAAATGTCAGGATACGGAACTAAGCCATCCATTACGCTGTCACTTTCTGAAATTCAGACAGAGAAACGCTACTTCTATAATTAAAAAGTATGCTAGGAAGAGATAAGAATCGAACTGGAAAAGTGACATTTGCAGAAACCGCCCGAAAGAAAGAAACATTCAAAGAAACTTCAGCCAAACAACTCTGCACGTGCTTAGTTATCACAGGATGTTGGCTGATGGAGGAGACGAGATTCCACGTGAGCTAGAATGCATACAGGAAGTGTGACCAGCAGCATATTTCTCTATACAGTCTTCTTTGTGCTAATTTAGGGGAATGTGGTCAAGGAGCATTGGCAGGTCCTGAGAAACTGGCTAGTTCATTGTGCCTGATCCCTTCTGCAAGCCTTGGGACTTCTTGCATGGCTTATTGCAGGGGTGGGCAGCTATGGCTCCTTTATGATCTGTGGACTTCAACTCCCAGACCTCAAGCCAAAGGGTGGCCTTGCTTTAGAGGCTTCAGGCTCAATCTTTCCCCTTTGCCTCCCCACCAACATTGAGTGGAATCAACCATAGAAAAGCAGGATGACCACACCACTGTGCTCCCTATTCCTAATCCAAGTACACTATTCAGAGGGCTACCATGATAGATGCTATCAAAAGCTGCTGAGAAATCAAGGAAGACCAGGGCATTTGTATGACCTCCTTCCAGGCTGCACCAGAGGTCATCAACAAGTGCAAACAATGTTGTCTCAGTACTATCTTCCAATCTGAACTATGACTGAAAAAGGTCTTGATATCCATTTCCTCCAGGACCCTCTGAATCCATAGCCCAATAACCTAATCAAAAATCTTCTCTTAAAAATGAAGTTAGAAACTGGACAAAATTTTTCCCTGAACTATTGAGTCCAGCAATGGCTTCTTGAAGAAACTGTACTACTGCCACTTCAAGGCAGGCAAAACTATCTCTTCCCTTAAGGATGATGACACCACCACAAGGACACAACCACAGATCATCTCCCAGGTAGACTTCACTAACTAGGAGGGCATGGATCTCAAATACGTGATCAGATTTTAGGACTTGCCCAGTCAGAGTCCAATTCCAAGGAGATCAGAGTGACCTTATCCATCAAGTATTTGGAATATTCTTCATAGTAGCCCTGTAGATCAGGGCTTTTCAACCAGTGGTACTGGTACCACCTGTGGTACATTGGCACCTGGCAGGTGGTACGTGACCATCCTAGAAAAGTGGTAGCGGGGGAGGGGAAGGAGCTGAACCGGTGGCAGCACCGCACAAGCCTGAGCGAGAGACGGCTGGAGCTGCCGGGCTGTCAGGGCTCAACGGAAGCACCAGGATCAGCACCAGGCTCCAACTGGAGCTCAGCACTGATCCTGGCGCTTTTGCTGAGCCCAGAAGCTGGAATGTTTCAGCATCTCCAGGGTCTTGTGATTTACATTCAGATGCTTGGCAACTGATTCATATTTATGACGGTCACAGTGTCCCAGGGTCATGTGAAGTGACCAAAACCTGCTGCAACCACCCAGAAGACGGGGGGGGGGGGATAAAAACCAAACACCTTCCCCACCCCACCCCGGCTGCCAATCCTCAACAGAAATGCTCACAACAATGAAAACCTCGGACAGGAGGAAGAGCGCTGACTGGTGGGCAGGCAGATGACTTGCTTGGCTGTGGCTTGGGGGGCACTTTTTTAAGTGCCATTGTAACTTCGAATGGTCACTAAGCAAACTGTTGTAAGTCGAGGACTACCTGTACATCACTTTTTTCCTTTTTTGGGGGGGGTATCATCAAGGTTTTGACACCTTGCTAGGCGACTGGTGGTCCTTGGATGTTGCCATATCCTAAAAGTGCTACAATGGGTGAAAAGGTTGAAAAGCCCTGCTGTAGATGATGTTGTGCCTCAGCCTTCCTCAGGAAAGATAAGTGACTGGATGACTATCTCCAAATGGAACAACAATGGAAAAATAACTACATTTTGCCATTGTTATCACTGCAGTGTCTTCCCTAATATGGGCTCTTGCTCACATTTGCTCAGAGTCATTGTCTTTCATATTAGGGCTATGATTCACAGAAATAATTGGAAGCTATAATCTTAACACATCTGGAGCCCAGCAGATCAAAAAAGACTACTTTGAACTTTCCATAAACAGCATGTTTGCTTTTTTTCATCTCTTAGAGGAATATCGATCTGGCCATAATTAACTTCTGCTGCTTTGGGGAAGTTTTGGGTATTTTGCGTTAAGATCAGTTGAAAGTCTCTGCATTTGTACAGAAATGTATCACCATCTTACAAAAGATTCAACTCGCTCCTGGTTCTAATAAATGAAACTGAGCTTATTTTTCAGCAGGGGTGAAGTTTGATTCAGGAAAGGAAATTCAAATATCTCTCAGTGCTCCGGCTATTTTGTTTTGCTACCTCGCCCCTAATACGAAAAAAACCCAAAACAATCTAAGATAACTCTACTAGCCCAGCCAGATACGTGGATGGGCGAAGAATCAAAAATATTTAAGAAGCAGATGGACTTTTTTTGCTGCAACAATGGCCCATTTTTTTTAGAAGGGTTTAGCCACCAGGTGGTGCCAGAGGCTGTGGCTTCTTCTCCCAACCTCAAGGAGACATCAAACCCATTCCAGCTCACCAGTCAAAAATGTCTCTTGTCAACTTCCTAGATCTCTGTTTTTCTAAAGCTTTGAGACCACTCCTTTCCCAGAGTTAAGGTCAGGAATTCTGGCGCTCATCACCTCTTCTGTGAGGCTCCCTCCCACTTTGTGTATGGCTTACCCTCCCCCAAGCCAAGCCCCCAGGAAGGTGGAGTGATAGATCCTCAGGACTGAAATTCAATAGCTTTCCTTTACTCTTTCTCTCCTCTCTCAACCTCTAAAGCTGCAGAGGAAAAGCCAGAAGAACTGAGGGAGAGAAAACCATGATTAGGAAGATTAATCACAGGGGATTGAAGACTGCAATGCCTTAAGAGCTAGGAAGCTGAACAACCTCCTAGAGGCAAAAGAGGGGGGGAGGGATTGGAGGGAAATGGGTAGGTGGAGAAGAGAAGGCTAGATAAGAGGACTAGAGTGGGACTAGCGAAAGAGAGTGATAACAGAAGTGGGGAGCAGCCAGGAGTGCTGAGAGAGGTGACTGGCACAAATAAAAGCGGGGTATAGTCCCCCCAGTACTGATGCCCAAGAGCTACAGCTGTGGAAAGCAAGGAAGACAGAAAATTTCCTGGGACCAGTAAGTTGCCAAGGAGGGTGGTCCAACTTTCTTCCCTCAATCTACCTAGAGATTGGGCCACCACCCAGAAGCCAGGTAAGATCAATGATTCATCCCTTTCATCTTAATATTGCCCTTTTTATTCGCAGGTTCCCAGGTGGGGGGTGGGTGACCCTACTAGAGGCAGCAGTTGCATTCCAACCACGCTTTGCAAGCAAACTGTGCAAGATTGCAAACAAAAGTGGCATTTTCCTGCAACGGGATGGAGGGACAAGGAGAAAAGTGGGCATCAGGCACAGCATTTGGGATGCTGTGTGAGAGAGGTTTGAAGAACGGATATCCGCAGATGAAGGGATAAAAAATGTTAAGGGGCCATAGTATGGAAAATCTACTGCTTTTTATGTGCATTGCAGATGATTGTTCACTGTGGTCACCAGCTTGAGTTTGACAGATGTTTGGAAAAAGTGGCTCAGATTTTGCCCTCGGAACCTACAGTTGCTCCTCTGTAAATGTTGTGTGCTTAGAGAGATAATGTTTTGAGTTCAAGAGCAACTTTATCTTCTTGCCTAGTGGTAGCAGTGGCTCTGCAGCATGCTGATCAGCCACAATTAATTGAATCATAGCTTACTGCATTAGTCCAACATGTAGGGTTCATGTTATGCCCAGAATTGCAAATGAACCACAGGCCGGGTGTGCAAATACTAAAATGTAGTTGGCTAAATTGTAGCTCAGGGGCCTCCTACAAAGATAAGTCCCTGTATTCTGGAACGACGATGTTGTGCTTTAATTAATCTCTTGTAAGACTTCTATGGTCTGTGTAAGCAGATATAATTAACTTTAACAGGTCTCTCCAGATAGTTTAAACTCGTAGAAACACCTTTTATATAGAAATACCTTTATTGCAATTCAGATGACGTTGTACAGCATTTCCAAGATATTCCCGAGGTGTCTCCAAGGTTAGAAGATGATAATGGTCCCAGGGTCTACATGTTGGGACCCCATGTTTTCTGCTAATGAAGCATGGCTCACTAGGCAAGAGGGAGGAGGAAGCCCATGCCAGAAAGGGGAGGGGAAAGGAAATACATCATATGGTAGGAGGGTCTGACTGCCCACATTGTGATTTCTCCACCCAGCCACGTGGTGGCAGCACACTCCCCGTCTGGTATTTCATAATACCACCATATAAAATCCCATAACGGTAGTTATGCAAATGTGAACACGTTTGTGGTTTGTTGTTGTCAGAAAACGCCTAAGAAGTATAGGTAATACATCTGAGAAAAATATATAAAAATAAACATGCATACATATAAATGTAAACTTGAGGGATATAAAAAATAAACATGATATATGAGGCATAAAAACCTGAGAGATATAAGAGGTAAACATGCGTCCATATAGGACATAAAAACCTGAGATATATAAAATAAACATGCATACATATTGCAATAATAAACTGCCATTTCAGGCTGAGGTTTTGCTTGTTGCGTTCAAGACCTGAAAGATATAAAAGAACATGCATATATATTGCAACAATAACAATTGCCTTTTCAGGCTTCAATAGTCTGGATCAGGTTGAAGGCACTTTTCTTCTTGAAGGCAGGATTCAACAGGGAAAGCAACGAGTTCAGTCTTCAAGAGGTAGAAGCAGGATGAGTTCTGTAATGGGTCTGATGAAGGTTTTTATGGTGCCTTGCTTTGCGACCCTTACTTCCACTTTACGTACCTTCCCATCGTCGCTGAGAATGGCCTTCTCGACAAGTCCCATGGGCCACTCAATTCTTTGAACTTGTTGGTCTTTGAGCAGAACAAGGTCTCCAACTTGAAGATTGGGGTATTGATTTTTCCATTTTCTGCGACTTTGCAAAAGAGAAAGATATTCCATCTTCCATCGATTCCAGAAGCAGTTGGCAAGGTGTTGTACTCTCCTCCATTGATCATGATACAGAGTTCCTTTTCCAAAATCTCCAGGTGGAACAGGAACAGATCCAAGCTTTTGAGTGAGAAGAGTAGCTGGAGTGAGGATGGTCGGGAATTCTGGATCGGTAGACACTGGTACTAGTGGTCTTGAGTTGATTATAGCAGACACTTCTGCTAATAAGGTGGTCAAGACCTCATGAGTAAGCCTTGTGGAGTTCAAGTCCATTAACATAGAGTCCAATATTCTACGTGTGATTCCTATCATTCTCTCCCATGAGCCGCCCATGTGGGAAGAGTGAGGAGGATTAAAGATCCAAGTGCAGCCCTTTCCAGCTAAAAAGTCCTGGACTGACTTAGAATTGATGTCTAATTCTTTGCAGGCTCCAATGAAATTAGTTCCACAGTCAGATCTTAATGAGTTTACTGGTCCTCTTATGGCAAGAAATCGCCTTAGAGCATTAATGAAACATGAGGTATCCATGGATTCCAAAACCTCAATGTGTACTGCACGTATGCTCATACAAGTGAATAGGACTGCCCAACGCTTGTTATTTGCTTGGCCGCCACGTGTCCTACGTGCTGTTACCGACCATGGGCCGAAAACGTCCAGACCAACATGAGTGAATGGTGGGTCAGTGCTTAGTTTGTCGGTTGGCAGGTCTGACATTTGTTGTTGCTGATGCCTTCCTCTTAATTTACGGCATTGCACACATCTGTGCAGTATAGCTGCAATCTGTCTTTTTGCTCCTACAATCCAAAAGCCTGCCGCTCTTATGGCACCTTCTGTGAAATGTCTGCCTTGGTGCTTAACCTCTTCATGGTGATGGCGTATGAGCAAGGTACAGAGATGATGACGACCAGGTATTATAAGAGGATGCTGTTCACGCTCTCCCAAATTGGCCTTATGTAAACGACCGCCAACCCTTAGCATGCTGTGAATGTCTATGAATGGGTTCAGGTTGGCGATTGGACTGTTTTTTGGGATGTTCCGTTTGTCCTGGATGGATTTGAATTCTGCGCTAAAGACATTCTGTTGTACACAGCATATGATGAGCAGCTCACTGTTAGCGATGTCTTTTGCTGATAGAGGGTTTTTACACAAGTGCCAGCCTTGACATTCAATGTCATCGGACTTGGTGTGATAACATCGTGCGATGTGGACTAACCTTGCGATGGTGCGTACGAGCTTTTTCCACTCGGAGAACCGTTCAAAGCGTTGACAGTCCATGATGGTTCTTTGTTCAAATCTGGTAAGAAGAGTCTTGATTTCAGAACGAACCTCCGGATCATTGTCCGGATCTTGAAGATCAAAGGATTCGACTTTGTTTTCTTCTGTATGATCAAGCAGGAACTTAGGACTTGTTAGCCAAGAGGAACTTGTAAAAGCACTTGCTGATAGTGGTCTTGTAGCGTGATCTGCAGGATTAAGTTCTGATGGAATGTAATGCCATTGTTCAGGCTTAGAGGATTTTCTGATCCGTTCTACACGATTGCTGACATAAACATAAAAGCGTTTTGTCTGGTTGTGTATGTAGCCTAAGACAACCTTGCTGTCTGTATAAAATTTAATGTCATGTATGTGAATGTCCAACTCACGCAATATGAAGTCTACAATTTCAACAGCCAATACGGCCCCACAAAGTTCAAGTCTAGGGATTGTGTGCTCAGGCTTAGGTGCCAACTTGGCTTTGCCAAACAAGAACCCAATGTGGGTCCGATTTATAGAGTCTTTAACCTTGAGATAGGCAACAGCTGCTATGGCCTCAGTGGATGCGTCTGAGAAAATGTGAATTTCCCTGGTCTGACTTGCTGTAAGGGAGGCTGGAGTGTAGCAGCGTGGTATGTTGATTCCATCTAAGGCATGTAGAGATTGTTTCCAGGACTCCCATTTTGGGAGCTTGTCTCTTGGTAATGGTGTGTCCCAGTCTTTGGTGGACTCTGAAAGCTGTCGTAGTAAGGATTTACCTTGTATGGTGATGGGAGCTACGAAACCAAGTGGATCATACAGGCTATTCACTACTGACAAAACACCACGTTTGGTGAATGGTTTATCGATAGAGCTGACATGAAAGCCCAAGGTGTCGTTAGATAAGTTCCATCGTAGACGCAAACTTCTCTGTTTGGGGGGCATGTCCACTCCCAAGTTAAGGTCCTTAAATCCTTTGGCATAATCACTGGGCTGGAAGGCTTTCATAACTGCAGCACTGTTTGAGGCAAATTTGTGGAGTCTAAGATTAGCTTCAGAAAGCATACTTTGTGTTCTTTGGAGTAGGTCTATGGCTTCTTCGTCTGTGGGTAAGGATTTGAGTCCATCGTCCACATAGAAGTCCCTTTCGACAATATGTCGAGGATCTGCACCATAGTCTTTCTCACCTTCTAGAGCGGTCCTTCGTAGACCATATGTTGCAACAGCAGGTGAGGGACTGTTTCCAAAGACATGTACTTTCATGCGATATTCGGTGATGTCATTGTCCATGTTGTTGTCACGGTGCCACAGAAACCTTAAGAAGTTCCTATGGTCTTCTCTTTCTTTAAAGCAATGAAGCATTTGCTCAGTGTCAGCTGTTAAGGCGACGGGTTCTTTTCTGAACCTCATGAGTACACCTACAAGGTTGTTGGTTAAGTTTGGACCAGTGAGAAGGGCGTCGTTCAGGGACACGCCTTGATATGGAGGTTTTAGTGCCTTTCCATTCCTGAGCTCGTTGGTCCTTAAACAGAACAAGGTCTCTAGCTTGGAGATTGGGTGAAGATGAAACATTGGTGACTGGAGCATGACTTTGATGCTCCCCGCCATAACTTGAAGCAGGGTTGGATACAGGTGGTTGCTGTGGATTGCCTGGAAGTGGATCAGGATGCGTAGCTGTATCCTGTTTGTCGCTGCCACATTCTGTGCACTTGATGAAGGCTTTTCAATTTTTAGCAAAATGGCCATATGAAGCACAGCACCTGTAACGTATACGTCCCCACCACCTGAATTGCTCCATTTAGGAGGAGGTGGTACAGGATGTGAGTTGCCACCGCCTGAATCACTCCAAAGAGGAGAGGATGGTACAGGAGGTGAAATGCTACCACCTGAATCACTCCATAGAGGAGGAGATGATACAGGAAGTGAGATGTCCATCTTTCTTGTAGACACAGCTCCACGTGAGTCTCTGTGTTGAGCTGCTGTGTTATCATTCCTTGGTGATGGTAATGGAGCAGGCACACTGGATTCAGCGAAGTCGAAGCTAGGTTCATTGTTCGTCCAGGCGTGATGACTTATAAACCTACAAAAATATGAGAATAGGGGAAAGGAAAAGAGTATGTCGAGTTCCTTTCTGGCGGTAAGGTTGAGATCACCAACAACCGCTTTGAAGATTGTTTTCCAGGATCTGAAGTCTTCTGGATGGTCATTAAACTTTGAGAGGCTATTGGCAGTGAGCTCTCGACAAGTCGCGTGTTTGGCGTACTCAGGGAGGTCTGGTCTCTCACTCTTTGATGCCGAAGAAACTTGTGGAACCTCTTGGGTGTGAGGGTTCTCTGGTGAATAAGGATCAGGTACACCAGGATAAAATGATGTTACAGGATCATTTAACTGTGGTGTAATCTCTAAAATTTGTGCTGGTTGTTGATTCAACCATTGATCATTGCTGGAAATTATGTTGTCACTGCCAAGAGGTAATGCAATTTGAGGTGTTGGCGCACCTGTTTCTGGGCGTTGAAGAGGTGCTGGCCTTGGCAGGCTTGGGGCTTCTGTGCTGTCTGTAGGAAGCACAGTTGATGCACCTGTGCTGCTTTGAAGAAGAGGTGTAGGCTCTGGCAGGTGCGGGGCTTCTGTGCTGTTTGGCGGGAGCACAGCTGACGCACCTGTGTTGCTTTGTTGAAGAGGTGTTGGCCCTGGCAGGCACAGGACTTCTGTGCTCTTTATGGGAAGCACGTTTGACGCACCTGTGTTGTTTTGAAGAAGAGGTGTAGGCTCTGTCAGGCGTGGAGCTTCTGTGCTGTTTGGAGGGAGCATAGCTGACGCACCTGTGTTGTTTGGTTGAAGAGGTGTAGGCTCTTGCAGGTTCGGGACTTCTGCGGTGGTTGTGGGAAGCACAGCTGACACACCTGTGTTGTTTTGGAGGAGAGGTGTAGGCCCTGGCAGGTGCAGGGCTTCTGTGCTGTTTGGCGGGAGCACAGCTGACGCACCTGTGGTGCTTAGAAGAAGAGGTGTAGGCCCTGGCAGGTGCGGGGCTTCTGTGCTGTTTGGTGGGAGCACAGCTGACGCACCTGTGTTGTTTTGGAGGAGAAGTGTAGGCCCTGTCAGGTGCGGAACTTCTGCGGTGTTTGTGGGAAGCACAGCTGACGCACCTGTGGTCTTTGACTGGTGAGTGGGAAGTGCCGAAACTGCACTTGTGCTGTGGTGTTGAAGGAGTGCAGGCCCTTGCAGTTCTGGGATGTCTATGATTTTTGTCGGCAGTGCAGAAGATGCACTTGTGCTGCGTTGTTGAAGGAGTGCAGGCCCTTGCAGTTTTGGGGTGACTGTGATGTTTGTAGGCAGTGTGGAAGATGGCTTTGCATCGTTGCAAACATTTTGCTTTAACACATATTGACTGGTGCGCTCCATCGGAGCCTTCACTTTTATTGGGATGGAGCACTCTGCATCGGTGTTTTTCTTCACTGCTTGTTCATAGATCTTCAGCTTTGCTAAAGCAGCTACTCGTTCCTTTTCTATTTGCAGAATTTTCATTTGGGCTTCTTCCTCTGCTTGGCGGATTTTTCTCTGGGCTTCCATCTCTGCTTGACGGGCTCTTTCCTGTGCTTCCAACTCTGCTTCCTGTTTGGCAAAAGAAGCTTGTACTTTCTTTGCTTCTAGGTGTGCACGTGCCTCTAGTAGCTTGTCATGTATCGTTGAAGCTCTGGAGCGAGTGTGTCTGCTTGAGGTAGACCTATGAGATCTAGTTTCTTGCAGGTCAGCAATACGCTTTTTTGCCTTATACTTTGCCCCTTGCACCAGGAGATCTCTTTGCTGGTTCAGATCCTCGATTTTAATTAGTTCTGCTGAGGAATCATCTTCATTAGAGTCCTTTAAGAAAAATGTGTATTTTGCAGATAGCCGCTGGTAACGTTCATAAGCTGCAGATAAGCGATCTATAGAGTCTCTTAATACAGCAGGATTACCATCAACACTGAGCAAAATTCTCATGGCGTATGCCGTTCTGTCCCATCGTTCTGACAGATTAGTGGAAAATTCATCTTTCATTGTCTCATAAATTTCTCTGAGTATCTGGGTTAGGTGTATTGTACGCTTGGGTCTTCCATCTTCTTGATGAAATTCAGGGTTGTTTGGTTGAACTGGTTCTTCAAAATCAATGAGACATTCCGCCATGGCTAAGACAGATACAGAAATTTTCTAGATATTTTCTGATTAAATTCAGTGAACTTTGCTCTTCGACCACTAGGGGGCGCCTTCTGTGCGATCAGAGACTTCAGGGAAGTTCACCTGTTGGCCACTAGGGGCACCTTCTGCATGGTTAGGGACTTCAAGAAAGTTCACCCTTTGACCACTAGGGGCACTCTACACGTGCCTGAGGACAAGCTTTTTAATGCTGAGCTGCCACTGGAATGCTGCTTGTGTAGGTGAGTACTTCAACGAACTTCACCTCTTGACCACTAGGGTCGCTGTATGGATGCAAGCCTGGTATCTTCCCTAGCTTAAGTTAGGACATTAAGTGAAGCAACTCTTCTTCCCTATGAGCACAAGTTGTGAGCCGGTTTGAACCCTTGGAGGAACTGTCTCTCCGTGTTGAGAGCTAAACCGTAGGCTGTAACTTGTCACTGACAGAGGATAATTGCTCCCTCGTTCCTTTGTTTAAGCTAGTGGGGCTGGGGCACTCTACATGTGCCTGAGGACAAGCCTTTTAATTGCTGAGCAGCCACTGGAATGCTGCATGTGTAGGTGAGTACTTCAATGAACTTCACCTCTTGACCACTAGGGTCGCTGTTTGGATGCAAGCTTGGTACCTTCCCTAGCTTAAGTTGAGACATTAAGTGAAGCAACTCTTCTTCCCTATGACCACAAGTTGTGAGCCGGTTTGAACCCTTGGAGGAACTGTCTCTCCGTGTTGAGAGCTAAACCGTAGGCTGTAACTTTGTGTCACTGATGGAGGTTAATTGCTCCCTCGTTTCTTTGTTTAAGCTAGTGGGCTGGGTAGGATTGATTTGCTTGCTGAATGATCTCCTTTTTGGAGGTTTAAACACCTATTTTAGGATTTTAGATCATTGTCCTATCATAAAATGCTTGCATAGCTTGCTATAAGTGTGAAGCAAAGTCTCTCTCTGTATACAAGCTTTCAGCTGCGTTTTGAATTTGCAGACAATTTAAGCGTTTTAGATTGGCCACAGGACTCCTGCCTGTTACTAGGCAACTAATTGCTTAATTGCTCTTTTATTGTTGTTTTCTCAGCAGAGAGGAAGGAGAAAAAAAAATTGCTAGCTGGCAAACTTTTGTTGGAGCTCAACTTTAAAACCAATGGCTAATAGCACAGGATGATCTCTGTAGAAATGCTTGCATAGGTTTCATTTGCAACTGGCAAAATTTTGTTTGAGAAAAATTCAACTCTGAAGACAATGGCTATCAATGAATGCTTTTCTCTCTGTATAACATCAAGCTTACAAGCTGTCGCACAGCTCGCATTCCTGAGGTGGGGTGAACCACCAAGAGCTGGTTACCAGGACAACAAATTACTTTATTGTCTATCCTTCTGGCCACTTAATAGCTGGCCAGAGAAGCAGAGTTGTTTTTCAAAAGGTGAATCTCTGAAACTTTTAGAGAAAAACTATTTGAAAAAAGGCAGGCAGGAACTTTCTTAAAACTTTCCTTTCGTTTGACAAACTTGAAGGTGCAAACAGTGATTCTAGATTGCAGGCAATAACTGGCAAAGAGGCAATGAGATGTTTACTAGCCTTTTCAAACAAAAGCTCACAGGATGTTATCTCCAAATCCTTTGTTATCTCTGCCTTGCTCAGAAACAACATGCACATGAGGGATGCAGAGAGAAGGAATTCAGATTGCATTTCCTGACTGTTTAAACTTGCTTGTAGAAACGTTACAGACTTTGAATTGCAGATTTTAGAAATTAAAACACATTTCTAACTGGACTTTAAACTTCATTGAGATAAACACATGCAGGCCAGTAAGAGTAATTGTTATCCTTGACTTCTTACTTGTAGACAACACACACACAATGCAGCTAGTTAAATTGATCACTGATTTTTCACTTAAGCTTTGCAGATAACATGCATACACGATGGATTGCAGGCAGTAAAATTAGTACTAGTCTTTTGACTGAGCAAGGATGCAGAGAGAGGGAATTCAAATTACTTTAAACTTGATTGCAGAAAAATTTTCTAACTTTTGTTTGTTGAGCAACATGCAGACAAGAGGAATTTAAAATCATCTTCTAACTATTCTGGAACGACGTGTTGTGCTTTAATTAATCTCTTGTAAGACTTCTATGGTCTGTGTAAGCAGATATAATTAACTTTAACAGGTCTCTCCAGATAGTTTAAACTCGTAGAAACACCTTTTATATAGAAATACCTTTATTGCAATTCAGATGACGTTGTACAGCATTTCCAAGATATTCCCGAGGTGTCTCCAAGATTAGAAGATGATAATGGTCCCAGGGTCTACATGTTGGGACCCCATGTTTTCTGCTAATGAAGCATGGCTCACTAGGCAAGAGGGAGGAGGAAGCCCATGCCAGAAAGGGGAGGGGAAAGGAAATACATCATATGGTAGGAGGGTCTGACTGCCCACATTGTGATTTCTCCACCCAGCCACGTGGTGGCAGCACACCCTGTTAGTTGATAAGTGCATTCCAGAAAGGAAAGGCCCATAGATACACAAGTAATCCTCGACTTAAGACCACAACTGAGTCCCAAAATTTCTGTCGCTACGTGAGACCTTTGTTAAATTGAGTTTTGCCCCATTTTACAACCTGTCTTGTCAGAGTTGTTAAGTGAATCACTGAAGTTAAGTTAGTAACACGTCTGTTTCTGAGAGGAGTCAGTTGCCAAGCATCTGAATTTTGATCACGTGACTATGGGATGCTACAACTGTCGCTAAGTATGAAAAATGGTCACAAGTCCCTTTTTTCAGTGCTGCTGTAACTTTGGTCACTAAATGAACCATTGTAAGTCGAGGACTACCTGTACGGGGGGCAGGGCAGTGACACCATCACTCAAATGACACACAGTGAAGCACGTGATGTCACTGTGGCTTGCACCACAGGGCTATGGGAAGCATTGGAGATATGTTTAAAGTCCTTATTTGCACTGCCAGAGGCCTCTTCCTGCCTCAGTGGGTGGAGATTGGGATAGGACATGGAGCCCTGCTGGGACCAACACACTTAATGAGGCTTAACCTTAGGGCCAAAGCATAGGAATCCAAGCCCGGAGGAGATTTCAAATGGCCAGAAAGTAACCTAAGGGGTGGAGAGCAGCTAACATGACTTCATTTATTTAAAATGTGTTTATTCAATGCCTGTTCATTCTTCCTATTAGGAGAGATTGTTTATTCCCAAGAGCTTCATACCTAGATTAGACTATTGAAAGCGGCCTCCGGGATTTAAAACAGACACAAAGCCCCTCCAGTTAGCAACAACGTTGATCTCATACTGAAGCTTAACAATAACGACTATTTATTTATTTATTTATTTATTTTATTACATTTATATACCGCCCTTTCCCAGAGGACTCAGGGCGGTTTACAGGGTAATTAAAAACCAAAAATACAAAAGTTAAAAAACCAAGTTTAAAAAAGATTAAATTTATCCCTGTATAAATAAAACCCCAATTAAAATAAATTAATCCTCAGGACTATGCATATTCCGACAGTTTTAACCTAGCGTGCTGCATGATACTGTCTAGCCTGTGTGTGTGTGTGTGTGTGTGTATGTGTGGGTGTCCTGCGATGCTATGCTACAAAAATAAAATAAAAAATAAAATGGATTGATTACATCCAGAATAAATATGGGACTAAAAAGTTTCATTTAGCATTTGAATACCGGTAAGTATTGATGGGATATTTATATTGCTTGTAGTCATTTTATAAGAGCTAAAGTGCGATAGACCTAATAGTTTATTGTTGTTAGCATATGGTAGTTTATGATTGTTTTTTACTTTTATACCTTGTATTTAGCTCTGGGAAGTCGGGGAGGGGGGAAGGGGAGGGGGGGAGGGTTGGGTTGGGTTGGGAAGGGGGGGAGGGGGTGGGGAGGGTTTGTTAAAGATAAAATGTATTGAAAAACTTTTCAATAAAATAAAATAAAATAAAATAAAAAATTAGTTTATTCGGTTACCTTCACTCCGGAGGACAAATAGACGGCAGGAAAGAGTCCGTGTATGTCTGTGAGCTGCCCTCTATCGGTTCCCCGAATTTCTGCAATCCAGACCCCATAGCCCTATCTGAGTGAACCATGGTTAGTTAATCCTGGGTAATTACATTCTATCCACCTGGGCAGAGTTTCCAAAGTCAGCACCTGCTTGGCTGTGGCTTAGTTTACAGCCTGGCCCCGTGTTCCCAAACTCTTCTGCGCCCGATTGCCAGTTCTGTGATTTTAAAGGGTTGCTGCGCTCCTGTGTTTTTTCACTGCACATCACTACCAGCCAGGAGAGGTTAGTGCAGGTGGTCCTCGACTTACGACCACTACTGGGTACAAAAATTATTGCTGCTAAGCGAAACATTCGTTAAGTGAATTCTGCCCCATTTTATGACTGTTCTTGCCATTGTTGTTAACTGAGTCATTGCGATGGATAAGTTAGTACCACGGTTGCTAAGTGAATCTGGATTCCCCATCGACTTCGCTTGCCAGGTCATAAAAGCTGATCACGTGACCCCAGGACACTGCGACTGTCATAAATACGACCCAATTGCCAAGCATCTGAATTTTGATCATGTGACCACAGGGATGCTGCAACGGTTGTGTGAAAAACAGACCTCAGTCACTTTTTTCAGTTGTAACTTTGAACGGTCCCTAAATGAACTATTGCAAGCCGAGGACTAAAGAATGTGAGGTTTTTTCCCCCTACTGGGCTGCTGTAAGCTGCGTTGGAGGAAGCAAAGCTGGTAAAGGAACAAAAGAAGAAGAAAAAATTTAGGTTACTTTAGCTTGAGTTGCTAGTTGTCCCATCTAAGATGTCTGTTGAGATTGTTATCCAGGTTGTGATTGTCTCAAAGGCGCTTTTTCAAGAGGCAACTGGACTTTCTTGTTTTTCTTTGAAGACATTTAGCTTCTCATCCAAGAAGCTTCTAGAAGCTTAAAAGGTCTTCTAGTCCAACCCCCTGCTCAAGCAGGAGAACCTATACCACTTCAGAAAAGTGACTGTCCAGTCTCTTCTTAAAAACCTCCAGTGATGAAGCACCCACAACTTTGGATGGCGAGCTGTTCCGCTGGTTAATTGTCCTCACTGTTACCTCCCCTTAATTCCAGGTTGCTTCTCTCCTTGATTATTTGGAAAATAAGTTGACCCCCCCTCTTCTTTGTGGCATCCCTTCAAATACTGGAATACTACATGTCTCCCCTAGGCGTTCTTTTCTCTAGACCAGCCAAACCCCAATCCTTCAACCGTTCATGTGTTTTAGGCCTTTAGTTGCTCTCCTTTGCATTTCCCCCCCCCCCCCAAAGTCTCAACATCTTTTCTGTAACGTGGTGACCAAAACTGGATGCAGTATTCCAGGTGTTTGCCTCACTAAGGCTTTATGAAGCGGTACTAATACTTCGCGGGATTTTGATTCTGGGCCTCTGTTTATACAACCAAGGATCGTCTTAGCCAGTGCTTTTTTTGTAAAAGAAAAAGGTGCCGGAACTCACACATGTCATACAACCCGCCTTGCCTACTCTACAAGGTTCCATCCAAAAAAAAAGGTGCCGGAACTCCGTTCTGAGCGTTCTATGACAAAAAAAGCCCTGCTTGTCAGGATACCCTCAGTCCTCTTGAGTTCTATAAGATCTTGATTGAGTCAAACATGATGGAATCTAGCCAGTGCTTTTTTTGTAAAAGAAAAAGGTGCCGGAACTCACACATGTCATACAACCCGCCTTGCCTACTCTACAAGGTTCCATCCAAAAAAAAAGGTGCCGGAACTCCGTTCTGAGCGTTCTATGACAAAAAAAGCCCTGGTTTTAGCTTTTTTTTTTTTGGGCTGCTGCCTCCGCCCACCACTGGCTCAGGTTTAAGTGAGAGACTAGGACTCCAAGGCCCCTCTCACAAGTTACTGTTTTTGAGCCAGGTTTCACCTCATCTGTAAAAGGTAAAGGTAAAGGTTCCCCCGCACATGCATGCTAGTCGTTTCCGACTCTAGGGGCCGGTGCACATCTCCGTTTCAAAGCCAAAGAGCCAGCGCTTGTCCGAGGACGTCTCCGTGGTCATGTGGCCGGCATGACTAGACGCCAAAGGCGCACGGAACGCTGTTACCTTCCCACCATAGTGGTCCCTATTTTTCTACTTGCATTTTTACGTGCTTTCGAACTGCTAGGTTGGCAGAAGCTGGGAGAAGTAACAGGCACTCACTCTGTTACCTTCCCACTGTAGTGGTCCCTATTTTTCTACTTGCATTTTTACGTGCTTTCGAACTGCTAGGTTGGCAGAAGCTGGGACAAGTAACAGGTGCTCACTCTGCTACGCGGGATTCGACCCGCCAAACTGCCGACCGCCACCGCGTCCCTTCTACCTCATCTGTACTTGTAACCTTTTGTTTTGTCCTGCCTAAGCGTAAAACCTTGCTTTTCTCCACATTAAATTTCATGTTGTTGGAGAGGGCCCATTGTTCAAATCCGTCAAGATCTTTTTTTTTTGGATCCTGAGCTTGTCTTCCGGTTTTTTTCAGGCCATTCCTGAAAAAGCATCTTTGGGACGTCCATCTAAGATCCTTCTCTCTCTCTCTCTCTCTCTCTCTCTCACACACACACACACACACACACACACACACACAAACCCCTTTTAGGCATAGGGGCGAAAGTGGCAGGAGGCGGCTTCTGGGTGGGGCCGGGGTTATGCGGACACACGAAGCCCTGTGACTGATGCGAAGTATGCTTCTTCGCCCCCGCGACCAGCTGCCCCCCGACCCCCTTTGTCTCAGCTGCCGGGCTCAAATGCCAGCGGATGAATAAACGAAGCGATCCAACGGCTGAGAAAGAAGCACCGCCAGCCAGCTACGCTTAAAGACTATTCCAAAGAAAAAAAAACCCACCCAGCCCTCGGTTCACTTCGGCACACCCAGCGCGAGAATCGGGGCTGCTGGTTTGGTCGCCGCACCTCGCAGAGGACTAGCCCCGCTGGAAGTACGTAAGGCAGAGAGGAGCGCGGGGGGGGGGACGGGGGTCTTTTGCAAGCGGAGGCTCCAGGGGCCTCTGGCTGTGAGTTTGGGGGAAGTTTCTGGGCGGGGAACTCGACCTGTTGAACTCATTTATCCCGCAGTTGGCTGGCCCTTAGCTTCCCGGGCTGCGTGTTAACGTCTGATTGTAACTAGCTTTGTTACAACGGGCTGGCGGAAAGTTTCACCTACAGTAAGTACAACGCGCTGAGGAGCGTTGGTTACCAAGTTCGTCGGGGCAAATTCGGTTGCAAGATTTGAGCCCTGGAAGGGCAAAAGCGGGATCTTCGGGGAATGCTGATAGAATTCCAAACATCTGGAAAGGATTGGGAGGCTGCCGGGCTGCCAATGTACGTACTCCCGATTCTAGGAGTAGCAGGAAACAGGTGCCTTTGTTGCAATCCCTGAGTAGTATTTCCAGGACATTAAAAAGGAATTTTAGCTACTGACCTTCTTCCTTTAGCTTCCACAGATGGGAAGAAAACTCAGAGGCAGCTTTTCCTGCTCTGCTGCTATCTTAATAATTTGAAATTATATGTAATTTTCCATTTAACGGGTATAGAGTGCATGTCCCTATTAGATGCTGCGCTTGCACAGAAAAGGATCTTGTTTTTAGTGGCCCCATGCGTTCCAGTGGTGTTTGGAAGGACTTCCTAAATTTCAACCTCAGGTTATAGTGTGTGCATTTCCCCACGCAATTTTAAGTTTTGGTATTGTTGCCTCTAGAAATCCATTGCTTACGTGGGGATGGCACCATTATTCTACGTTGGTTTGGCAAAGCTGCAATTCTATCACTTAAATACTTTGCCTTATTTGCATGCTGCATTAGAATGTCAGGATGAAACTTGGATCACAAAGTATTAAAAATCTATAAAATGTAGGACCAGATATTGTGGAGCACTGTAAGTCACTTGAAATGGTACCTATTCGTAGAAATGTACAGCGGTTTCTGGACCCCTTTCAGAGGGTCCACAAAGTCAGCTATTTTAAAATTCCTAAGTTTTAGGTTCTAACGCAGTAAATTTCAATAGAGATAACCCAAGGGCCTTTGGCGTCCTCAATCATTTTTAAGAATTGGGTTCTGAGACCAAAATATTTCAGAACTGCTGCTAGTATGATGACTAACAGAGATAATGCATTACAGGTTGTCCTCGAGTTACGACCCTAATTGAGCTCAAAATTTCTGTTGCTGAGTGAAACATTTGTTAAGTGAATTTTATGACCTTGGCGTATTTGTTAAGTGAATCACTGCAGTTGTTAAAGTTAGTAACCCAGTTGTAAAATGAATCTGGCTTCCCCATCGACTTCATTTGTCAGAAGGTTGCAAAAGGGGATCAGATGACCCTGGGACGCTGCAGCCGTCATAAGTGTGAAAAACGGACCTGAGGCACTTTTTCCAGTGCTATTGTAACTTTGAACAGTCACTAAATGAACTCTTGTAAGTCGAGGACTACCTGTAGTGGCTCTGCTCTTGTCTGTGCCATAATTTTAATTAAGCTTTTGTTTCTCCGCTTTTCTCCATGTGCGCTATTAAAAGTAAATTAATTTGCATAAATTTGTAAGGATGAGGATTAGCTAAGGAATGCCAAGTGTTTTAAATATTCCAAAGTTATGCAGAACATTACTGGTTGCATTCTTTAATCATGCTCCCTTAAATAACCATCCTCAAAAGATTCCCTTTGCTAAGGAATGCAAAGTGCTTTAAATATTCCAATGTTATGCAAATCATTACTGTTGTATTTTTAATCACGCTCCCTTAAATAATATATCGTCAAAAGATTCCGCGGTTTTTCCACTCTGCTTTTGCAATATGTACATGAACATTTGATTGATTTTCTGCTTCACAGTTCGTCTCAATAGGTTAATTCAGGGGTCTTCAAACTTGGCCCTTTTATGACTTGTGGATTTCAACTCTCAGAATTCCTCAGCCAGCTCCACAAGTCATAAAAGGGCCAAGTTTGAAGACCCTTGGGTTAATTGCTTGGCAAGACTTTTGTGAGGGGTAGTCTCACCTCCTATGGAGGAATCCATGTGGAATCCATTATAGAATGGATCGTTCTTGTGGATTCTTGAGAAATGAGCTGCAGGCAGCAAGAGACCTGTTGGTTAGAACTCTGTGTGGGTGACTCTTGTGAGATACAGCATGTTCCAAGTGTTTTTCTTCACCGACATGATTCTCCCCTTAGGAAGATATCTCAAAGCAAGATCTTTTTCTTTGATTTTTTGACCCATGCTAGCAAATAACCATCGTAAGCTTTGGAAGAGCAGAGTTGCCCAAGCAAGATTAGTTTCCCGTGCTAACTCCTTTTATAAGTTAACTTTATGCAACCTAGTGTGCATGTGAAGGATTGCAATGCACCTAGAAACAAACTGGTTGAATACTTTGGAGTTTGTTACTGAGTAAACTCATCCAGGTTACTAATAAAGGAGAATATTTTTTTAAAATCCCATTTATATCCCGCCCTTCTCCGAAGACTCAGCGCGGCTTACAATCTAAGAAGCACAAATCAACGTGCTTAGCAATAGCCTTCATTCTATGTATATGCCTGCTTATTAGGGCTTTCGCCCCCCCCCCAAGCGGCATTATTACAAAGTCAGCTTATTGCCCCCAACAATCTGGGTCCTCATTTTACCTACCTTGGAAGGATGGAAGGCTGAGTCAACCTTGAGCCTGGTGGGACTCGAACCTGCACTAATTGCAGGCAGCTGGTGTTACTTAAGGAGGCATTAGCCCACTGCTCCACTAAGGCTCTTCTTTGTAGCTAAGGGTATTTGAATTTGAATTTGAATTTTATTGAATTTATATACCGGTAGACGTGAAGGATCCTTTGTGGTCTCTGAGCTTGCTTGTTTTCTTGCAGACGTTTCATTACCCAAACTGGATAACATCATCAGTGCTAGACTAGAAAACAAGCAAACTCAGAGAGCACCAAGGACCTCTCACATCCAGGTTAGGTTTCAGACTTTCAGACTTTCTTTCATGGAGATGAGCTAGAAGCGTTTTCAGGTAAATCTATGCTGGGTTCACCCATCAACAGCTAGGATTTAACAGAATAACAGAACTGAAAGGGACCTTGGAGATCTTCTAGTCTAGCTTAAATAGGAAACCCTGTAGTATTTCAGACAAATGAGTTGTCCACTCTCTTCTTAAAAACGTCCATTGTTGGAGAATCCCACAACTTCTGGAGGCAAGTCATTCCGCTGATTCATTATTCTGTCAGGAAATTTCTCCTTAGTTCTAGATTGGTTCTGTCCTTGATTCGGTTCCATCCGTTGCTGCTTGTCCTGCCTTCAGGTGCTACGTTTAGAGGATACCGTGTTTCCCCAAAAATAAGACCTGTATTTTTTTTTCGCCTCCAAAAGAGGCATAGGCTCTTATTTTATTTATTTTATTTATTTATTAATTTTATTTGTATACCGCCCTTCTCCCGAAGGACTCAGGGCGGTGAACAGGGCAGTACATGTTAAAAGACAAAATACAAAAATTAAAAGAGATTAAACAAAATGCCCACAACTCTTACAATAGGTTAAAACACAGTTAAAAGTAATAAAACCCAACCCCATCCCATCAGGCCAGGCCAGCTTGTTCAAGGGATGTCTTATTTTTTCCGTGCTGCAGGGCTGTTGCTGCCGTCATTGCGACACCTGTTGTGAGGTAGCCACTGCCTTCGCGAGGCACGTCCTACCACCATTGCCGCCACCACTGCAAGGCATGTCCTGCTGCTGTTGCCACTGCCACCGTGAGGCGCATCCTGCCGCCACTGCCTCCGCCGCAGTGGTGGCGGCAATGTCAGAATGCACCTCGCAGCAGTGTGATGCACCTCATGGTGGCAACAACAGCAACAGCAAAAGGATGTACCTCACGGCAACAGCAATAGCAGCACACTGCACCTCACGGCGGTGGTGATAACAGCGGCGGAACACGCCTTGCGATGGTGCAGTGTGCCTCATGGCGGCAGCAACAACAAGACACGCCTTGCGGTGGCGGCAGTCAGAGCACAACACCCCACACAGCGGTGGCGGTAGTGGCAGGACATGCCTTGTGGTGATGTGATGTGCCTCGTGGTGGCAGCAACAGGACGCGCCTTGTGGTGGCGGCAATAGCAGCAAGTTGTACCTTGCGGTGGCAGAAGCAGCAGCGCAACACACCTTGCAGCAGCAGCAGCACAAGGAGCCCTGTGGCACAATAAGTGAGTCTGGGGCACGTGGGGCAGCTCCCCCTCCCCCCTCCCCCCACCTCACCAGCAAATAAGTAAGGGCTTATTGTTGGGGTAGGTCTTATTTTCAGGGAAACAGGGTAGGTTGACCCCCTCTTCTTTATGGAAGCCCCTTAGATATTGGAGCATTGCTATTAGCTTTGGGTAAATATACCCAGTTTGCTGAGCTCATTTATCATGGAGCCAAACCCCAAATCATAGTTTAGCATGATGCGTGAGCCCAATCTTTTTTGTTGGGTGCAAAGGACATCATTTTCTGGTGGTAACCCTCATGAAGGTAATTGGAAAAGCTGTACCATGTCTTTGGCTTGGTAGTGTCCTCAAGCTTTAGAAATATA
This sequence comes from Vipera berus, assembly GCF_964194415.1. Lineage (NCBI taxonomy): Eukaryota > Metazoa > Chordata > Lepidosauria > Squamata > Viperidae > Vipera > Vipera berus. The sequence goes on along the minus strand of NC_138210.1, from coordinate 56,017,416 downwards.
TAAGATTAGAGGCTGAGGTGCAGCTCTTACCCGGAAGTAGCCCTTCCGATGTAATGGTGCAACTCCCAGAATTCTGAACTGATTTTCAAGCTGGATGGGAATTTTGAGTCCCATAGATCCAACCCACCTCTTAAGGGTGGCTAGATAGAGGAAAGAAAATGAACCCACTGCAGAAGTTGTGAAGTCATAACATGTACAATAAAGATAAAACGTTTTCTTGGATCTGTTGACACACAATGGTGTACTCATAGGATTGCTTCAGTCTAAAGGCTGGATCTACTTCTGAATCAAGAACTGAATCCACTACATACATACACTGAACAAGCCAGGTGATGGCAGAGCACAAGGTTGTTAGTGCTTCGTTCCCGTTAGCATACATTTTTCTTTCCACAATGGGACAAATAAATGGATTTTCATCTCATCTTGTATGGAGAAGAGTTAAGGTGTCAAAATCGGGAATTGGTGATCCCTGCTTTGCTGAGCAGGAAGTGGCTTTCATTGCTCGTCAATTGGAGAAACTTCCAAGTGGACTGTACCAGAGCCATGCTAAGGTATGTGGTCCAACACAAAATGTACAAGTTGGCTTTCTAAGCTTGGCTGCTCCATGGCTTCCTTCTGTGCAGAAGTTACGGGGTGGCCAAGACAGAGCTGCCTTTGAAGAACAGCTTTAAATGTGACTTTTGGCCTGCTACCTTCCCTGTCAGAACCACAGGATGAGGTAAAAAGTTAAGAGTGCGGGTTTTTTTTATAAGGAGCACATAGGAGCAGAACTCTAGAGATCTCAAAAGGAAGATGATTTGTGGAAGGGCCTCACTCATAACCAGAGTAGGCCCATGGGCTGAAAGTTCCCCATGCCTGCCTTGTAACCTGTAAATTAGAATCGTAATTCTTACTTAAACGTACTTTCTAAAGATGCAGAAACAAGAAACAGATCATTCAACAAAGCAGGACAGCAATGAAAGAATCTCGAACAGGTTTGAGTTAAACCTTGTGGCTTTGAAATTGGAGAGTAGAAAATGCCTTGAATATTTTCTCTCTTTACATAACTTTAGGGGTACAGTCAAAACAAGAGGTCAGGGTTAGATCATCCAAAATATTAGTATTGGATGGGAGTTGGAGGCAATAAAGCAGCAGAGGAATTTTTAACAATGATTTGTGCATAAAGATATATTGGGGCAGGGGGGGGGGAGGTCATTTGTAGGTGCCAGACATAGTTGCTGCAGCGTTTCATCGGGTAGTGCAAAGTATGACTGTCAATCAGCTCATTACTGCAAAATGCTGTTTAGTGCATGGAATTATTTTGGAAGTTTACCATTCTAATTAAACTTCATAATTAAAAGCTATTCCTTTATTTTAACCTAAAGTTTTTAAGGCCTGGATGATAAAGCTGTGGTCCTTTAAATTTGGTTGAACCTCCTTGTAATCTCTGACTGTTGACTGCCCTGGTTGTGTCTGATGAAAACTGAAGCGCAGGAGAACTTAAAAAGGTTTCCATCTCTGCTTTAGGAGAAATATGTACAACGTAGAATCTTAGAACATAGGGTATATTTAGAGGGAGGATAAGATGCACATTTTGAGCTCCATTGGAAGGAGGATAATTATGTTTTCTAAATGTAATATATTGTTGGATTCAGTAGAACTTAAATTCAAAGCAAACCTGCATAGAGTAAGAGAAAAATGCTATAGGTTAGGTGGGAACAGTTATATAGGGCCCCCGAGATTCTGAATTCCTTGGGATTGCATCACCAAAATTTGTAGTAAATAGCCTTGCTCTAAGGGCATGTCTAATTCTTTTTACCAACAAAATAAGCACTAAAATAGATAGTTTAAACATCCTGAACCCTTTCAAAGCAAGTAATCTGTCCTAGGCGTGTTGATACGATGGCTGTGCTGGGATGAAACACTTTATAAGGTCTCTATCTTTTTTTTTAAAGGATTTTTCTGAAAGTTTTAACAAGAATGAAAATTAATGCATAAAGTGTAAAAAGAAAAAGAAAAAGGTAGAAGAAAAATAGGAAAGAAAAAAAAGATAAACTAGTGTCCAGTCATTATACCGGTTATAACTACAAATGTAAATTTACTCTTTTCTGCAAAGTTACATCATGACTCTCTTCTTTCCCTAATCTATCCTATCTAATAGTCAAAACCGTAGATCAGAAATTCAAGGTTTCCTGTTTTATGCAAAAAGTCCATAAATGCTTTCCAGTCAGCAGTAGATGTAGATACTGCCTTTTCTCTAACCAAACAGGTCAATTTGGTCATCTCGGCAAGTTCTACCATCTTCCTGGGTCGTTCTCTTTCTAACCATGGATTTAAGGGAAGAACAGTGCCCCGCTATAAACTCATCATGAAGGGTTGCCAGACAAACTGGAGTGTGTGCCTTGGTGGGTGGAACAATGCTTGACTTCTTGCAAATCATCTCTGGAGTTTCCTTCTTTATCTGGAGCAGGGGTGTCAAACTCAATTTCATTGAGGGCCGCATCAGCATTGCAGTTGCCCTCAGGGGGCCGGGTGGGTATGGCCAGGGTGGGCGTGGCCTACTGGGTGGGCGTGGCTAGAGTGCGTATGGCCTACTGGGTGGGCATGGCCAACTCTACATAGTTCGTATCAAGGGTGCCTATGGGGGCCTGGGCAGGAGTGGGACAGATCTGAGGGTCTCTGGCAGAAGGAGGGTCTCTGGGCCAGGGCCAAGGCAGCGGGGGCCGTTCCCTCACTGTTTCCAGGATGGCTTCGCGGGCCACACGAAACCACTTCGCGGGCCGGATCCGGCCCCCGGGCCTTGTGTTTGACATGTCTGATCTGGAGCCTTCTGTGTTTGTGTGCTTTCTCTTGGCTTTCCTCTGTCTTCAGAAGTTATTGGGGGAAGAGTTAAACTTACCGGACAGCTGCAAAAAACAAATTTGACCATGTAAATACTTAATTTCATTCTGACCTTTGGTCAAACTGTGAAGTGCCAGAGCTAAGCCATGGTATTAGGACATTTCAAAACCTCTTCTGTGTGTTCTTTGAAGGGGGGGGGGGGGAGAGGGGAAAAAAGAAATTTGAGTTAACAGGCTGAACAAAGCAAGGCACTGCTGTGGGGAAGTGTACCAAGCTAGAGTTGGAGACACAACAGCATAGCCCCAGCCTAAATGCTAAAACGTGCCAACTCCAACTGCTCTCCAGCTTTTAACTACTCCCATTTTTTTAAAAAAAGAAAGAAACGGCAATTACATGCCATTTTAAAATATTTCATGTTTCTATTTTGTTGGGTAATGCTCCGAGAAAGCCACTTTGTTGAAGGGCAGCATATTCATACATAGAATTAAATCAAAAGAAACTTCCCAGGACCTCTCATTATGCCTCCAATGCTCAGCCAACATTCCTGCAACTGGTAACTTTGAGAAAGATTACATGCAACCTTATCATCTCAACTACTGTAATAGGGTCAACAGCTGTCCTGGCTGGGAACGATGGGAGTTTTAATCTGGTGCTGTGGTAAATCAGTCACTTTTCAGCAGCTCTTTATCTACTCCCCAAAATATTTATATAGCCATTTTCGGAGAATTTGAAGCAGCTTGTGTTTGTTTCCTGAATATTGTTTACAACAACCTGTTTTATTACAGTTGGCAGCTGAGAATGAAACTACATTACTTAACCTGGGTGGTCCTTTGCAAGCTAGGCATCCAGCCCTGGCATCTTTGGACAGCTGCCAGAGCTTCAGTTTCTCAGTGCAACTCATAACCAGTATTTATTCCAAACTTCCTCCAGGGAAAGAAAAACAAGCTCCTCCCCCCCCCGCATTATTTTTTTTGGGTAATGAGTTCAATTAAGCACTTAGTTCAATGTTTCTCAACCTTGGCAAGTTTAAGGTGGGTAGACCTCAACTCCCAGAATCCTGATTCTGGAAGTTGAAGTCCGCCCATCTTAGATACCAAGATGAAGAAATACCGATTTAGGTCTTCCGTGGGAACCTGGAATCACATTATAATCGGGTGTATTTGGAGGTATCAGAGACGGTGTACACTCACTAATCTGACTCAAGGCGCTTGGAGGACACTAACGTCGCATCCTGGATGGTTAGAACATAGAATAATAGTGCTGGAAGGGACCTTGGAGGTCATCTAGTTCAATCCCCTGCCAAAGCAGGAGACCCTATACCATTTCAGACAAATGGTTGTCCAGTCTCTTTTTGAAAGGCTCCAGTGATGGAGCACCCACAACTTCTGAAGGCAAGTTATTCCATTGGTTGATTGGTCTAACTCAGGGGTAGGCAACCTCGGCTCTTTTATGACTCATGGACTTCAACTCCCAGAATTCCTGAGTCAGCTGACTCAGGAATTCTGGGAGTTGAAGTCCATGAGTCATAAAAGAGCTGAGGTTGCCTACCCCTGGTCTAACTGTTAGGAGTTTTCTCCTTAGTTCTAGGTTGCTTTTCTCCTTGGTTACTTTTCATCCATTATTTCTTGTCTTGCCTTTTGGTGCTTTGGAAAATAGTTTGACCCTTCTTTGTAGAAGCCCCTCAAATATTGGAACACTGCTATCATGTCTCGCCTAGTCCTTCTTTTCACTAGACTAGACATATCCATTTCCTGTCACCGTTCTTAGTATGTTTTAGCATCCAGTCCCCTAATCATTCTTGTTGCTCTTCTCTACACTTTTCCAGAGTCTCAACAATTTTTTTTTATAGTGTGGTGACCGGAACTGGATGCCGTATTCCAAGTTTGGTCTTACTAAAGACCTTACGTTTACTCTTTGTCTCCTTAAAGCTGAACTGATATCCCTGTCCCTCATACTAAATTCTTAAATAATTTTTACTAATTCTACAAAAGGAATTGAGAGAGAACTGCACGCTTTCTCCCATCTTGACTGGATCTCTGTGGTGGAACACATTATTTCAAGCAGGAGAGTTCAATCCTTGGTGTCTTCTGGAAGGCCTAGAAAGTCTGTAGAGATTTGACAGATTAGCTTAGATATTTTCCCTCAATAACCAATATGGTAACTGTCCCTTCTCTTCCTGGCCTCTGATGCTGCAATTTGACTGATTTGGCAGTTGAATCTCCCTTTAATAGAACTGTATCCTGAACTACACGTGAAGGGAGAAAGCAAGTTTAAGAGCCATGGGTCATTCCCTGTGACATATATTCTCCTGGCATCTGTCTCACTTTGCTTAGTGCACCGTTTCCTCACTTAGTAAACTTTAAGATGGATGGACGTCAACTCCCAGAATTCTCCAGGAAGCATTTTATACAGTGCTAAGGAATTCTGGGAGCTGAAGTCCACATATTGGACTTGGTGGAGCAGTGGGCTAATGCCTCCTTAAGTAACACCAGCTGCCTGCAATTAGTGCAGGTTCGCATCCCACCAGGCTCAAGGTTGACTCAGCCTTCCATCCTTCCGAGGTAGGTAAAATGAGGACCCAGATTGTTGGGGGCAATTAAGCTGACTTTGTAATAATGCCGCTGGGGGGGGGGCGAAAGCCCTAATAAGCAGGCATATACAAATGAAGGCTACTGCTAAGCTTGTAAGCCGCGCTGAGTCTTCGGAGAAGGGCGGGATATAAATGGAATTAAAAAAAAATTAAAGCCACTGAGCTTGGGAAACACTGGTTTAGTGATGGGGCTTGCCCTAAATCCTGAAGACCTGGGTATGTGCTAAATGTTTTGGGATTGGGCTGGGAATGTTGGGAAATGGAGTTTTACATCTTTTAGAGCCTTAGATGAGTAATGTTAAACTTGATGGATATAAATTCAAAACGGTATCCTGTCTTCAGCAATTACAACCTAGGATCATGTCTCATCACCAAAGTTGGCTTTTTCCCCCTCATTTTTGATTCCTCCAAAAGTATAACCTGTCACCATGAACTGGTATATTTTCTTGCATTGTCAGTTGGCAACCTTGAAATCTTTGAATTTGGAAACAAGAAGATGACTGACTGTACAAGCTTCTGATTAGATTCACACATTGCATTGAGCCAAAGTGTGATACCATAGGTTTTTGTTCTATATGAGTCAGCCATTTGACTTAATATCAAGTGTGAGCTTAAAAGCATAATTGAAAGCAAATCATAGCTTAGCACGATGTACCCTTCTAAGTAGTGAACTATGCAAATTAGCATGTTAAAAATTAAAGCAAGGGAAGGAGCCCCTGTACATCAAGGCTTTTCAACCAGTGGTACGGGTACCACCTGTGGTACATTGACATCTGGCAGGTGGTACGCGACTATCCTAGAAAAGTGGTAGCGGGGGAGGGGAATGAGCTGAACCAGTGGCAGCATCACACAAGCCTGAGCGAGAGATGACTGGAGCTGCAGGACTGTCAGGGCTCAGCGGAAGTGCCACGATCAGCACCAGGCTCCAGCTGGAGCTCGGCACTGATCCTGGCACGTCTGAGCCCAGAAGAAGTGCCAATCAGCTGGAATGTTGCAGCATCTCCAGGGTCTTGTGATTTACATTCAGAAGCTTGGCAACTGATTCATATTTATGACGGTCACAGTGTCCCAGGGTCATGTGAAGTGACCAAAACCTGCTGCAACCAACCAGCAGCTGGGGGGGGAAATAAAAACCAAACACCCCCCCCACCCCTGCTGCCAATCCTCAACAGAAATGCTGACAACAATGAAAACCTTGGACAAGAGGAAAAGCACCGCCGGGCGGGCAGGCAGATGTCTTGCTCAGCTGTGGCTTGGGGGGCACTTTTTTCAGTGCCATTGTAACTTCGAACAGTCACTAAGCGAACTGTTGTACATTGAGGACTACCTGTACTTCATCACTTTTTTCCTTTTTTTTGGGGTCATCAAGTTTTTGACACCTTGCTAGGCGACTGGTGGTACTCGGATGTTGCCATATCCTAAAAGTGGTACAATGGGTGAAAAGGTTGAAAAGCCCTGCTGTACATCACTGCAATAAAGCTTATGCTAAACTTTATGGCCCTAAACACCAAGCTTGGAAGCAACCTAGCCACGTGTTGCGTTTTGCATCATGTAGTGCATTTGTGAAGACGGTTCTTCTTCACTCCCATGATTATGGGGAAGGTCAAGCTGCTCCTTGCCAGTTCCCTCATTGTATCTTATTGCCCCCATCTTAAATATTCCATCTTTCCCTATGGCTCCGGGCGAAGGCAACAACATGATGTTCCTCAAACGCAGTGTGGGTGTTTGAATAAGGGCCTTCAGTGCTCCCCTTGCTGTTCAGGATCCAGGCGGGGTTTGGGGGTGGGGGGGGTCCTTCCTGAATCAATGCTCCATTCATCCACTTGGCGTCATAGCTGGGGTAAGAGGTGGGAGGGAGAGAAGGGATGCAAAGGCAACGTGTGCCAGGAGTTATGGAGGTGCCCTTTGGTTGGGGATCATGAGACAAAATGTGTTGCCAGCCAGCGCTGGTTGGGAAGAGGTTTTCTGCAAAATGCTGCGTTATCTTCTTTGTTTTGTTATGGTGGATGGCAAATTCCCATTGGTTTACATGTAGTCCTCGACTTAACGACCATTCAAGGTAGTTTTAAATCCTGATCATCTCTTTGCTCAGGTCTCTTCTCCCAATGCTTGATAAGGTACTCCTCGTTTAGAAACCATCTCGTTTAGCGACCCTTCGCAGTTACGGCGGTAGTGAAAATGTAACTTTATGACTTTACTACCTTGGCAGGTTTGTAAAGCTGAAGGTCAGAAGCACAGTCCTGGTCTTACTGCTTTTCTTAATGATTAACCCAGTTGTAGTCACTGAAGTAGAACTGCTGTGTGAAATTGATTTTCTGAATGGTTGTATGGAAATACAGCTAGTCCCCAACTTAACAACCACAAGTGAGCCCAGATTTTTTTTTGCCAGGTGAGACATTTGTTAAGTGAATTTTGCTCCACTTTCCTGCCACAGTGAATCAATGCAGTTGTTAAATTATCGTAGTGAAATGGTTGCTAAGTGAATCTGGCTTCCCTATTGTCTTTACTTGTCAAATGTTCTCAGAAGATAATCACATGACCCCAGGACCCTGCAACCGTCATAAATATGAGTCAGTTGCCAAGCGTCTGATTTTTGACCACGTGACCACAGGGAAGCTGCAACGGTCATAAGTGTGAAAAACGGTCATAACTCACTTTTTTCAATGCCCTTGTAACTTTGAGCGGTTACTAAATGAACTGTTGTAAGTTGAGGACTACCGTAGTTGTACTGTAATTTTACAGGATTGTTTTAGCATATTTGATGTTATACATCAGAGGTGTGAGACTTTTTGAGGGGCGGGCAAAGGCTGCTTTTGGCATCCAGGGATGGAGGGCTCCAAAAATTGGGCAGGACAGGACAAAGTTTTGAGTTTTGCAAAAATTTGATTGAAATATTAATGTAATTTAAAAAATAAATTATTTTAATACAATTAGATTACTTCCTATCTATTTAATACTTCTTTCTTTCACATTAAAACTTACATTTCAGTAGCAGTTCAGGGGGAGGACACATGTACTCCATTGACCGCTTAAAAAGGTAAAGGTAAAGGTTCCCCTGCACATGCGTGCTAGTCGTTTCCAACTCTAGGGGCCGGTGCTCATCTCCGTTTCAAAGCGGAAGAGCCAGCGTTTGTCCAAGGACGTCTCCGTGGTCATGTGGCGAGCATGACTAGACACCAGAGGCGCATGGAACGCTGTTACCTTCCCACCGTAGTGGTCCCTATTTTTCTACTTGCATTTTTACGTGGTTTTGAACTGCTAGGTTGGCAGAAGCTGGGACGAGTAACAGGTGCTTACTCTGCTACGCGGCACTCGGGATTTGACCCGCCAAACTGCCGACCTTCTGATCGACAAGCTCAGCGTCCTAACCCACTGAGCCACCGTGTTTTTTTAAAAAAAAATAAATATTTTTTTTTTAAAAAATGTAGGTATAATTTGCAGCAACAGCATTCCTGTGAAATAGAAGCCGTGGTATTTGAAAATTATTCTAATTGCAGCACGGTAGACCTGTAGGGTGTCAAATCATGCTTGCGCTCGACAAAATATGAATTATGCATGGAAACCAACCATAACAAAGAGTTATCATCAGTAACTGAGAAGCTGGAAGCTCCAAATACCACTTAAGCATGAATCAAAAGTGGCCTGCGAGAGTTAGAATCTCAGATATTTAGAAATGTGGAGGTTCTGGGTTTTAACAACAAAGGGGACAAGTAACCGCAGAACCCTTCTGGCAGCGAAGGGGATGGAATTTCCCATCTCCAAGTCGATAATGTCTGGAAAGAGATGCCAGACACAAGCAGGTGGGTTTGATCCAAAAATAACTGAAGGGAATTAATGGCAAAGGGCCAAACAGAAGGGTTACTTCCCTAGTTTCAATACTTCCATTTTGAGTTTTGGCTCCATTTAAAAGAAGGAGAAAAGATCAATGGGGCATTTAAAAATCTCATGGTAAATGTGTAGATGCAGGAATGAAGGAAAGGATTTTAATTAAAGCAGGCTGGGTTGGTTGTAAGCCTTTCTGCTTCTGCCCTAAAAACTTTTAATTCTGTGCCCCTCCCCACTTTTTCAAATTTTGCTCTGACGTAAAGTAGGGAAGGGAACACAACAGGTTAATACAGATTTCATATAAGGTTGATGATAGGAGGAGTGCTTTTTTTTGTTTGTTTCCTGAAGATTAGGCTGTAAATGTGAAGAAAATGATTCATAAATTGAGAGGAAGGGGTGGATTTGACAGAGAGGTTTGTGGGGTGCTGGGTTTGTAGGGTGGAAGTAAAGACTTAGCAGGGCACAATATTTTTCCTATTCTCTGGGTTATGCTTAACAGATTTTTAAAAAAAAACAAAACAAAAAACTTCACTGCTATTAAAACCCAGCAAAGTCTTTGTTAATGAAATGTCCTGACAACAAAATATGTTAGCAAATCTGGCCTGCATATTTTCTACAAAGAAAAAAATCCACCACTGAATATGCATATCTTCGGGATTTTTTGCAAAATGGCTAATAAAAGGAATAACTAGAACAATGACTCATTCCTTTAAAAATAGGAATAATTTAACTTGTGGCTTTAAAAAAAAAAAACCCCAGAAACAATAGAAACAAGAATGCTGATATGTTCAGGAATCCAAATTCCATGTCATGCATTGGATTTTGGATGGAATTCAGGATGATGAAGTTCTGATTACAGATATCATAAGCCAGTTTTGTATTTAAGCATTATCTGGTTGCCATAGGTGACAGAAGAATTCTCAGCAGATCAATGATCAGGCTGATGGGAAAAGGTGGTTGCCTTCCATTTGTGGTCTGAAGTTAGAATAAAAAATTCTCATTTATTACAGACCTCCAGCCAGAATCCCCGAGCTTTAAATGTCTGATCCCAGTTGGCCAATAAATTCTTTTGCAGATATGGAAACTTCATTTACAAGGCTGTTATAAAAAGTGAGTTCGTATTTCCTGAAGTAGGCCACTGTGGCTTGTTTGATAAACTTGGATTAGGACAATATATTATCCTAGACAGAGACAAAATGCATTTTTGTTAAGAGATGGAAAAAGAAAGAAGGAATGAAAGGGAAGTGGCCAAATATGAATTCATCAATTGATTGGTTAGGGTTAGAATTACATACAATAACAAGGGTTAGAAGGGACCTTGGAGGTCTTCTAGTCCAACCCCCTATTTGAGCAGGAGACCTTACACCATTCTGGATAAATGGCTGTCCAATCTCTTGAAAATCTCCAGGGATGGTTACATTTGATACCTTTTGAAAAGCTGACGACGTATGCTCTGTCTTTCTCAAAAATGGATTGTTTCAAATTGGTGGTCTTCTACTTGTAAGTTCCCCCTAAGCCAGGGGTCTTCAAACTTGGCCCTTTTATGACTTGTGGACTTCAACTCCCAGAATTCCTCAGCCAGCGTGCCTGGCTGAGGAATTCTGGGAGTTGAAGTCCACAAGTCATGAAAGGGCCAAGTTTGAAGACCCCTTCCCTAAGCAGAGGTCCCCAAACTTTTGGATACCAGGGACTGGTTCCACGGGGAGAGGTTTTTCCATGGACCGGAGGGTGCGTAGTTTTGTATGCTGCCTGCATCTTGCGGATGGGGCTTTGCTTGTTTGCGTAACCCAGTTGCTGGCATGCCACAGCCCGGTACTGGTCCACGGACTGGAGGTTGGGGACCCCTGGCCTAAAGCAGTGTTTCTCAGCCTTGGCAACTTGAAGATGTGTGAACTTCAACTCCCAGAATTCCTCAATCAACATGGCTGGCTGAGGAATTATGGGAGTTGAAACCCATGCTTTCTCTTGTCGCCATGGCTGAGAAACACTACTCTAAAGCATTACATTTATAATATAATCTGGTTGGGTTTTTTTTTTTGCAGATTAACATCAAATTCACCGGGGACAATGTCAGAAGGGAATAGACCTAAAAGTGGTCTGAGTTTAGCCAGCAGTACAGCCACCATCTCTTCAGTCTCGATGGGAACAAAGGTGAGGACCTGGAATTGATGGGAACCTGACAAATGAGACATAAAAATGAGTCACCCACCATTTCTTTCACCTATATTTGTTTTTCCTGAGTGTTGTTGGGCTGTTACTCAAGTCTTATTTTCAAAGAACTTCAAAGTAATTGGTTATCTCTTGGGTCAAACACTTGTGCTTTTTAAAAGAACAACACTAGAATCCTATTCCAAGAAAGAAGGAAATCTAAAAAAACTTGCATAACAATTTCTAATCCTCAAATATTTACTCTTGTCCTTATATGCCTGCATTAGCTATTGGGGGTATCTTGATGGTTTGAAAAGAAAATCTCACTGACCTTTTAGTTCCTTAGAAAGATAAAGCACTTTTCAAGGAATAAAGCCACAATATAATAGTCTCCTATGCACCTAGATACAATTTTAATGGTTTAAACTTCTTATTTAAAACTTGTGATACAGTAATAGCAATTAAAACATCCATTGCTTACTATGAGAAACAGGACACTCCCTTTGGGGCTAAACAACATTATACAAAGCACAGAAAAGGAGTTAAAAGTAGTAAGTAAAAAAACAATGAAGGCAAGAAATGAGGGACAAGAAAATAAAATACAGCTGGGTTCAGACTATATCCCTCAAGTCCATCCATAAATTTGTGGATTGCCTTTGATTCTTTTAACTTCTCCTTTTGAGGATCTCATCAATTTCACCCAATCAAAACTTATTTTCGTCCACTTCCTTTTGATCCATTCATTTTTCCCCCCGCAATTAATGGTTGCAACTGACGGATCAACATTTGATCCAAAAAGCACACCTTATACCTGCGGGAAAACACCAGAAAGAAAAAGTAAGTTTTCTGATACAGTTCTCATTTGTTCTTTGTATATGGCCAACTTCCTTGATGTTTCCTACAATGTTTCACATTTATTTTCAGTTCAAATTCATTCCTTTACATTCCAGACAGCCCTCAATGTACGACCACGGTTGAGCCCAAAATTTATGTTGCTTAGTGAGAAATTTGTTAAGTCAGTTTTGCCCCATTTTACGACTTTTCTTGCCACAGCTGTTAAGCAAATTCACTGCAGCTGTTAAATTAATAACACAGTTGTTAAGTGAATCTGGCTTCCCCATGGACATTGCTTGTCAGAAGGTCACAAAAGGAGGTCACATGACTTTCCCCGGGACATTGCAACTTACCTTAGGGAGCACTTGCTGCCGGCATCAACTTCCCTCCGCCCTGTGCGCTCCCACAGAGAGGGCCTCCTCAGGGTGCCACCGATCAGAGAATGTCGATTAGTGGCCCCCAGGGGGAGGTCCTTCTCTGTGGGCGCCCCGGAGCTATGGAACCGGTTGCTGGTTGAGCTCCGGATGGCGCCCGACCTTCGCTCCTTCCGTCGCGATCTGAAGACACTCTTATTTGAACAAGCCGGCCTGGCCTGAAGGGGGATGGGTTGGGTTTTTATGGTCATTTTTAATATCTGTATTTACTGTTTTTAGTTGGGCATATGTTTAATTTTCTTTTAACTTTTGTATTTTTGTATTTTTTATATATCTGCCCTGTTCACCGCCCTGAGTCCTTCGGGAGAAGGGCGGTATATAAATAAAATTATTATTATTATTAACTGTCATAAATGTGAGTCAGTTGTCAAAGTGACCGAATGTAAATCACGTGACCACGAGGATGCTGCAACGGTCATAAGTGTGAAAAATGGTCATAGCTCAACTTTTTATTCCAGTGCCATTGTAACTTTGAACCATCACTAAGCAAACTGTTGTAAGTCAAGGACTATCTCTAGTCCACTCACTCATCCATTCTGTTGATTTTACCATATTCCCACTGTTGCAATTTATGTTTGGATGTCTCCTGATTCACCCAACTCTCACTTCGGTATAACTGAGTGTATAGATCAGTGATGGCGAACCTTTTAGAGACCGAGTGCCCAAACTGCAACCCAAAAACCACTTATGTATCGTCGGGTGCAGGGTGGGCGTGGCCCATCGGGTGGGCGTGGCCCATCGGGTGGGCGTGGCTGCGGTGGTAACGGCAGACTGGGTGGGACTAAAAAGTTCAATCAATTCCAACTTTGCAAGATCTTTTTTTTTCCATGAGAAGTTGAAATTGATTGATTGAAACTTTTTTTTTTTTTGCACACGGCGGCAGAGGCCTAAAGCGAAAAGGTTTTATAAAACCCAGCTGAAGGCCTAGGACAGGGGTAATGGCGCGTGTGCCCAAAGAGAGGGCTCTGCCTGCCACCTCTGGCACACGTGCCATAGGTTCGCCACCACGGGTATAGATGCACATTATTTTCCCTTCTTTTGACAGATTTATTCTTCATAACAGACCACATATTATCTTCTCAGATCTTTTTCACCTGGCCCTCGAATACATTGCTAATACACCCCTTTCCTCTTACCGTAAGACCAGGTCTTATATTAATTTTTGCTCCAAAAGACGCACTAGGCTAGGGCTTATTTACAAGCGCTGTCTTATTTTTTCACATAGAACAATCTACATTTATTCAAATAAATAATGTCAATAATATTTATTTATATTTAATTAAAATTAATATAATTATTTTATAATTTAGTACACCCATCGTGTGTTGCAACGGGCGTACTAAATGCATCCAACTGGCTGATGATCTTAACTGGGGCTTATTTTGGGGGTGGGGCTTAAATTATGAGCCTCCTGAAAAGTCACTCTAGGTCTTATTTTCTGGTTAGGTCTTATATTCGTGGAAATACGGTATTTCTAACTTGGAGATTTTAAATTCCTTGAAAGCTGCAAAAACACCTTTTTCCCCCCCTGCGGTGGGTCACAGACAGAGACATGGTTTTCTTCACGGAGGATTTTGGTTCAGCTCTTAGCTTTTTAACTAGGATTCTTGGTTTGAACATCGTTCTGGAGGACTGTTTAAGGTCAGTAATGCTGAGCTAAATGGATGGATAGCTCAGTAGAGAGTGTACTCTTTAATATAGTAAGTTTATTTTGCATTTATCCATTTGTTTCTCCATAGCCACATGTAGCCCGGCCGGTCCGGAAAGTGCACACATTTGGGAAGAGAGCAAACTCCTTCAAGAGAGATCCTAACTCTCCTGTTGTAATGCGTGGCTGGCTTTATAAGCAGGTAAATGGTTTCTGAGAAATGCAGGAGGATGGATAAGCTTTCACGAAATTGAATCCAGGTACTCTTTGGCTTATGACCACAACTGAGCCCAAAATTTCTGTTGCTAAGCGAGACAGTTGTTTTTTTTTTATTGAAAAGTTTTAACATACAATTTTTCCCTTAAAAAATCCCCCCTCCCCCACCCTTCTCCCTCCCCCCCTTCCTCTCCCCCCTCCCCCCCTCCCCCCCGACTTCCCAGAGCTAAATACAAGGTATATATAAAAAAAAACAATCATAAACAACCATATACTAACAACCATAAACTCTAAAATCTATCACTCTCTAGCTTATATAGGATAAAACAAACCTTAGTAATATAAATATATATAAAGAAAAACTAATATAGAAAAAGAAACAAAGAAAGAAGACTTATTCAAATATAAAACTTCTTAACCCTATACTTATTCTAGATAAACTCAAGCCATTTTCTCCCTTCCATAATATAGCGTTCCTGCAAGTAATCTTTCAAATAGGCCGAAATCTTCGCCATTTCAACCAGGTCGGAAACCTTTAAAGTCCACTCTTCTATGGTCGGCAGTTCCTCTTTCAGTACTAACCTATCAAAAGTCTTGCTGCCGTAATTAAATTCAACATCAACTTAGTATGTTCCACCAGACTTTTATCCAAAAAGCCTTAACCTTTTTACAAGTCCAGCATATATGAAAATATATTACGTCTTCATCACCGCACCTCCAACATTTAGGCTAATAATTCAAATACATACTTAGCTTTTTAAAATCTAAATACCATCTATAAAACATTTTGTAAAAATTCTCTCTTAGATTTCAAACTTATATAAATTTTACATTCCTCACCCAAATCTTTTCCCACCTCCCACTACTTGGCTGTAAGTACGTTGTGAAAGTTCCATAGACTTCTGCTGATCTTGTTCTTTTATCTTTCTTGATCGTTTTAAAGCAGCACGCGTCACCCTCTGTTCTCTGGGATCATCCAAAGGTGTTATAACTTGATCTCCTCCAGCACCATTCTCCTCTGTCTGTCCATCTTCAGCCTCTTGATGTTCACCTTCTCCAGATCCCTTTGCAGCTTCCAGAAGTGTTAATGGGGTTGCTTTTAAAACATTATTGTAAAAATCACGCGCTTGCATCACAGTAACCAGACGGTACCTTTTACCTTCATGCATCACCATCAACCCAGCTGGGATCTCCCATCTGAACCTTATATCTCGTTGCTTGAGCTCTTGCACAAGAAATGTAAAATCCTTCCTTCTCCTTAAAATCTTTGGAGGAATTTCTTTTAGAACCAGAACTTCTTGATCAGCAATCACGACTTTAGTATCATAGGCAGCTTGTATAACTTCATCTCTAATTTCCCTTTTTACAAAATAAACCACCACATCTCTAGGCAACTTTCTCTGTCTAGCAATCCATGAGTTCACACGAAACACTTTATCCATGCCTCCTTTTATTTCAGATGCTGGCTGATTCAATACCACTTCGAGAGCCTCAGAAACCAGCTGCTTTAGATCTTCCTTAATATTCTCCTTTAAACCTCTGATTCTAATGGCAAACTGCATCTGGAAATATTGAGCAAGACTCAATTCTCTATCCATTTTGTCTCTTAAATCTTCATTCTCCAATACTTTTGCTTCTAATATGGCATTCTTTTGAGTCAAATCTTCCACTTTTTCATCCAAATCTTCCACACATTCAGCCACTTTATACACTGAAGACAAAATGTCTACCTTCATCACCCTGAACTTCTGTTCCATCCTCTCCTCCATTCTCTCCTCCAACTTCTTCAATTTCTCCTCCATCTGTGCAAATTTATCACCCATTGATTTCAAAATTGATTTCAAAATTACCTGGGTATGTTTTTCAAGAGCATCTTGTAAGTCCTTCGATGTCAATACATCAGGAGGATGCAATGCCTGCAATGATGATTGTTGCACCGGAGAAGTTCCAGCACTCCGAAGAGTTTTAGGGGGAGGTTTAGCCGCCATCTTTTACTTTCAATTGTGACGCACTTTCACTTTAAGTTTAAAAAGTCCATCAAGCTCGAGAGTAAAATAAAATAATCCTCTTCACCTTTTCCTCTTGTACCGCTCTGCCTGCTCTTTTTATTCCATAGTCCTTCCTTCAGGCAGGGGTGGTCGCAGACGCCTGGCTCTGCTCCATGAAATCAGGAGCAGAGGCGCTGGCCAGCTGGGAGCGACCCAGGCTACGGGGGAGTTCGATCCTTCGGCCGCCCAAGCTACAAGCTCAGGCGGCCCCGGAGAACTCGACCCCTACCTGGGGCCTCACCCCCTCCTCTTCTCCCGAGGAGGGGGCTTCAAATTCGCCCGAACAGCTGATCGGCGCTGTTTCGGGCGAAAATCACTCAGCTGAGCCGCGGGCAGCCCGGGAAGGCTGTCTCCGGCGCCGCACAGCCACCGGAAGTCCAGCGAGACAGTTGTTAAGTGGGCTATGCTCCATTTTACGACCGTTCTTGCCACACTTGTTAAGCAAGTAGTTGTAGTTGTTAAGTTAGTAATACAATAAGTGAATCTGGCTTCCGCATTGACTTTGCTTATCAGAAGGAGGTTGCAAAAGGTGACCCCGGGACACGCAACTGCCCTATCGTAAATACACGCCAGTTGCCAAGCGTCTGAATTGTGATCACATGTCTGTGGGGAAGCTACGATGGTCGTAAGGGTGAAAACCAGTCATACGACACTTTGTTCAGGGCCATTGTAACTTCAAACGGTTACTAAACAAATGGTTGTAAGCTGGGGACTACCGGTACTATTGCTGAACTGTTGTTTTCTTGCTAGCTGGACTTTGGAAACAGGCTAAAACTGTAGCCAGTTTTAAATTGGGTTTAGCATCATGCAAAAATGAAACAACTCTTCACAATTCCCTTTTAAAACCTCAGGGGAAAAAAAATGAAAAATTCTGATCATGGGTGCGAAATGGCCCCAAATCACTTGATATCTTTGCAGAACTCTGGCAGACCTGGGCCCTAAAAGGGGTTAAAATTGGGGAATCCTGTTCTACCTGGGTAAAACTTTTGACACAGCTTTGGACTAACCCACCACTTTTTCTTTTCGTTTCTTTCAGGATAGCTCTGGGCTCAAATTGTGGAAACGGCGCTGGTTTGTCCTTTCCAATTACTGCCTCTTCTACTACAGAGGTAATTTGGATTTTCTTGATTTTTTTTCTGTTTCAGTTTCCTTGAGGTGGAAGCAAATCATTTGGAGGTAAGGACCGGTGGTGGGATTCAGCCGGTTCGCACCACTTTGGCAGAACCGGTAGCTAATTTTTTTGGTTGCCCAGGCCCAGAATGGACTTCCGGAAGCGGCATCCACACAGAGAACTGGTGGTTCACCTATTTGAATCCCACCACTGGGTAGGCCTGTTTCGTGGGCCAAGTGTGGCGATGCATCAACAGGCAGAAATCAAAGGCAACATTCCTAAGGACTAGGAACAGAAGTTTAAAAACAGAAAGGCAGGCAGTCCTCGGCTGACGACTGTTCGTTTAGTGACGGTTTGAAGTTGAGAGACACTGCTGTGAGCGTAACCCAGTTCCTTGAAACAGTCGTGTTGGTGGACAACGGGGAGTTTTCTCCCCATCTGCTCTGAGCAGGAGCCCTGACAAGTTTCTTTCTGTGGGGGTTTTGCGGGGTGTGTTCTAGACAGCCGTGAAGAGATGGTTTTGGGCAGTATCCTCCTCCCCAGCTACGAGATTCGGACAGCTTTCTCCAAGGAGAAGAAGAACCGACGCTTTGTATTCAAGGTCAGGAGGAAGGACCCTCATTTATGCTTTTGTCCCTCCTGTGATGATGGAATTTCTCCTTAATTTATCCATGGTCACCACCATAGAGTCTGACCATCGCCTCAGCTTTAAGCAGCAAGATCTATATGTGGTGAATACTGTACGGGAAGCTATTTGCCTCCATTATTGGCTCATCTATCTAATACAGGTGGCCTTCGACTTAATGAACGTTCACTTAACCCCAGTGTGAAATTATGACAGACTTCAAAAAAAGCTAGTTAGGACCTTGAAGATACAAATGCTACCACTCCTCCCCCCCCAATCACCTGATTGCATTTGGGGTGATTGACAGCTGGCTCACGTTTTCCAGCAGAAAATAGCAAAAGCCACCGGTTGAATACACTTAATGACCATGGGGTTTTTGTCCTAACGACCACATGAGTTTGCTTTATGAATCATCATAAAAGGGGTACTAAAAATCAAGTCATTTGTTGACCCTCTTCATGATCACAATGATTTTTAATCAAAATTCCAGGCTCATTTCTAGTTGTAAGTTGAGGACTAACTGTATGATATATTGATTTAGAACAGACTTGTCAAACTCACGACGTCACGTGACGTCGCAAAACGTATCGGGACTATTTTGCCATTGCCGGCAATGGGGTGGGCGTGGCTTCCAGATGACGCGTCCAGCCCAATGGCCGGCAGTTTGACACCCCTGATTTAGAATCTTTGAGCCTGCTTTTTTTTTCTTCTCAAGGAACTCAAGGGCATGTGTGCATCCAGCTTCTAGCAAAACAGTGCTTCACTTATCCTAGTTTAAAAGCTGTATCAACTAGGATTTCTTGCTCTGCCTGCTAGCAGCTGATCTACAGAGACTTTCAGGCAGAGGAACCAGAACACAGAATAATAGGGTTGGAAGGGACCTTGGCGATCTTCTAGTCCAACCCACTACTCAATACCATGAGATGCATAGACTGGAAGATATACAAATGGTACCGAATCTAATGCAGGACCTTTTTGTTGTTGGTGGTGTTGGTGTCTCTGAGTCAGTATTGACTCCTGGCTACTACTGCCTAAACAAGTCCCTGCAGCATTTTTGGCAAGGTTTTAGAATTGCTTATTGAAGCTCCTATCCTACCTTTAGGACAGTGAAACAGCCACATTCGACGGCAGGCAGCGACAAATTGAATGCAAACCTACTCATTATCTTTCACTGCATCTCAGACAAGAGGCTGCCCAGAATGTTTTGCCAGTATAGTTGGCTAGCTTTCTCTAGTAGGTGTCTTCAAAACGATGGATTGCGAAATAGCCATGTTGTGTCTCCTTACTAAGGCAATCATGCAACCGTCCTACAGAGCAGCGTTTCTCAACCTTGGCAGCTTGAAGATGTGTGGACTTCAACTCCCAGAATTCCCCAGCCAGCCATGCTAGGGAATTCTGGGAGTTGGAAGTCCTCATATCTTGCAAGTTGCCAAGGTTGAGAAAGGCTGCTACAGAGTATCTTGAAGCTCCCCACAAAATGAAATGAGCAAGAGTCCAGCCACTTACAAAGCAGAGTGACGTTATTTGCTAGGAGTGGTATAGGACAGGGGTCTCCAACCTTGGCAACTTTAAGACTTGTGAACTTCAACTCCCAGAATTCTTTGCTGGCTGAGGAATTCTGGGAGTTGAAGTCCACAAGTCTTAAAGTTGCCAAAGTTGAGGACCCCTGGTATAGGAAACCAACAATTCCAGCTCTCTCCTTTTCTGCTGGTGTTTGAAGTGTATCTTCTGCCCTCTTGTGGAGACTCCAACCATTACAAGGAACTTCTTTCTCTTTTCTTTTTTCCCATAGGCTGAACACCCTGGCATGCGGACTTACTATTTCAGTGCAGACACCCAGTTGGATATGAATAGCTGGATCTGGGCCATGAACCAGTCATCTGTGGCCGAGTGCAACTGTGGAAATCTGTAAGGGCTGGGTATGGGGACAGACACACAGCCCAGTTGTGAGTGCATTGCCAATTTTGCGTAGTCAGGTGTCTAAGGAGATGGGACATAATGTACCGTAGAAAGTTCTGGAAAGAATAATCCCGTGAAAAGAGAGTGAATGCTATTAAAGTAAGAACTGGACAAGAAAAAAAAGATAGTGGGAGAAGACAAGAGCTGAATTTTATGAGAAAACTGAATTTGTAAGTTGTCCTTGTGGAAGAACTGGGAAGGTATCTTGATGGAGCTGGTCAGACAGGGCAGCATTTGGCTGAAGAGGGAGGGGCTGGACTTCGCACTGGGAATAATGGGCAATGTTATGGAGACCTGGAACAGTCACTCGGATGTATTGGTCTAATGCTTAAGGCACAGGAGACTGTGAGTTCTAGTCCTGCCTTAGGCATGACAGCCAGCTTTGGGGCAATCACCAGGAAACAATGGGTTCTATTCCTGTCTTAGGCATGACAGCCAGCTTTGGGGCAATCACCAGGAGTCTTTGAGTTCTAGTCCCACCTTAGGCAAGAAAAGCAGCTAGACTTCGGGCCAATCACCAATCGCCAGGAGCCTGTGAGTTCTAGTCCTGCCTTGGCATAGAAAATCAACTGGGAGACTGGGCCAATCACCAGGAGACAGTGAGTTCTAGTCTTGACTTAGGCATGAAAGTTGGCTGGGTGACTTTGGGGCAATCACCAGGAGACTGTGAATTCTAGTTCCACCTTAGAAAAGAAAAGCAGCTAGACTTTGGGCCAATCACCAGGAGCCTGTGAGTTCTAGTCTTGCCTTAAGCATGACAGCCAGCTTTGGGGCAATCACCAGGAGTCTTTGAGTTCTAGTCCCACCTTAGGCAAGAAAAGCAGCTAGACTTCGGGCCAATCACCAATCGCCAGGAGTCTGTGAGTTCTAGTCCCACCTTAGGCAAGAAAAGCAGCTAGACTTTGGGCCAATCACCAATCGCCAGGAGTCTGTGAGTTCTAGTCGTGCCTTAGGCATAGAAAATCAACTGGGTGACTTTGGGCCAGCCGCTCACTCTCAGCCTAACACACCTCGCAGGGTTTTTGTTGTGGGGAAAATAGGAGAAGGAAGGTGCATTTGTTTGCCCCTTTTGAGTTATCTGTAAAAAAAAAGCAATAAAGGTGGGTTATAAAATAAATACCATAAAATAAAGATGTCCCCTTCTGCTTCCACCTCAGCAACCAAGGGGGTCTCCACAGCCACTCAGTCTCTGCCCACACCAGCTTTGAGGACATCCGGCTCCCCCAGGATGATTGTGCCAAAAGCACCGAGTCGCTGGAAGTTGCCCACCTCTCGGGGATCCAGGAGGCCCAGACCTCCTCATCCGAAAGCCTCCACCTTCCTGACATCCAGAAGGGATCCCCTTGCTTTAAGAGGGCTTCTCTATCCAGTTCGCTCAACGGGAGCTACTGCCGTGAAAAGAAAGAGCAGCCAGAACTGAGGTAAGGAGAGGCAAAACCAGATTCGCCGCAGTGGGTGTCGTAGAGGAGGGATGTGTCCAACCTTGGCCACTTTTAAGACCGGCGGACTTCAACTCCCAGAATTCCCCAGCCAGAATTCTGGGAGTTGAAGTCCGCCGGTCTTAAAAGTGGCCAAGGTTGGACACATCCCTGCTGTTGTAAAGAGTGGGAAGGATGTAGTAGCAGATGGCTACTCTGGCTCTCCAAAGCCCTTCAGGATCACCAACAATTGACTTTCTCCTTCTCCTTCATCTCCTCTTGGCAGCTCCCTGTCTTCCCAGACCCATGGATGTCCTTCTCCTGTCAGTTGCACCAAGTTCTCTTCCCGCCCGCGGACCCCGCTACCGCCTTCCTCTGAAAGCCCACCTCCTCCTCCTCCATCTCGGATGTCACAGCCTTCTCCTGTGATTTCCCTGCGTTCCTCCCGAGCCTATTCCCTCCCGCTAGCCCCAGCAACCGACCCTCCCAAGTTGCCGCGGACTCACCCGTCGGACGCGCAGGATGCCCGTCGGAGCCCTCAGGATGCCCACCGGAGCCCTCCGCGATCAGCTGTTGCACAGGCTGCCTCCTGTGACGATCTCTCCATCATGAGCTCTCCTAGGAGTCTGCATGCCAACACCCCCATGGGAAGGGTGGATATTGCCCCCAACAAATGCCTGCCCAATAACCCTTATGCTGTTGCATCACCGGCCCACAAAGGCCACTCTCTGACCCCTGCGGACCGGTACGATGTGTTCCCGACTTCTGAGGACTCCTATGCCAGGCGCTACGCTCAAAGTCCTCATCTCCATAGAGTCCAGCCTGTGGGTGAAGATGGCTTGGTCCCTTCAATGGGGAGACTGCAACAAAACAGAGTAAGTGGGAATTTCAGCTTCAGTAAGCACAACAATCCCATTGGAATATCGTTCCTCCTGAGCTTAGACTAGACACGATCCTCCTGGACTTTAGGAAGACCCTGAAGATGTGACTGTAGGACTTCAAACGTGGCCCTTTTATGACTTGAGGACTTCAGCTCCCAGAATTCCTCAGCCAGCAGGCTCATGGCTGGCTCAGGAATTCTGGGAGTTGAAGGCCACGAGTCATAAAAGAGCCAAGGTTGCCTACCCCTGGGCTAAACCAGGGCTTTTCAACCAGTGGTACGGGTACCACCTGTGGTACATTGGCACCTGGTAGGTGGTGCGCGACCATCCTAGAAAAGTGGTAGCGGGGGAGGGGAATGAGCTGAACCGGTGGCAGCACCACACAAGCCTGAGCGAGAGATGGCTGGAGCTGCAGGGCTGTCAGGGCTCAGTGGAAGCACCAGGATCAGCGCCAGGCTCCAGCTGGAGCTTGGTGCTGATCCTGGCGCTTCTGCTGAGCCCAGAAGAAGCACTGATCAGCTGGAATGTTTCAGCATCTCCAGGGTTTTGTGATTTACATTCAGATGCTTGGCAACTGATTCATACAGTATTTATGATGGTCACAATGTCCCAGGGTCATGTGAAGTGACCATAACCTGCTACAACCACCCAGCAGATGGGGGGAATAAAAACCAAACACCCACCCTCACCCCACCCCCGCTGCCAATCCTCAACAGAAATGCTCACAACAGTGAAAACCTCGGACAGGAGGAAGAGCGCTGCTGGGCGGGCAGGCAGGTGTCTTGCTCAGCTGTGGCTTGGGGGGCACTTTTTTCAGTGCCATTATAACTTCGAATGGTCACTAAATAAACTGTTGTAAGTCGAGGACTACCTGTACATCACTTTTTTCCTTTTTTGGGTGGTGGTGGTGTGTCATCAAGTTTTTGACACCTTGCTAGGCGACGTGGTACTCGGATGTTGCCATATCCTAAAAGTGCTACAATGGGTGAAAAGGTTGAAAAGCTCTGGGCTAGACAAAGGTCAAACAAGCAGAAATTGAGTCCACAGAAGTAATTGGAGGAGGGGGCACGGCAAACATCTCAAAAGGGGACCAATCCTAGTTTCTTACACTGTAAAAATGAGGAGGGAAGAGCTGTGCCTTTGGATTTTTAAGCTTCTGTTAATGTCATTTTACAGTAAAGATAGCACTTTTTTTTTCTGGAGTACCTCACCAGACTGATGGAGAAAACATTTAAAAAGAGGCGAACTAGCCTATCTCTTCTGGGGATGGCATGGAATTCTGGGAGTTGAAGTCCACAAGTCATAAAAGGGCCACGTTTGAAGACCCCTACTGTAGGAGATGACCAGGCTCGAGCCCAAGGGAGGGGTCAAACACATCATCAGTCTCGCCTTCCTTTGCACCCACAAGAGATCTTAAGTCCAGCCCACCTTGAATTCCATTGACTCATCCACCGCCAATTCGCTTTGACCATTAGTAGTTCAGATTCTTGCAGAGAGCGTTAGCATGCAATAAAGCTTGTATTCATTTGAACCGCCTTGGCTCCTGATTTCCTAAGTTTGTCGGTGATTTTTGCCAACACCTTGGGAGTAGTCTGGTGGCTTTGGAGATTTTTTTTCCCCCAATGGTTGAATTGCATGTAATGTATCCATGAATCCCGCCATTGATCCTTGGTTGTTTTTTTTATTGTGCTGCTTGTGTTTCTACTGCTGGTTCAGCATGCTCGTATTTTTATTTTTATTGATTCATTTTTTGATGTCGCTTGAAGGTAAGATGGGGCCTGTGCACACCAAGTCAACCAACAAATACAACGTTGAATTCACTCTGTAATCTGAGTTTGAACATCTCACAAATGTCTCTCTATCTCTGCCAGTTTACAGAGCGAGGATACCTCTCTCCATCGGTCGGCCCGTCCCGTGCTTTGGTCATGTCTCGGCTTCATGGCCGACTGGTGAGTATCGGAAAGGCAGACATGTATAGCATTTTTCATTTTCCATTTTCCCGATCTATTGGCTATGCTCCCTCCCATCTGTTATCTAGCCTGCAAAATCTAGATATGCTAGGTCTGGAGTATCACATATACCAGGAGTAGGCAACCTTGGCTCTTTGATGACTCGTGGACTTCAACTCCCAGAATTCCTGAGCCAGCCATGCTGAGGGGAAAGGGAGAGGTTTCCAAGCTGAGCCATGCTGGCTCAGGAATTCTGGGAGTTTAAGTCCACGAGTCATCAAAGAGCCAAGGTTGCTTACCCCTGACAAATACAGACAGAAGGTGCCCTCTGCATTCATCATGACCAGGACTGTGTGTGGCTTCCTGCATTTTTTTGTGAAAATATTGCATTCTGTGGCTAAGTACGGGTAGTTCTTGACTTACAACTGTTCGTTTAATGACCGTTCAAAGTTGCAATGGCCCTGAGAAAAGTGACTTAGGACCATTTTTCCACACTTAACAACTGTTGTAGCATCCCCACAGTTACGTGATGTACATTCAGATGCCTGACAACTGACTCACATTTGTGACGGTCTGCAGTGTCCCGGAGTCACATGATCCACTTTTGCGACCTACTGACAAGCAAAGTCAGCAAGGGAAGCCAGATTCCTTTAACAACCGCGTTACTAATTTAAGAACTCCAGTGATTCACTTAACAGATGTGGCGAGGAAAGTCGTACAAATGGGGCAAAGCTCACTTCATAGGTTTCTCACTTAGCAACATAAATTTTGGACTCAGTTGTGGTCGTAAGTAATTCAGCCCCAGCAAAAGCTGAGTTCTCCAGCCCAATTATATAATTGGTATAAAGGTAAAGGTTCCCCCGCACATGCGTGCTAGTTGTTTCCAACTCTAGGGGCCGGTGCTCATCTCCGTTTCAAAGCCGAAGTGCCAGCGCTTGTCCGAGGATGTCTCCATGGTCATGTGGCCGGCATGACTAGACACCAAAGGCGCACAGAACGCTGTTACCTTCCCACCGTAGTGGTCCCTATTTTTCTACTTGCATTTTTACGTGCTTTCGAACTGCTAGGTTGGCAGAAGCTGGGACAAGTAACAGGCGCTCACTCTGTTATGTGGCACTCGGGATTCAACCCACCAAACTGCCGACCTTCTGATCGACAAGTTTCAGCGTCCTAACCCACTGAGCCACCGCGTCCCTTATAATTGGTATAAATGATGCCAATAAAGCAAAATACAGGTAGTCCTCAACTTATAACCAGTTGCTTAGCAATCATTCTGTGTTGCAATGGAGCTTTCTGGGGTACTTATGACCTGTTTCTGAAGTTCCAGCAGCCGCATCCCCCCCCAGGTCACATGACCGCATGTTGGGCACTTGGCAACCAAGCGACATTTACAGCATCCCACGATCACGTGACTTCATTTTACGTTCCCCCCCCCCCCCCCGGAAATCGGCATTTAGTTATAGTGAACGATGAGTTTGCTTAGCAACTGCAGTTTTTGCTTTATGATCACTGTGCGTGTTTAATGACTGCTGCGAAAAGGGCATAATAAAAATTGGGTCTGGTCACGTGATGACCTGTTTTACGAGCGTTATAACTTAACAACCATAATTGCCCTGTTGCAACTTGGATTGTCTTGCAAGAAGCTGACCCGGGTCCTCAAACCATTTTCGAAGTTCCTGTCTAGAATGAAAGCTCAGAGTTTTCTGAAAAGTACTTCGTGTATAATGTACATTCGAGGGGTTTTTTTGTTTTTTTTGCACTGTCACATGACCTGCTCCTAACCCTTCTTGGCTATATTCCTTAATATTGCCTTCCCTTTTCCTACAGATAACCCCCCACTCCGCCTCATCAAGCTACCTGCACCTACCACCCCTTCCTCCCCTGCCCACTCGGTCCACCCCTGGGAAAAGGACATCTATAGGGTTCACGGTATGTCGATTCGTACTCGGTTCCTCCCCTGTTCTTGGCCAACAACCCTACCATCACGGACAATGTTAGTGCAAAAAATTAACTAGATAACTGCATAGAATGTCTAGCTGTTATATTTATGTGACTCTTTTCTACTGCTGTTCATAGTAATACGAACCAGGCAGTAGCTGGAACATTTATTCCTGGTTGCACAGTAAGGATTTGGGCAGGGATGTGAACAACCAGATCCAAATTGTCTCAGAAGAACTTTTAAGTATTCAAATATAATGGTTTGTGGTGATGGACAACCCATCACCCATTGGGTTTTCCTTCTTTCCCCATATACAGTTGCAAGAAAAAGTATGTGAACCCTTTGGGATTACGTGGAGTTTTGCATGAATTGGCCATAAAATGCGCTCTAAACGTCATGTAAGTCACAACAATAGAAAAACACAGTCTGCTTAAAATAATACTACACAAACATTAGCTGTTGTCATGTTTTAATTGAACATAAGATGGAAACATTCACAGTGCAGGGTGGAAAAAGTATGTGAACCTTTGGACTTAATAACTGGTTGACCCTCCTTTGGCAGCAATAACCTCAACCAAACGTTTCCTGTAGTTGCAGATCAGACCTGCACAACGATCTGGAGTAATTTTGGACCACTCCTCTTCACAAAACTGTTTCAGTGTAGCAATATTCTTGGGATGTCTGGTGTGAATCGCTCTCTTAAGGTCATGCCACAGCATTTCAATCGAGTTGAGGTCAGGACTCTGACTGGGCCACTCCAAAAGGCGTATTCTGTTCTGTTGAAGCCATTGTTTTGTTGAATTACTTGTATGCTTTGGGTCATTGTCCTGTTGCATCACCCATCCTCTGCGGAGCTTCAGTTGGCGGACAGATGGTCGTACGTTTTCCTGCAAAATGTCCTGATAAACTCTGGAATTCATTTTCCCATCAATGACAACAATCCGTCCAGGCCCTGAGGCAGCAAAGCAGCCCCAAACCATGATGCTCCCTCCGCCATGTTTTACAGTGGGGATGAGGTTTTGATGTTGGTGTGCTGTGCCTTTTTTTCTCCACACATAGTGTTGTGTGTTTTTCCCAAACAACTCAATTTTGGTTTCATTTGTCCACAGTATATTTTGCCAGTAGTGCTGTGGAACATCCAGGTGCTCTTTTGCAAACTTCAAACGTGCTGCAATATTTTTTTTTTGGACACCAATGGCTTCCTCCGTGGTGTCCTCCCATGTACTCCATTCTTGTTTAATGTTTTCCTTATTGTAGATGTGTCAACAAAAATGTTAGCATGTGCCAGAGATTTCTGTAGGTCTTTAGCTGACACTCTAGGATTCTTCTTTACCTCATTAAGCATTATGTGCTGTGCTCTTGCAGTCATTTTTACAGGACGACCACGCCTAGGGAGAGTAGCAACAGTACTAAACTTTCTCCATTTGTAGACAGTCTGTCTTACTGTGGGCACATGAACATCAAGGCTTTTGGAGATACGTTTGTAACCCTTTCCAGCTTCATGCAAGTCAACAATTCTTGATCGTAGGTCTTCTGAGAGCTCTTTTCTGTGAGGCATGGTTCACATCAGACAGTGCTTCTTGAGACTAGTAAACCCAAAACAGGTGTGTGTTTTTAAAGGGCAGGACAGCTGTCAGCAACACATCCAATATCATCACACTGATTGGAGTCAAGGTTGGCTCACTCCTGGCTCCAATTAGCTCTTGGAGAAGTCATTAGGCTAGGGGTTCACATACTTTTTCCACCCTGCACTGTGAATGTTTACATGTTATGTTCAATGAAAACATGACAACAGCTAATGTTTGTGTAGTATTATTTTAAGCAGACTGTGTTTTTCTATTGTTGTGACTTACATGACATTTAGAGCGCATTTTATGGCCAATTCATGCAAAACTCCACGTAATCCCAAAGGGTTCACATACTTTTTCTTGCAACTATAATATGGGCTGGCAGTGTTTCTCTTCGTGACCTTTAGCAAAGCCATCTTGAAACTTCTGTCTCCTCCTCCTCCTCCTCCCCCCCCCGCTCCTCTTCCTCAGCTGACCCATGAACAACCAGATCCAAATTGTCTTGGAAGAACTTTAAGTATTCAAATATAATGGTATGTAGTGATGGACAACCCATCACCCACTGGGTTTTCCTTCTTTCCCCATATAATATGGGCTGGCAGCATTTCTGTTCATGACCTTTAGCAAAGCCATGTTGAAGCTTCTGTCTCCACTTCCTCCTCCTCCTCCTCCTCCTCTTCCTCCTCCTCCTCCTACCCCCGTTCCTCCTCCTCCTCCTCTTCAGCTGACCCATGGAACTGCCTGCCCCTGTGCTAAGGATAGGGGGAACCAAGGGAACTGTTGATCTCCTCCCACCAGGGAGACTCACCTGTCAACTGCCAGCAACCTCCAACCAGCCTTAACTTGCCAGAAAGCATCTAAGTCACGCTCTCATCGTTTCCTCTCTGCCCACCGTGGTTAAGAAATTTCAGATTTCAGCCTTGGTTTCAAAGCAGCCAATTGCTGCTCACCCATCGGGCCTTGCTGCCAGCCAATTGGGTGCAGAGGCCAGAGGGAGGCGGGACAGAGAGCCATTTTGGGGAAGTATAGTAAGAAGTGACAGTCATGTGGCTACGGCTGACTGCAGCGGTGCAACAGTTGGTGGCATCGGAACAGTCACCGTTTCGCCAAATTTCAATCCCATGGGAGTCAGGGCTCCTGGATTTTGGTCACATTCTTTAAGTTAGCCTATTTGAGATAGGTTGACTCAAAAATGGTTTCCCCATGCAACAATTTGCCCAATTGCAAGAACTGCAAGAATTTTAGTAAGACATAGATAGCACAGGTAGTTTTTCACTGACAGCCCTTCGTTTAGCAACCATTCAAAGTCACAATGGCAATGAAAAAAGTCACATGGTCATGTGATCAGAATTCAGGCACTTGGCATGCATTCATGATGGCCGCAGCATCCTTGCTTTATGTGATTGCCATTTGCGATCTTGACTGTCCCCATTAGAATATTGTATTGCTGCTGAGGTAATATAGCTTAGCAAGATTTTGGTTAAGTCCTGTTTAACCGCATCACTTTTACTCGGTTAATTTTAGCAAGAATCAGCATTTGGATTTTAAACAATTTCTTTCGGGCTCCTTGTTTTGAAATGCAAACCGTCATAATTTGACCAAATCCGACTTGATGTCAACATCTCCCCGCGTGTGAAAATCTAGTCCCTCAAACTAAGGTTTTGCCTCGCTTTCTCCCTGACTGACTGGCTAGGTTTCTTTAGGCAAGAGTTGCACCAAAGTACTCATAGAAACCTTGCTAAGATCCAGGTTTGGGGTTTTTTAATGATTTTAAATTGGGATTTTAATTCTTGGGGCCATATTTTATTTTATTTTATTTTAACTTAATTTTATACTGTATTGTTTTTAAATTTTGCCCTGTAAACCGCCCTGAGTCCTTCGGGAATAGGGCGGTATACAAATTGAATTAATAAATAATAAATAAATAAATAAGTATCTTGAGCACGTGTGTAGTGGCCCCTGCTTTGGTGCAAAAGCCAGCGCTGCCACTTTTTCCCCCCTTCTATTTGTGGGGTGATAACATGGATGCTCTATTTGCTGTCTTTCTAGGGTCGAAACGCACTGCAGGAAAGGAGCAGCCATTCTCCTGGCAGGCAGCGGTTTGAAAGTGACACCGACGTATGCATTTCTCTTCTCTTACCAATGGATGATGTGTATTGCTTTTGCTTTGCCAATTTCCCTTACAGGCAGTCCTTGACATACGACAGTTCACTTAGTGACCATTCGAAGTTACAACAGCACTGAAAAAGTGACTTATGACCATTTTTCACACTTACGACCGTCGCAGCATCCCCATGTTCCCATGATCAAAATTCAGATGCTTGGCAACTGACTCATCCTTAATGACGGTCGCTGTGTCCTGAGGGTCATGTGATCCCCTTTTGTGACCTTCTGACAAGCAAAGCCAGCGGGGAAGCCAGAGTCATTTCCCAACCATGTTACTAACAACTGCAGCGATTCACTTAACAAGTGTTGCAGGAAAGGTCGTAAAATGCGGGCAAAGCTCACTTAACAAGTGTCTCACTTAGCAACAGAAATTTGAGGCTCAATTGTGGTCATAAGTCGAGGTACCAAAAGTACCATTTGAAAAAGAAAAGAAAGAAAATCTCAAAGGTTAATTGTGAAATGAAAATGAAGAAATATATTTCACTGTTGGCCTAAGAACAGAAAAAAAAAAGATGATTAGGCAGATTTCTCCAGGACCAAATGGCAAAAATCTGGTCCCCCCTCCCCCCCCACCCCAGAAAAGATTCCATCAAAGTCTAGAAGATTATTTTAGTTTGAGTTAAATAATTTTACATGGGCCTACAGCTTCTTTGAAAGAGCTTGTGGTTAAGGCATCATCAGGCTGGAAAATGGGAGAGCATGAATTTTTCTCCCACTTTGGATGCAAAGCCAACTGTGATTTGGGGCCAGTCATTCTGTCTCAACCCTAGAAAAGAGGCAATGGCAATCCACTTCCAAAATACCTTGCCAAAAAACCTGCACGGACTAGTCTAGGCAGTCACCAGGAGTCAAAACTGACTTGAAGGCACGCATACACCGTGATCAATGGAAGAGGCATTTTCCTTTTATTATAATCTAGGCCAGGGCCTTAATCACCAGATCAAACTTCCATCATTTGGCCATCTTGGAGCTGTGAGTTCAGGTCTAAAGTTCTGCTCTTATAATATCTCTGCTATCCCTCTAATCCAGTGCTTCCCAAACTTTTTTCTTCGTTCCCCCAAAATGCTTATCAGAAAGCCTTTTCACTGTTTATCAGAAAGTTCTTATTTAAATGTCCCTGTTGTGATTGAGTGTGTGTGTGTGTGTGTATGCATATGCATGCATATATGAGATTTACATATATAGCCACCCATTCACTTTCAGTGGCTCTGGGCTGCTTACAAAAAATAAAAAAAAACAATATAAAAGAATAAAGAACAGTATCCCCCCCACGACAACACACAATCAAACAAGCTATTTGATAGGTTTTTGTGTTGTTAGCTCCCTCCCCAAACCCCAATTTTACCCAATTTTGGCAAGTTAACCAGGTTTGGGATTCACATCTCTAATCAGTGTTCCTTCCACTCTCCTAGGGCCAGACAATAGGTTCCCTTTACATTGTATGGATAGAGGGTAGCTCATTGGGACTAACCCTGGCCTGTGTCCATGCCTTATTCACACACTTATCAGCAGAGAAAGCTTTACACAATATAAACATTTGTTTGTAGTAGGTGGTCAAGCAGCTGGCAGAAGCATGTGCTTAATTTGGAACTTTGCAGTGAATTAAATTCAAAGGTTGATCAATTGAATTTTGGAAACGTGGAACTTTTTATCATCATAAAATGAAGGATTTCTTCCATGAGTAGTAAGCTTCTGTAGTCAACCTTCTCCGGGTGAGTTGAGGCTGTAACTTCCAATCTCCCGCCTAGCACGTCCAAAAATGTTGGACGTTGCAGGCCTCATTGTAAAAACCCCAAATGTTCATTCAAAGAATTTTGACTTGTAAGCTAAGTCCTTTAAAAAAAAAACTTCTGCGCCTGTAGAGCTTTAATTGGAATCAGTCCATTTTCTCTTCCCCCCCCCCCCACTATGTTTTCAGGCTCTTTTGACAAAATTGTGTGGCCAAGACAAACTGCTTCGAGGTCTGGAAGAAGAGAGAGGGCAGCTTTGCGCTGAAAAGGTATCTGATCCCACTTCCATTGAACAAATGAGCATTTGCTTAGCTCTTGTTATGTTTGAGAACACTGTGTTTGGTGAGTCATTCTGGGACCTCCCCTCTTTTTGCTATGGTTGGGGAAAAGACTTGCAAGATTCTGTTTATGTATCCTTACAAATAAAGTTGCAGCTAGTACTTCTGGGTGTGCTTCTTGGTCTGGACTACCTTGCAAGGCTGACCTTCCTTAATAGTCCTTGTTACATTTCTTTTATAAAAATAGAACTGGACACACAATGGATTACTAAGGAGGTTTGGCCTTACCTTCTCCCCTGTAGCCAGACTCTCTCTGTCTGTGTGCACTTTCTTCTCTAACTTAAGTTATCCTGCCAGAGTCTTCAGTGAGAAAGCTGATGGAGCCACGCCATCCCCAGAAGAGATAGGCTAGTTCGCCTCTTTTTAAATGTTTTCTCCATCAGTCTGGTGAGGTAGTCCAGACAAAAAGTGCTATCTTTACTGTAAAATGTCATTAACAGACTCTTAAAAATCCGAAGGCACAGCTCTTCCCTCCTCGTCTTTACAGTGTCAGAAACTAGGATTGGTCCCTTTCTGAGATGTTTGCCATGCCCCCCACCCCCAATTCCTTCTGTGGACTCAATTTCCATTTGTTTGACCTTTGTCTAACCCAGGGGTAGACAACCTTGGGTCTTTTATGGCTCGTGGACTTCAACTTCCAAAATTCCTGAGCCAGCCATGAGCCAGCTGGCTCAGGAATTCTGGGAGTTGAAGTCCACAAGTCATACAAGAGCCAAGGTTGCCTACCCCTGGGCTAGCCTGTGGCTATTCCTTTTGTTTCCCAAGGTCTTTTTCACAGGGTGCCACCGATCAGAGAATGTCGATTGGTGGCCCCCAGGGGGAGATCCTTCTCTGTGGGCGCTCCGGAGCTGTGGAATCAGTTACCGGTTGTTGTGATTCAGGGCCAGCCTGTGGGTCCGGCAGCCGGCTCGGATGTCTCGGATGACTCAGACGAGGGGGAGGAGGAGGGTGTTGAAGACGAACTTGCTGATGATGGCTTGGAGGCTTCGCAGAGCCCCCAGCCAGGGCCCTCTTCTCAGCTGCGCGAGCCCGACAGTGCGGATGATGATGACCCACAGCTGGCCCTGTTCAAGGACGCCCGACGCAGGAGGCAGTCAAGCAGGAACAAGCAGAGAAAGGCTGTGGGACTCCTCGGAAGGAGGCACAGGAAGGCCACGCCCTGAACTCTAATAAAGGGAGTGTTTGGGGAAGGGCTGGTTGCTGAAAGCAACCGCTCCGTTTGAGGATCAAAGTTCCGGTATTTTGTTTCTTGTTCTGTTGTTTTGCTTGTGAATTAAACTTGGCAGACGCCTTCCAGCCTCAGTTGTTTTCCAGTCTCTACCGTTTGTACAGGGGTTGCCTTTCTGCAAGGCCGGTAGTAGGCTGGTACAGAACAGTTTGCTTTCAGCCTCCCACCCCTTACTACTAAGATGGAGCAGCTACGTGCCGAGAATGCTCAGCTCACTCAGCAACTCACTTTGCTGGCAGCTCAGGTGGCTCAACTGCAAGCTCAAGTACATGCTGCACCCCCACCCAGGAGGAAATTTCAGATAGCAATGCCGGATAAATTTACTGGCAATCCAGAACTGTTTCCTGCCTTCCTGGGACAATGCCAGCTTTTTATCAGCGTGAGAGCAGCTGATTTCCCCACTGACCGGGATAAGGTGGGATTTGTGTTAAGCCTTCTTTCGGGGGATGCAGCTCGTTGGGGCACGCCTCTGCTGGCACAACCTAGCCCTTTGTTGGATAACTTTGTGGGGTTTTGTGACCATATGCGCCTAATGTACGAGGACCCAATTAGGACGCAGACTGCCACCCGACGCCTGAAAGCTCTGAGGCAGGGTCAACGCCCCCTACAGGCCTATATCAGCGATTTCCGGCTGCTTAGCCAGGATTCCGCCTGGAATGAGGCTGCGCTCGTGGATGCCTTCCAGGATGGATTGTCGGAGGAGATGTTGGATGAGCTGGCCCGCGTGGACATTCCCTCAGACCTGAATGGGCTGATCCATCTTTGCCTGCGGATCGATGCCCGGCTGCAGCAGCGAAAGAGTCGCCGTGCCACCCCACAGACCCCTGCTGCCCCTGTTGTGCGTGAGCCCCCAGTCCAAAGGGAGGAGCCAATGGAGCTGGGTGCCGCCAGGTCTCGTCTATCGGTGACGGAAATGGACAGACGACGATCGGGGGGGTTGTGTTTTTACTGTGGGGACCCTGGACATTTGGCTGCTTCTTGCCCAAAGAAGCGTCAGCGGGCATCAGTGACCAAGCCTGCCCCGAGAAAGTCCCCTACTTTGCTGTCGGGAAACGCCCCGAGCCCGATCTAGACGGTGTGATAGATCGGGCGTCCCACAACAACCACACTGAGCGACGCCGTTCCGATGGTGCCTGTGAACCTCCACGGCATTTGATTTTGGAGGCACGTCTGATCCTTCCTGGCAAGCCAGAGGGGATTCCAGTCCATGCCTTAATTGACTCTGGGGCTACCACAAACTTTATGGACTCAGCCTTTGTGGCCAAATGGGCTGTTCCCCAGTGTCCGGTGGATCCGCCCATGTTAGTGGAGACTATCGATGGTCGAGTGCTCCTGTCCGGGCCTATTACGGCCGCCACGCAACCAGTGTGTATGGCCATCAGTTCCCATGTGGAGGCCATCCAGTTCTACATCACTTCGGATCTGCACTTCCCCGTGGTCTTGGGACTGGCGTGGCTCCGGGCGCATGATCCACAGATCTATTGGTCTCAGAACTTGGTCACCTTCCCAAGCTTGCAGTGCGTGGACCACTCCCGCCATATCTGTGCCGGCCAGGTGGAGGGTTCCCCAGGGGTTTCCTTGCCTCCCGAACTGTCCGACTTTGCTGATGTGTTCAGCGAGTCAGAGGCGGATCAATTACCCCCGCACAGGCCCTTTGACTGCTCCATTGATTTAGTCCCTGATGCGCCTCTCCCAGTGGGGCGTTTGTACTCCATGTCGGAGCCCGAGTTGGCTGCATTGTGGGACTTTCTGGAGAAGAATTTGGCTCACGGTTTCATCCGGCCCTCATCCTCGCCAGTGTCTGCACCCGTGCTCTTCGTCAAAAAGAAGTCGGGCGAGTTACGGCTTTGCTGTGACTACCGGAAACTCAACGCCATCACGGTGCGCAACCGTTACCCGCTGCCCCTCATCCCCGAGCTCTTGGACCGACTCCGGGAGGCTAAGATCTTCACGAAACTGGACCTGCGTGGAGCTTACAACCTCGTCAGGGTTCGGCCGGGTGATGAGTGGAAGACGGCGTTTGGTACTCGCTATGGACATTTTGAGTACACGGTGATGCCGTTTGGCCTGACCAACGCCCCCGCTGTGTTTCAGCATTTTATGAACGACATCTTTCGGGATCTGTTGGACCAGTTTGTCGTGATCTACCTGGACGACATCCTGATCTACTCCCCGTCGCGTGAAGTGCATCATCAGCATCTCCGTCAGGTCCTGCAGCGCCTCCGAGAACATCGGCTGTTTGCCAAGTTGGAGAAGTGCCAGTTCTACCGGGTGACCATCGATTTCCTGGGTCACCGCATTTCTCCTGAGGGCATCGCCATGGAGCCGAGTAAAGTTGAGTCGTTGCAGAGTTGGCAACCCCCGCGTCGCGTGAAGGATGTTCAGCGACTTCTTGGATTTGCCAACTACTATCGAACATTCATCCCTGGCTTTGCTGCCTTGACAGCCCCCCTCACCCGGCTCCTGCAGAAGAAGACTCGGTTCCAGTGGAACGCACCAGAACAACAGGCGTTCCAGGCTTTGAAGGAAGCCTTCATGAAGGAGCCCATCTTGAAGCATCCTGACCCGCAACGGCCGTTTGTCGTGGAGGCGGACGCCTCCGACATTGCCATTGGGGCCGTGTTACTCCAGGCAACGACGCCCAGCGGTACCCTTTTCCCTTGCGCGTATCACTCTCGGAAATTGAACCCCTCGGAGCGCAACTATACCATCTGGGAGAAGGAGCTGCTGGCCATCAAGGCGGCGTTCGAGGCTTGGAGGCATCATCTGGAGGGGGCGCGGCATCAAATCGAGGTCCGGACGGACCATAAGAATCTGGAAAGCCTGCAGACCACTCGGAATTTGAACCAACGCCAGATCCGGTGGTCCCTTTTCTTTGCGAGGTTTGACTTCCGGGTTCGGTAAATACCAAGCGGGCACAATCAGAGAGCGGATGCTCTGTCCAGGAAGCCCGAATATACCCGAGTGGAAGACAAGCTTCTGCCCAGGACAGTGATCCCCGTCGAGTCTTTTGCTGCGGTGCGGGAGCCGGTTGATATACGGGCTCGGATCCGGGAGGCGCAGCAGCAGGAGGCGTGGGTGGCTCAGCGGAAGGAGGAGGTGGGGCCAGATTCGCCTTGGACGGTCACGGATGGACTCTTGTATTATCGTGACCGGCTCTATGTTCCGGGAGGGCCACTCAGGGGACTCGTCCTCAGCCAGTGTCATGATAACCCGGCAGCGGGGCATTTTGGCCTGTTCAAGACTCTGAACCTGGTCTCCCGTACCTTCTGGTGGCCCCGAGTCCGACACGACGTCCAGTCTTATGTCACCTCCTGCATCCCATGCAGGCAGGCCAAGTCAGCGACAGGGGCCCCGCCTGGATTACTGCAGCCTTTGCCAACACCCAAGAGACCCTGGGGGGCTGTGTCCATGGACTTTCTGACGGATTTACCCCCATCCTCCGGCTTCATGACAGTGTTTGTGGTGGTGGACATGCTGACCAAGATGGCGCACTTCATCCCCTGTCGCGGCTTACCGTCAGCTCGCGCCACTAGTCGCATGTTCATCCAACAGGTGTTTCGGCTGCACGGCCTCCCCGATAGAGTCGTCTCCGATAGGGGGGCCCAGTTTACAGCCCGCTTCTGGCAGGAGTTGATGTGTGCGTTGGACATCAAGGTTTGCCTCTCGTCCGCGCATCATCCTCAAACTGACGGGGGAACCGAGAAGGTCATCGGTATCCTGGAGCAGTATCTGCGCTGCTACGTCAACCTGCAGCAGGACAATTGGGTGGACTATCTGGCCATAGCCGAGTTTGCCTTTAACAACTCGCAGCACACCTCCACGCAGATGACACCGTTCTTGGCCAATGTGGGTTATCACCCCCGGTTTTTCCCCCTTTCTCCCGTGGACTCACCGGAGCCGGCAGCGAACGACTTCATGGCAGAGTTACAGGCGATCCAACGATTGGTGCGACGGCAGCTGGAGAAGGCCAAGGCCGATTACAAGAGGTTTGCTGATCGGTCAAGACGGGATACGCCTCCACTATCGGTGGGGGATCGGGTCTGGCTGTCCACCAGGAACCTACCATCCACACGGCCGGCGAGGAAGTTGGATCACCGTTACCTAGGACCGTTCCCAGTCGAGGCTGTCATCAATCCGGTCGCCTATCGTTTAACTCTGCCACGTTCCCTGCGCGTTCACCCAGTTTTCCATCGGTCCCTGTTGGTCCCCGAGCAACCGGCTTGTCCACTCTGCCAAGCGGAACCTCCCCCATCAGGACCTCGTGATGGAGGCAGCACCCCCGAGTACGAGCTCACCAGCATCAGGGATTCCCGTTGGCTGAAAGGTCGTTTCCAGTACCTGATCGAGTGGAAAGGATACGGACCGGAGGACTTCACCTGGGAAGACGCGACCGCCGTTCATGCCCCTGCGTTGGTGACTGCTTTTCACGAACAATTCCCATCCCGACCGCATCCGGATCGGCAGACCCGGGGGAAGGGCCCTGCGGTGCGGGATAGTGTTGTGATTCAGGGCCAGCCTGTGGGTCCGGCAGCCGGCTCGGATGTCTCGGATGACTCAGACGAGGGGGAGGAGGAGGGTGTTGAAGACGAACTTGCTGATGATGGCTTGGAGGCTTCGCAGAGCCCCCAGCCAGGGCCCTCTTCTCAGCTGTGCGAGCCCGACAGTGCGGATGATGATGACCCACAGCTGGCCCTGTTCAAGGATGCCCGACGCAGGAGGCAGTCAAGCAGGAACAAGCAGAGAAAGGCTGAGGGACTCCTCAGAAGGAGGCACAGGGAGGCCACGCCCTGAACTCTAATAAAGGGAGTGTTTGGGGAAGGGCTGGTTGCTGAAAGCAACCGCTCCGTTTGAGGATCAAAGTTCCGGTATTTTGTTTCTTGTTCTGTTGTTTTGCTTGTGAATTAAACTTGGCAGACGCCTTCCAGCCTCAGTTGTTTTCCAGTCTCTACCGTTTGTACAGGGGTTGCCTTTCTGCAAGGCCGGTAGTAGGCTGGTACAGAACACCGGTAGAGCTCCGGATGGCGCCCGATCTTCGCTCCTTTCGTCGCGATCTCAAGACGTTTTTGTTTGTACAAGCCGGCCTAGCCTGATGGGGATTGGTGGGGTTTTTTATTTTTTGTATTCTTAATTTTATCTTTGGGGTTTTATAATTGTATATTAATTGTTTTAACTTGGGCAATCATTTAATCTCTTTTTAATGTTTGTATTTTGTATTTCACTTTTGCCCTGTGAACCGCCCTGAGTCCTCAGGGAGAAGGGCGGTATAGAAATATTATTAAATTAAATTAAATTAAATATCATGATATCGCCTTATATATCTATTAGAATTGACTTTCAACCTCAAATTGATTAGAAGTCCTTTTTGTCATTTGCTGCCAAATATCAGCTGCAAGGTCTTGGGACTGGTTCTCTCCCTATGCTAAGTAGTCTGCGATACTGTCCATTTCTGTGGTTCTGCAAAAGGCCTTGAAACAAACGTTTGTTTTGTTGATTCTGTCAACTCTACAAATGAGCATGGCTGCAGCCATTTTCCTTCTCATTCTAGGTTGCCACATAGAACAGAGGGGGTTTTTGCTTCGCTAGTCAAAATAATCTTTTGTCCCGTGGGAACCAAGGTCATCGGCTGCTCCCGAGACTGTGGACTGGGTGTTTCATCAAAAGCCTGCCAAATAATCATATTGGGGAATGTAGTTGCTTACATAGCTTTTGTGGGTGGAGCATTTAGCTTTGTTTTGGGAAATTGTTGCTTGTGTATCCAGACTTGGTTCCACTCTTGACCATGCCGATACTTTGTAACTAATAAAACCTATTTGGGGAACTTGCAAGCCTCCGAGTTCTGCTTTATTCGTCTCTGTCGGAACCATGACAGATTCATCAAACTGCAATGAAGGAAAATCTCTGCTGGGCTGACAGTTCTCAATATGGTATTGTTTCAGGAACGTCTGGAAAAGGCCTTGGAAGTAACACACTTGAGGCTGGAGGAGTTCAAAGGCCAAGATGCCACCGTGGAGAAGATCTGCTATCAACAAAGGCAACTGCAAGACGAACTGGTGCACATCCGTGCCCGTCTCTGCGATCTTGCGTTGGTGAGTGGTTGCAGCTCCCTGATACTTAAGTGAAAATATCCTTTGAAGAAACATCCTGAGTCGATCTGCACACAGGTCAATTGGTAGCTGTATATCAGGTGAGGTCCAGCTGTTTGAACATCAGCTGGTAGTACTTATGGGAAAAGAGAAAGAAATACTGCATATTTGTCTTTCCCAGCCTGGAAACATCCAAATGCATTGAGGGTTCTGTGGAGTATATTAGTCGTTCCTAACATTGCGCTGTTCTGGACAGAGAGCTCTGAAGCTGTTCCTGGGATCTGTTGTAGCCATTGCCCAGCTCAGAGTGCTTCTGTTATCACTGGGATCACTTCAGCCTTTATTTCCATGTCCTCTCTAATTCCTCCTTCAGGCCCGGGTGCTCCTTCTCCTTCCTGATGTTGCACTATATCATTTTGTACACTATATCAGAGGTCACCAACCTTTTTATGCTGGTGGCCCGGTGGGAGAGGGAGCAGGTGGGAAATTTGTGTGTGCATGCACGCATACGCCTGCGTGAATGGGGCTGCGGGCACCTGCATGGGGCTAGCAGCCCCATTTGCATGTGTGCACTGGAGCTAGCTGCCGCCGCTACTAGTCCCACGCAGATGTGCAAATGGGCTGTGTAACCCCCGTGCGCTAGCGGCCCCATTTTTGCATGCTTGCATGTTCTAGCCACCGCCGCTGCTAGCCCTGCGCGCATAGGCAAACTGGTCTGCAGGCTCTAGTGCGAGTGGGGTTGAGTGCGCACACAAACGTTCGTGCACTAGCCAGCCTGTCTCGCAGCCTGGTGGTCGGTAGCCCACGGCTTGGCAGTGGGCTGTGGACCATAGATTGGGGACCCCTGCACTATATCTGTCGCCGCTCTTGTCTTCTGGCCCTTGTCTCCTGCCACAACGTCTGGTTAATTACCCAGTACCTGCCTGACTATCTGGATCTGAAAATCCCACAGGATCTTAACCCTCTTATTCTCCATGACCTTCTTTGGAGTTTCCCATCTGGACTTGGGAGAGTGTCACCCAGGCAACGTGCACAATGTTTCTGTACACAAGGCCAGCCAGCTGGCTATATTTCTGTGCTGCAAAAATCCAGATGGACTGCTAGCCACCTGGTGGTTGTCCAGATATTTTGCAGGACAGATTCAGTAAGACCATATAGTATACAATGATACCTCGGTACTCGTTAATTGCTCTGGGAGGCGTGATGAGTATCAAAAAACAATAGCATCAAACAATTTTGTCTCATAAGGAATAACATAATGAGCCGCAAGGCAGCCAACACCAACAAGTTCTAGCTTGTGCGTTGAGTATCAAACAGACAGTGGGTACCAGGACAAAATTTTCACGGCAAAGTGCTTTGAGTAGCAAATGTGATGAGTTTCAAAGCAGCTGAGTGCCAAGGCACCACCGTGCTGTATCTCATCAGCTTTCTCTCTTACCATACAGTAGCACAGGTAAGCTGGATCAGATCTTAAGATTTGGTTGTTGTACGAATATATATTCAGTAGGGAATGTCTGACTAAGTAGCTGGGTCACTGTTTCTGTCCAGGACAGTGAACGAGTATGGGAAGATTATACGGCCTTGGAAAGTGACGTACAGATGCTGAAGTGCTCCTTGGAGCATACTCGGACTTCCGGGCATCCCCAGGTAAATCTTAAATATGAGGGACGGAGCTTTCTCAGTTGCATCTCCAAAGATACAAGATTCTGTTCTAGTGGATACCCACCAGGCTGCATTGCTAAGTAGACCATAGTCACTCACTGACAGGAGCCTTTTGACTCAGTTAATTCTTTCTTTCTTTCTTTTCTTTCTTTCTTTCTTTCTTTCTTTCTTTCTTTCTTTCTTTCTTTCTTTCTTTCTTTCTTTCTTTCTTTCTTTCTTTCTTTCTTTCTTTCTTTCTTTCTTTCTTTCTTTCTTTCTTTCTTTCTTTCTTTCTTTCTTTCTTTCTTTCTTTCTTTTCTTGGCGTATTTGGGTCTTTTCCCGTGTAAGACTGAGGGTGTCTTGGTGACGTCATCTTCAGGCTGATGTCTTCGGCTTCGTGCTTGTGCGAGCAAAGCGTGATCGGAGCTGCCATCTCTCTATAAATATTGGTGGGGGGGTGGGGGGTGCTGGCTTTGTTGCTGTAAGCGGGTTGGTTGGCTGTGCTGTTACAATAAGCCCATCAACCAATCAACATGTAACAACACAGCCAACCAATCCGCTTACAGCAACAAAGCCAGCACCCCCCACCAATATTTATAGAGAGACGGCAGCTCCGATCACGCTTTGCTCGCACAAGCACGAAGCCGAAGACACCAGCCTGAAGATGACGAGTGGGACCTCGTCGAAACGTCACCAAGACACCCTCAGTCTTACACGGGAAAAGACCCGAATACGCCAAGGCCTACATACCTGTACCCTTGAAAATAAATAAATAAATAAATATATATATATATATATATATATATATATATATATATATATATATATATATATATATATATATATATATATATATATATATATATATATATATATATATATATATATATATATATATATATATATATATATATATATATATATATATATATATATATATACATACATACATATATATATATACATACATACATACATACATACATACATATATATATATATATATATATATATATATATATATATATATATATGGATCCTTGGTTTTTCGGGTTTTTCCCCGCGTAGAACTATTGGTAAGTCAGCTTTTGAACCTTAATGATAGCTAAAATGAATGCGTGGAACTAATAAACAATTGATTTGGTATTTTACAGCCATAAAAAAAGATACTTTCATTTTATGCAAATTATTCGGCATTCCTAATTTAATTATTTAATAACAGGAACAGAAAGCAGGAGACAACTTGGATTCCTATCTTCAGGGTCATCCGCCCTCTTTTTTTTATTTATAGGAATTCCTGTTTTTCTTTGATTAACTGCTGTTTTAAATACTAGGAAAAAGATTTTTAAACAATGAAAGAAAAACTAAAAAAGGCCTCAATATCTGTACACTTGATACCAACACATACTGAAAATTCCCATCCATGGAAGAAATACTGCACAGCTTTAGAAATAATGCTCTGCCTTAAAAACATAGGGGAGTGTTCGACAGCAGCGCTCCTGTCACCTGAGAAATTTCGGCTCTCGTTCAGAAGTGGTGATGGGAAAAGGCAGAAAGATAGGAGGTGTGGCCGTTCTCTCTATTTGTCCATCAATTCCCTTCCTTTAGGACCAAGCAGCAGCTCAGCAGGATTTGTGGAGAATCCATGACATCCTGGCGGGATTGAGATGCAGCCATGCAAATTACCGCACCCTGGAAAACCGAAGATCAGGTGCTTAATTGCAGTGTGATCAGCACTGCACTGCACTAGGTGTGGGGAGGGTGTGTGTGCAGAGCGGGGTAGTTCTCTGTTATGAATTATCAGCATTGCAACCAAAAGGGTTCCTTCCTGTTACGTGTGTCCCATTACCTGGGCTTTGTTCCTGGGAATGGCACCCCACCTTTCCACCAATAGGTGGGAGTAATCATTGTTGATTGCTGTCAAAGATATGACATCAACAGTGCAGTTGAGAAGGTAAAGATCCTCTTGATTCAGTGTGATTCTCAGCGACTATCTGAACCCTCATGTGCAGATTTTTTTTCTTTTCATTTTTCTGAGATGGCTTCCACTTTCCCAGTCTTAAGTGACAGTCCTGTAATTTATTCCGGGGGGGGGGGAGGAGGAGGAGGGCTCACCTCCAATTAACAGAATAACAGAGTTGGAACAGACCTCAGAGGTCTTCTAGTCCAACCCCTGGCTCAGACAAGAAACTCTATACCATTTCAAGCGAATGCCTGTCCAGTTTCTTCTTTAAAACCCCCAGGGATGGAGCACCCACAGCTTCCAATTAATGTACCACTGTTCCACTGATTAATTGTT
Organism: Vipera berus; assembly: GCF_964194415.1. Classification (NCBI taxonomy): domain Eukaryota; kingdom Metazoa; phylum Chordata; class Lepidosauria; order Squamata; family Viperidae; genus Vipera; species Vipera berus. The sequence goes on along the minus strand of NC_138210.1, from coordinate 55,973,914 downwards.
CTAACTGTCAGGAAATTTACTCCTTAATTCTAGGTTGCTTCCCTCCTTGATTAGTTTCTGTCTGTCGCTTCTTGTCCTGCCTTCAGGTGCTTTGAAGGATGACCCCCCCCTCTTCTTTGTTGCAGCCCCTGAGATATTGGAACACTGTGACCATGTCACCCCTAGTCCTTCTTTTCATTCGGCTAGACCAGGGGTAGGCAACCTGGGCTCTTTGATGACTTGTGGACTTCAACTCCCAGAATTCCTGAGTCAGCATGGCTGGTTCAGGAATTCTGGGTGTTGAAGTCCACAAGTCATCAAAAGAGCCGAGGTTGCCTACCCCTGAACTAGACATACCCAATTCCTGCCACCATTCTTCATATGTTTTAGTCTCCAGTCCCCTAATCGTTACCTAAATTGCCAAGCTGCCATCTCCTATCTTGTAATTAAAACACTATCAAAAGTGTAATGAAACATGTCCCTGACGGTGTTCTGACTATGGTAAGAGAAGGATCTCGGGAGAAAGGAATCCATTGCAATCTCTTTTGCTTTCTTCATTGCAGGTGTGTCTCCAGGTTCACCCTCACCTCTGGATTCACATTTGGGGGCAAATCATCCCCCTCTGCTCTCCTGCACCGAAACAGAGGTACTTCAAAAAAGGAACAAGTCACTTCATCTGGAGTTTGGCTTCAGAACGTGATGGACTCTCCCCGTTTGTCTTTCTTTTAGGCTTCTGTCCTGTTCTATTTTTTAAGAAACATTCTTTAGAGGCTGAACATTCTCTCTGTTTAATACTGACTGTGTATCGAATATGAAAATCTCCTGCCAGAAGATGTGCCAATGTTTGTGCGTGTGCATGAGGGTATAAGGCAGGGGTAGGCCATCTCGGCTCTTTTATGACTCATGGACTTCAACTCCCAGAATTCCTGAGTCAGCTGACTCAGGAATTCTGGGAGTTGAAGTCCATGAGTCATAAAAGAGCCGAGATGGCCTATCCCTGGTATAAGGGTACACATTCGAGGACCACTAATTATCCAGGTAGCCCTTGACTCACAACCACAATTGAGCCCCAAATTTCTGTTGCTAAGTGAGACACTTAAGTGAGTTTTGCCCCATGGTAGGACCTTTCTTGCCACTGTTGTTAAGTGAATCACGGCAATTGTTAAGTTAGCAACATGGTTGTTAAATGAATCTGGCTTCCCCGTTGATTTTGCTTATCACATGACCCCGGAACACTGCAACCCCCTCATAAATATGAGTCAGGTTGCCAAGCATCTAAATTTTGATCACATGACCACACGGATGCTGCAGTGGTCATAAGTGTGAAAACAGACATAAATCACTTTTTTCAGGGCTGTTGTAACTTTGAACACCGAAGTGTTGTAAGTCGAGGACTACCTGTATAGTCTTCCCTAAAACGCGGCACTTGATTTATTAGGATGTGTCTTCCTACACTTTTATTTATTTATCAATCATATTTATATAGCTGCCCATCTCATGTAGTGCCTCAGGGCAGCATACAGAATAAAACAACCCAAATAGATTAAAAATGAATTTAAAATGCAATCAAAGTAAATTAAAAAAGATAAGAAAGCAAAACACTGGTGGTGGGGGGAAACCCCAGTGTATTCCAGTTAACCATCGTGTAACCATCATGGGATCCCCAAAGTAGTTAATAAAACCATGTTATCTGGTAGTAAGCTTCATTGGACTTTGTGGTAACTTTCCTTTGGCTTTTAGGATTTGTTACAAAAGGGGCGACATGCAATCTTTAATTTTGCTTCAGAAATGCAAATAATTTTGCAAAAAGTACTGGTGTTAAATAGAAGTTCCATTCAAGGGAAAGAAGTACTTGGATTCTGCTTGGTCACTGTCAGTGCTTTTTTTGTAAAAGAAAAAGGTGCCGGAACTCACACATGTCATACAACCCGCCTTGCCTACCCTACAAGGTTCCATCCAAAAAAGGTGCCGGAACTCCGTTCTGAGCGTTTTATGACAAAAAAAGCCCTGGTCATTGTATTCTTCCTCTGATTTTTGTGTCATAATGTGTTCTTTAAAAGTGGTAAAATCTGAAAATTCTTTGTCACCAGTCCAACAATTTGGTCAAAGGAAGCAGAGTACATACCTGTGGCGGCGAACCTATGGCACGTGTGCCACAGGCGGCACGCAGAGCCCTCTCTGTGGGCACATGCGCCATCACCCCAGTCCTGGGCCTTCAGCTGGGTTTTATAAAACCTTTTCGCTTTAGGCCTCCGCCACCATGTGCAAAAAAAAAAAAAGGTTCAATCAATCCAATTTCAACTTCTCGCAGGAAAAAAAAAGATCTCGCAAAGTTGGAACTGATTGATTGAACTTTTTAGTCCCACCCAGTCTGCTGTTACCACCGCAGCCACGCCCACCCAATGGGCCACGCTCACCCAGATTGTAAGCCGCCCTGAGTCTTCGGAGAAGGGCGGGATATAAATGGGATTAAAATAAAAAATAAAAAATACATAAGTGGGTTTTGGGTTGCAGTTTACTGTATCAATTTCTCTAATACTCCAGTAGGTGGCGCTGGATATCAATTTGACAACAAACACCACTTTCACTGAAAAAATTCTGGAGGCTGCACTAAAGTTCCAGTTTCTTCCCTTTTTTACGTGAATCTGAGCTTCCTTGAATCAACTGGCTGGCCTTTCTGTAAACCAGTTACAGGTAGTCCTCATCTTATGACCACAATTCAGGCCAGATTTTTTGTTGCCAGGCAAAGATAATTTGTCAAGTGAGCCGCACCCAATTTTTACGACCTTTTTAATAGTCTTTTTTGGGGGGCAGGTTTATTAAGTGAATCACTGCAGTTGTTAAGCAAATTGCATGATTGTTGAGCCAATCTTGACTTTGTGGTTGGAAGGTTGGGAAGGTTGCGAATGGCAATCACACAACCCCAGGACGCTGCAACCATTGTGAACACATCTGGGTTGCCATGCGCCTGAATTTTGAACACAATGACAGTGGGGCTGTTGCAACGGTCATAAGTGTGAGGATCGGTCATCGCATTTTTCAGTGCAATTGTAACTTCAGAGGGTTGCTAAACAAATGGTTGTAAATCAAGGACTACCTATACAACTTATGACCCCAATACAGCCCCAGAGTTATGTTGTTAAGCAAGACGGTTGTTAGGTGAATTTTGCCCCATTTTACAGCCTTTCCTGACACCGCCGTTAAGTGGATCGCTGTAGCTGTTACTGTAAGTTAATAACACGGTTGTTAAGTGAATCTAGCTTTCCCATTGATTTGGCTTGTCAGAAGGTCTCAAAATATGATCACGTGATCCTGGGACACTGCAACCATCATAAGTATGAGCCAGTTGCCAGGCATCTGAATTTTGATCACGTGGCCATGTGGATGCCGTAACTGCCGTTAAGTGTGAAAAACAGTTACTTTTTTTTCCAGTGCCGTTGTAACTTTCCATGCTCACATTAAATGAACTGTTGTAAGTCGAGGACTACCCGTACTGGATTCTGTGCACATTTCAACCGATTCAGTGGTTGTTTTTCGCCCATCCCGTCTGTATATTTTCTGCTTCCCCAAAGGAGCAGATTTCCCTCTAACCCAGGGGTAGGGCAACCTTGGCTCTTTTATGACTCGTGGACTTCAACTCCCAGAATTCCTGAGCCAGCATGGCTCAGCTTGGAAACCTCTCCCTTTTCCCTCAGCATGGCTGGCTCAGGAATTCTGGGAGTTGAAGTCCACGAGTCATAAAAGAGCCAAGGTTGCCTACCCCTGCTCTAACCTGTCACCTTATCCATAACACGATGATATAATCCTGATTGTATCCATTGGGAAATGTGTGCTGTGTGTTGTGGTATTTCAGAAGGTAACCTGAGGACATGGCCCAAATTAAGCATTCTCTTGCTGTGGAAGCCACTTGGTGGAATCTGAAACAGCTTCTCCAACTTTTACCATTTATTCCAGGAATCTACGCCCAGCTATGGGCCGGATACAGGAAAACCAGGCAGAATGGGGGGCAAACAGCAGGATGGCCCTAGTTCAGCAGACTGGCAGGTAAGGCTGTTTCTAGCGCATCAGGTGTGGGCTCCGTTCCCTTCCCCAACTCTGCCCTTCCCTCTGGGCAGTGCCCTCAGCTTTTGACCGCCTTTGTATTCCCTTCCAGCAAAGTCCACCTCCCTCTAGCAGAGGGCACCTGGGAGCATCTCAGCATCTGGATGGACTCAAGGGCCCCCCCGAACATTCCTCCATTGAGCCCCCAGAGAGCGAGAAAGGCAAGCTTGGCAGAGGAGCGGATTCTGTTAGACCGGGTGAGTGAAATTGAGAAATAAGTACGTATCTGGGCGACAATTGGAGCACGGACCCACTTCCCTGGGTGAATCCAGTGGAAAAGCTACCCACTTAGCTTTCACCCAGCAAACAACTTTACTGGCATAAATTGTGCTGCCTTTCCCCCCCCTCCCCCCCGTGCCGTCCCCAGTTTAGAGATGCCATCAAATGGTGGTGTCCTTTGTGGCATGCAGGGAAGGGCAAGAGAAGGGATGGTGGGTTCCCTTAACTTTGTTCCTCCCCTCCTTCTGCCTATGACTGGGCAGCTCCCCGACACCTATCAGTGTCTGAGATACAGCTTGGAGAACATCCTATTAAACCTGTTGAAAGAACAGTTACTCCAAGTTGCTAAGCACATTGCTAAGCACATTGATTTGTGCTTAGATTGTAAGCCGCCCTGAGTCTTCGGAGAAGGGCGGGATATAAATGGGATTTTAAAAAAAAGTTCAGGTTCCTTTTGAAATTGTGCTTGAATCTGGACTTTTAAGGTAGTCGAATTAACAGGTGACCATACAGGAAGGAAAAGTTTGTCTGGTGCGGTGAGCATCTCCCTTTTCCCATGTTGCTCAACTCCTCTGTTGTCCAGGGACAACTCCACACAATCACATCTACCCATCCCATCAGGTCCGGCAGAAAGAGTATTCTGTGGGCCCCGTCCATGAAAGAATGTCACCTGATGGGACCCAGAAGGAGAGCCTTTTCTGTTTTGTCACCTGCCCTATGGAACATCATTTCCTCTGGGGTCAGACTAGCCTGATTTTGTTGGCCTTCTAGGAAGGACCGGAAGACGTGGCTTTGCCACCTAGCCTGGATGGAGATTTGATGGCACTGATGTAGAGCCTGCAAAGTGGCTATGTAGATTGATGGACTCTGTGCTACAAAACCCTTGTCAACTCTTAGCAACGACATTCAGTCCTTGACTTTGGACTGCCCGCTTAGTGACCATTCAAAGTTGCAACAGACTCAAAAAAACAACAACAACTTATGACCTGGATTCAAAGTTTGAACGGCGGTCAAAAAAAGTCCATTAAATGAGACGCCATGACATGATGACCCACTTAATGAGCCGTGTGACTTACAACATAATTCCAGGCTCAGTTATGGTTGAAAGTCAAAGACTACCTGATTTTCTCCGCAATTATCTTTCCCTAACCTGGCCTTTCAACTCTTCTAATAATTCACTCATGGCTACTGTAACTAAGTCTATCCATCTTGCTGCTGGCCATCCTTGTCTTCTCCTTCCCAGCATCAGATAGCCTTCTCTAGAGCAGTGTTTTTCAACCTTTTTTGGGCAAAGGCACACTTGTTTCATGAAAAAAATCACGAGGCACTCCACCATTAGAAAATGTTAAAAAATTTAACTCTGTGCCTATATTGACTATATATAAAGTAATTCTCTTGAATAGGAATCAAATAAACACAAAGAAAGTATTTTATAATTACTTTTCAATATTTCCCACGGCACACCAGGCAACATCTCGCGGCACACTAGTGTGCCGCGGAACAGTGGTTGAAAAACACTGCTCTAGAGAACTAGGTCTTTGCATAAAGTGTCCCAAGTAGGATAATTTGAGCTGGGTCCTTTGTGCCTTGAGCGAGACCTCTAGAGTGGCTATATTGTTAATGACATTGTGCTGTTCTGCTAATTATATTTTTGTAAAATATATTACTTCCCGTCCTGCCCCAGGACCCTATATATATCTCTCCTTCAAAGTATGGTGTTTTACCCTAAAAAGTTTTGAAAAAGCTTGAATTTTCGTAGCTGTGTCAGATCTCTGTATTAAACTGTGGTATTAGGCATTGTTTTGCATTCTTTTGTATGTGAGCGTATGCTGGTTTGCCTATATTGGAACATGAAATTGGAGAATCAAGGTTGTTACTGGTACATATGGATGATGTCTGATTTTGTTTAAATTCTTTGTTCCCTGCTTTTCCATCCGTCTGTTCCCACAAGTCTGCTGAGAAAACGAAATAAAGACAAAAGCTCCAGTAAAGAATCAGTCGGGACAAATCACCCAAGCCAAAAAACAAAACAAAACAAAACCCCCAGTAAAAGTAGCATGAACTGCAGTAGAGGTAGAACTAATAATTTTTTTATTTTTTTTATTATTTTTTTTATTGAAAAGTTTTAGAATACATTTTATCTTTAACAATCCCCCCTCCCCCCACCCCTACCTATCCCTCCCTACCCCTCCCCCCCTTTCCCCCTCCCCCCCCCCCCCGACTTCCCAGAGCTAAGTACAAGGTATAAAAACAAAGAACAATCATAAACATCCATATGCTACCAACAATAAATTCTTAAATCTATCACTCTCTAGCTCAGATAAGATAACTACAAGCAATACTAATATTACTAATATTACATATAAAAAGAAAAAAAAGGAAGACTTATTCAAATGCTAAATGAAACTTTTTAGTCCCATATTTGTTCTGGATATATTCAATCCATTTTTTCCACTCCATAATATAACGTTCTTGCGAATGATCTTTCAAATAAGCCGAGATCTTTGCCATTTCCGCCAGGTCAGAAACCTTTAAAGTCCATTCTACTATAGTCGGCAGTTCCTCCTTCTTCCAATATTGACCTATTATAAGATCTTCAAGCAAAGGATAAAGTTTTGTCCGCAATTGTTTTTGTTGGGTATAATTACAGATGCTACTGTTGTGGACACTAAGCTGATGTTGAATTTAATTACAGCAGCAAGACTAATAATTTTTTTATTATTAATAGTAATGATGAAGGCGATAATGCAATTTTAAAAAAATGGAAAGGATATTTCCATTGGAAACAACAAATGACTGGATTTCAAGCACTGTGCAGTAGAAACTCCTAACTGCAGGTTGTCTTTGACTTACGACCATTCATTTAACAATGGTTCAAAGTTACGATGGGAAAAGTTAACTTACGACCTGCATTCGCACTTACAACCACCTCATCACCCCTGAAGTTAAGTGACTGAATGCAGTCACTTGGCAACCAGCTCCCATTTGCAGTGGTCACCGTGATCACAATTTGTGACCCTTTTTGCCATTTTCCAAAAAAAAAAAAGCCCATTGAGGAAACAGGATTTACTGTAATGACTGTGTGATTTGCTTAATGATTGCTGTAAAAAATGATCATGAAATCAGGTCTGACTTGACTTATACTGTAACTGCAATGACTTAATGACAGGAAATTCTGGTTCCAGTTGTGATCATAAGTCGAGGATTACCTGCACATCACTTTAGACTAGAATAAAGGCATCTCTCTAAAGAGTGCATTAAAATATTATAATCTTAATGGAATTAAGGCTTGAGAAGATGGCCAGGTCATCTCCTTCCTCCCTTAAGCTTGGTCGCTCAACAGCGAGACACTGGTGAAGTGAGCACAGCAGCGCCTGCATTTTCTGCGTCGCCTGAGAAAAGCACATCTTCCTTCCCCTGTCCTGACCACTTTCTACAGAGGGACGATCGAGAGCTTCCTGTCATACAGCATCAAGTCTGGTTTGGAAGCATCACTGCTTCAGACAGGAAGGCGGTGCAGAGAGTGGTGAGGATGGCTGAAAAGATCATTGGCAGTTCCCTCCCTCCCATCCAGGACATAGCACAGAAGCGTTGCTTGAGCCGGGTCCGCAAGATTATCTGGACACTACACATCCTCTTCACGACCTGTTTTCCTTGTTACCTTCTGGGAGGAGGGGGCTTCGTGGTATCCGAAGCAGAACATCCAGGTTCAGTCACAGTTTTGTTCCGTACAGTATTAACTTATGAACTCTCAAGCTTCCTCTTACCGCTATGTATTCAAAATGGACAGTGATAAATATTTATATGTATTATATGTAAGCGTGTAGGTATATACATATGTTGCATATAGCATGTTTATATGTGTGTTATGTATGTGTACACTTTTGAGAGCAGGCAACAGAATTTCATTTTTAATGTGTGCCAGTGGGCCCACTGTAAAAAATGACAATACATCTTATCTTAATCTTAATCTTAATCTTAATCTTAATCTTAATCTTACTTTACCTTACCCTATCCTATCCCTTTTATCATTTCCTGCTTCATTTTTTAAATTACCCATAATGAATAGAATAGAATAAAATCTTTATTGTCGCTTTAAATGTACACTAATCAGCATACATTAAAATGAAATTTAGTTGCATTCAGCTCTCAAAAAACCCCCATTTTGCCATATACCTACATACACACATATATATGACACAGAGAAACATCACAGTCTAGTTTGAATATATACATATATATGTGGCAAAAAAAGAGAAGAATCCTGAGAATTTACAAGACAGACGGCATAAGGAACAAAGCTGTTACAGAATCCAGTAGTTCTGCTATAAATGCTTCGAAACTCCTCCCAGAAGGGAGCAATAGAAACAATTCTTTCTTCCCTTCCCGTACCAGGGCTGCTTTCCCATTGGTCAGAAAATGTTCCCTTGGCAGAAGCAGGACACATCTGTCACCTGCTCTAACCTTGAAGGATGGATGCTTCTCTGTCCTGCAACTAAGAGGATGCCATTTATTGATTGCTTACTCAAATGGTGTGGAAGCAGAAACTAGGGAGAGAGAGGAAATTTAAGCTTGACAAGTTTTTTCTTCCTTGCTTCCCTTCCCTTCCCTTCCACTCCATAGACCATGAAGGCTGCATCCATAGAAGTGAAGTTCCTGAACACAGCGTTGTCAAGGTATGACGGATGGCAAAATTATTGCCGCCTTCCTCACTTGGCTATTTATTTATTTGCTAGGTTCTACCCTGCCTTTCCTCCAAGAGCTCAAAAGTGTCATCCATGGCATTCCCTTTTGTTTTTCCAAAGAACAGTCCTGTGAGGTAGGTTGGGCTGAGACACAGCGAGTCGCCCCCAGGCAGAATGAGAATCTTCATGGTGCTAAATGAGCGTTTTCCAAGCTCATCAACTCAGCCAGTGGCCAGCAGCTGAGGAATTCTGGCAGCCGAAGTCCACACAAAATTTTGAACTTGAGAAACACTGATCTAGACCAACTCCTTAACCATAATGCCATCCCGGCTCTCCTCTAGTGTTTTTCAGATGTGACCTGGGGAATTCTGGGAACCGTTAGTTCCAAGACATCTGGTTGGGGAAGATTGACGAGGGATGGCAGTTGACGCGATTTAAACAATTGTTTTATTCATTCCAGCTTTTCATGAACATTCAGTGGCTCTTAGAACTACAACTAAAAAAAACCTTGTTTTAACATTACGAGGAAAGAGATGAAGTCCTAATGCAGCCATGGGGAACCATGGCCCTTTTATGACTCGTGGACTTCAACTCCCAGAATTCTTGAGCCAGCCATCAGCCATGCTGGCTCAGGACATCTGGGAGTTGAAGTCCAGAAGTCATGAAAGGGCCATGGTTCCCCACCCCTGTTGTAATGGATGGATGGGGGTGGGCAAGTCATAAATGATTGCAAAGCCCATGCATGGTGGGAAAAGAATGCCAGCATGGCAAAGCAGTAGCTTAGGAATCGGCCACACATTTTTTTGCGTCCTGCCTGGAAGCCGTGAGGGATGTGCCTTATAACATCATGGTATCACTGGAATGGGCAGGGCCAATGTTTTTTTGGAGGTGCAATATAGGGTTCCTTAAGAAGTGGGAAATTGGCCTGATTTGGGAGCTGGCTTAGGATTTGGAAGGAATGCCACAGATGCCTTCAAGTTCAGCCCAGCCATTAATTTCATCCCTTTATGGAAAAAAGGGGTTCAAAATTCAATCCTGCCCAATGCAGGGGAGGTAAAGAGGGTGCTGAAGTAGCTTCCCATTCCCTTCGGGTGTGGCTTATTCATTTTTGAAGTTGTAGCATTAAAGACAGGGACGTGGTGGCTCAGTGGGTTAGGATGCTGAGCTTGTCGATCAGAAGGTCGGCAGTTTGGCGGGTTGAATCCTGAGTGCCGCGTAACAGAGTGAGCGCCTGTTATTCGTCCCAGCTTCTGCCAACCTAGCAGTTTGAAAGCACGTAAAAAATGCAAGTAGAAAAATAGGGACCGCTACGGTGGGAAGGTAACAGCATTCTGTGCGCCTTTGGCGTCTAGTCATACCGGCCACATGACCACGGAGACGTCCTCGGACAAGCGCTGGCTCTTTGGCTTTGAAACGGAGATGAGCACCGGCCCCTAGAGTTGGAAACAACTAGCACGCATGTGCGGGGGAACCTTTACCTCTTACCTTTAGTATTAAAGAGGAAAAAAAAACCTTTGTAGGTAAAAGTGTGGCACCTGGGCCGTGACTTCTCCCAACCCTCCCTTCTTCCCTCACATCCAGGTGGCCTCTTCCGAAACGACGGTCCCTCGGCGGTCCCGCATGAGCGCCCAGGAACAGCTGGACAGGATGCAGCGGCACCAGGAGGCCAAACGGAAATCTGAGGCTGCCCAGCCCACTCCCCTGGGCCACTGGCGAGACACTCTCAAGCATGGGTCTAGCCGGGTGGGTGTGAAGCCTTGTGGGGAGGGGGAGGAGGGGGAGCGTAAGAGAACGGCAGGGGTCTTGGGTGGACGCTTTAGTGAAACACCCTGACGCTAAGTGGGAGAGAGGCTCTGTGGCCCAGAGAGGTGCCAAAATACATTGGGCAGTTGGGCGGGAGAAAGATAAGATTTCTAGACTCTCTTTCTGGTGGTGGAAACCAGCCAATTGGGTTTGTTAAGAGGAAGCTGGCCGAAGGATCAGATAAAGACAGCTGGGTCTTCGGAGCCAGGAGTGAAAGGGGCTGCTTCACGCTTGGGCAGGGTGGGGGGGGGGGCTGAGAAAAGGAAAGGTTCCCACCAAGAGGTGTTACGATTTTGCACACGTATCCAGCGAAACCGAAGGCTTTGTCTTCCAGGCTTTGTAAATCGAAAGCAGAAGGAAAGGATGGGGTGCTTAATCTGTAGCTTTAGACAGTAAACGAGGGGTGGCTTTTGTCAAGAGCTTGGGCCTAGATCTGTGTGTTGCTCACGCCACGTTCCCCTCCCATCGTTTAATCTCTCCTTCAGCCCCTCCCCAATGCCCCCCCTGAGTCATCACCCAAGGAGGGAGTGCAAATTGGGGAAGTCAAGCCTCCTCGGTGCCCCCCAACCCCTGAGTGGGAGCGACAGCGAGTAATCCAGCTCTCCCATGCGCTGGCAACAGAGGCTTCGCAGCAGGGAAAACTCCTCACAGGTACTAGGATAGGCCGCTGCATTTCTTTATTTGTCCCAAGCATGTATGTCCTGCCTTTTGATCCTCCCCCCCTTCCCCCCCCCCCCCCGAATAGGTCCATGTTAGGGTGGTGATGCACCTAAGTGGGTAAAATGCTGACTCAGATCCCTGATAGGCAAGGCACAGGGGTAGGCAACCTTGGCTCTTTTATGACTCATGGACTTCAACTCCCAGAATTCCTGAGCCAGCTGGCTCAGGAATTCTGGGAGTTGAAGTCCACAAGTCATAAAAGAGCCAAGGTTGCCTACCCCTGGGCAAGGGTATCGTCCCTGGAGGTTACATTTTGGTTTGGGTTTTTTTTTTGCAAAACCTGATCCAAAATGTACAACTCACAGCCTCCTTAATTCTGCATCGCCTCTTGGGTTGTCTCGTTCTGCCTTTTATTTCCCTGAAAGCAAATGCCTTGTTTAAGTAGTAGAGGTAGTCCTCGACTTACGACCACATTTGAGCCCAACATTTCTGTTGCTAAGCGAAAGATTTGTTAAGTGAGCTTTGCCCCATTTTACGACCTTTCTTGCCACAGTTGCTAAGTGAATCACTGGAGTTATTTAACATGGTTAAGTGAATCTGGTTTCCCGATTGACTTGGTTTATAAAAAGGTCACAAAAGGGCGATCGCGTGACCCCAGACCACTGCAGCCGTCATAAATATGAATCCGTTGCCAGGCGTTTGAATTTGGATCACGTGGCCGTGGGGATGCTGCAACGGTCGTAAGTGTGAAAAATGGTCACAAGTCACCTTTTTCGTTGTAACTTTGAACAGCCACTAAATGAGTAGTTGTAAGTCAAGGACCACCTGTATACAAATATTCTACAGCCTCTGGACACTGGTATGCCTCATTCACACGTCTTCCAAGGCGTTGTCAGAACATCATCTTTGTCTTAGATACAGCCCAAGAGCCCTAAGCTTCACATGATTTTCCTTTGTGTTTTGTATGGATATAATCTCATATTTTTTTCTTTTCCTGCCAGTCCCTTCCCAACAGGTGCAGATAGTCCTCAGTTAACAACGGTAATTGAGACTGGGAATTCCATCACTAAGTGATGAGAGTTGTAAAAGCATGACATCATGTGATTTATGACAGCAGTTCCAACTGCAGTCATTAGGTGAACCCTGTAATTGTTAGGTGTGATGTCACCTCATCCCCATTGATAACCTCCCATTGGCTTCCCCCATTGACTATGTCAGTGAAGATCACAAATGCCCCTCACATGGGACGCCGCAACCATAAGAATTGCATGCCAGTTCCCAAACGTTTGGATCATGCTCATAACCCATGTTATCTCAGCACAATTTGAGGACCACCCGGAAAGGCCTTCATAATTTGAATGCTGGCTGAATGAATGGTTGCTAACTGTGGGCTATTTATTTATACACCAAACTTCTTAACCATCCATCTCCTTTATAGACGGGCTCTATGTATAAAGACTAAAGACTCTTGTGTACCTGGACTTTTTCCGTGGTCAGTGTGTTTTCCTATCCAAAATCCTGTACACAATACTGACTTTGTTAGCTGCAGAGGCCGTAATAAAACTGTTTCACTTCTGTGTTCTTGACCAAAAAAGCCACGGCTCCCTTGAGTCAGCTTTTGGTGATGACTTGGACAGATCTGTGATGTTCTCCTGGCAACGATAACAGAAGTAATTCATCGCTGCCTTCTTGGGAAAGTGCTTTTTTCAGCTATCCAGTCTGGCCTGTAGCCCTTTCAATACACAGATTGTCCTCAACATACAACAGTTCACTTAATGATCGTTTGACGTTACAACGGCAGTTGCAGGAACTGAGTATGGCCAGCCTAGAGAAAAGAAGAACTGGGGGGGGGGGAAAGAACATGACAGCAGAGTTCCAGTATTTGAGGGACTGCCACAAAGTAAAGGGGGGGTCAACTTATTTTCCAAACCACCAGGAGGCAAAACAAGAAGCAACGGATGGAAACTAATCAAGGAGAGAAGCAACCTGGAACTAAGGAGAAACTTCCTAACAGTGAGAACAATTAGCCAGTGCAACAGCTTGCCTTCCAAAGCTGTAGGTCAGGGGTATCAAACTGCCGGCCCACGGGCTGGATGCTTCATCCGGAAGCCACGCCCACCCCATTGCCGGCAATGGCAAAACCGTCCCGATATGTTGCGTGATGTCACGTGACATCACGGGTTTGACATGTCTGCTCTAGGTGCTTCATCACTGATGATTTTTAACTGGACAGCCATCTATCTGAAATAGGGTTTCCTGCTTGAGCAGGGGGTTGGACTAGAAGACCTCTAAGGTCCCTTCCAGCTTTTGAAAAAAGTGACTTAGTATCATTTTTCACACTTATGACCCCATTGCAGCATTCCCCACGGTCATGTGATTTATATTCGGATGCTTGACAACTGACTGAGATTTATGATGGTTTGCAGTGTCCCGGGGTCACGGGATCCCCTTTTGCGACCGTCTGATAAGCGAAGTCAATGGGGAAAACCAGATTCATTTAACAACCCGTGTTACAAAACTAAGAACTGCAGTGATTCACTTAACAACTGGGGCAAGAAAGTTCATAAAATGGGGCAAAAACTCACTTCACAAATATCTCACTTAGCAACATAAAGTTTAGAGTCAATTGTGGTTGTATGTTGAGGAGTATCTGTAGTTTTAAGTACTCTCTAGGATGCCACATGGGGCCTTCATTAGTGGGTTCCCCACATAATAGGTTGGTCCCCGTGCTTTACAAACAGAAGCCAGTAGCCTACTTTCAGCATGCCTAGGTATGAAGAGTTGAATATATGCCAGTGACTTAACACTCTGTTTAAGCCACGGAGTCCTGTACAGGTAGCCCTTGACTTAAACAACCAGAAGTGGGATTAGAATTTCCATTGCCAAGCATCTTAAGTGAGTCATGAGTCATGCCTGACTTATTTTGATACCGTATGGTTGTTAAGGGAAACGCTTCAGTTGTCAAATGAATCGTGTGGATCATAGGCAAGTCCACCCTTCCCCCATTTACTTTTAACTTGTCAGGAGCAAATGGTGACCATGTGACCCTGGGGTGCTGCAACTCTTGGAAATACATTCCAGTTGCCAAGCTCTCACATTTTGATCACGTGACCCTGGAAATGCTGCTACCGTCATAAGTGCAAGGACTGGTCATAAGTCAGTTTTCAGTGAGAACTTCGATGCTTGAAAGTCAAGGATTACCTGGATGTTCCAGCCAAGGCTACAGAGGCTGCACTGTTATTCCACTATGCCAGGGGTCTTCAGACTTGGCCCTTTTCTGACTTGTGGACTTCAACTCCCAGAATTCCTCAGCCAGGCTTGCTGGCTGAGGAATTCTGGGAGTTGAAGTCCACAAGTCAGAAAAGGGCCAAGTTTGAAGACCCCTGCACTACGCCCTTATCATTGTGTGGACTTCCCGTTCGCTTGTTTGTTGAACCCCGAGACTGACTTGCATATCAAGCCCACCCAAGATGCCAGATGAAAACTGATCACTGCTTACACAGTATAACAAAAACAGGCTCGTGCCTGCAACCCAAGGGAATGTTCACAGTTGACTGAGATTAGTTTCATCCTTTCTTGCTTTTGGTCATTTGTTTTTGCTCTCTCCTTTTCAATACATGTCTTCTTTAGGACATTTTTAATTAAACCTATGTGCCGAACTTTAAAAATGAAGCCCCAAATAGCCCTCCGAATTTCTGTGCAGCTTGTTAGAAGTGTAAAAAATATGATTTGTGGCTGACTTGTAGCTTCCCAATTGGAGTTGACTTTGGTGTTTTGGGGCCTTGCAGCCAAGGCTCTGCTACATCCCAGAAGATTTGAATGGAGCAATAGCTCACAATATTGTGCTAAGGGCTTCTCATCTGGTATCCACAATTCACTATCATTAGTTACTCTAGCCCAGGGGTAGGCAACCTTGGCTCTTTTATGACTCATGAACTTCAACTCCCAGAATTCATGAACTTCAACTCATGAACTTCAACTCCCAGAATTCCTGAGTCAGCTATTCTGGGAGTTGAAGTCCATGAGTCAGGAATTCTGGGAGTTGAAGTCCATGAGTCATAAAAGAGCCGAGGTTGCCTACCCCTGCTCTAGCCAATTGCCCTGTCATTCTCTGGTCATCTTCCCCCACCAACTCACTAACCAGAGCTGACTCTCCTGTAGCTTCCAGATCAGCCAAAGTTGGCTATTGTTGCCCTCCTATTGAAACTATCGGCCATCTTATGTGCCAAGTGATTGTGCCTATTGTCCACAGAGCTTGAGTGCTTGGTAGATCAAGGTTTCCTAATATAGTTCGTGTCCTTTTCTCCCCAGGAAGGACCAGTTCTCGCTCCTCCCTAGAGGATTTGCTTGCCTCACAAGATGGCTTGAACCATCACTATTTTCCTGGGGATGGCACCTGCATAAAGCTAGACTCTAGCAGCACAACAGCTGGACACAATCAAACAGTCGCTCAGAATCCCAGCTGCAGCGCTGACTCTAAAGCTGCAAATCAGATGCCAGCTTCACCCCAAGGAACCAAACCATTGTCGAGTGCCTCAGAAGCTTCCGACTGGTCCTCGCCTTGTCCTTGCAAGGAAAGCTGGTTGTCATCCAAAATGAAGGCTCCACAGCCAACACCTCACCTGTTTGACTCAGCCAGAGAGGAGCCATTCCTACTCAGCAGCCCTCATTGGGAGGAACCTTTGCCTCAGCCAACCAATTGGAATGCATGCTTTTGCAGAACGGCCAATTGGGTTCTGCCTCCAGTATGGGACTTAGAGATGTGGGCAGCTGATCAAAAGCTAGTCGGCAATCCGAGCCTAAACAGTGGTAGATGCATCCATTGGAGAGGTGAGCCTCAACAGGTGGCAGCATATTTTGGAGAAGTGGCACAGCCTGTCAAGGTCACCTTGATAAAATCAAGTTTTTAAATAAAGCGGGCCGAGATGAAGAGAAGATTTAAAGGGTGATAAAAGAATAGGGACAAGCCCCTGGAGATGGTTGCCTGCTCTAAATCTTAGAAATATTCAAAACAAGAACAGTTAAAACCTTGGCCTTTTAGGTCAGAAACACCATATCTCCTGCATGTGAACATCTCCAGCATATCTTCTATATATTTCTCGACCAGCTTTTTCCGGTTACTTTCTCATCAACTCATCCAGTCTAGAGAAATAATGTTTTGTTTTTTTAGCTTTCATTGTTGCTCCAATCCTAGACACTTCCCGAAAGAAATCATGATGAGTTCCATGATCTTGAGTCTACAGCAGTGTTTCTCAACCTTGGCAGCTTTAAAATACGTGGACGTCAATGTATCTTAAAGTTGACAGAGTTGAGAAACACTGGTCTACAGATTTACACACCGGGTTGGGAAATGGGAGCACTCAATTTTAAATCTATACATGTTCAAGAAATTTAGTAGTTATGGCAGAGAATGCTCTTACTCCTTGATGTTTAGGAGGTCAAAATCCACCAAGATTGCCTAAGGAGACAGCAGTAGTGTTCTCCCTTTAAAGGGAAAAAAAAGCTAAGGTATCCATGTACAGGTGCCTGTGGGATACTCCTAAAAAAATAAGATTACCATGCTTAAAGATGTACAAGTGTTTGATTAAAAAAGGTAGACATTAATGGATATCCCTGACTATTGGTCTCTGCAAATACTCACTCAACAAAGCCATTCTGAAGACATATCATACTGTACATCCTAGCTGGATGATACTAATACTTCCTGCGTTTTTTAAAAGATTCCCACCTTTATTATTTGAGAAATCCCACCTTTATTATTTTTATAAATAATTCAAGACAGCAAACGTAACTAATACTTCTTCCTCATCCTATTTTCCCCACAGCAATAATTCTATAAGGTGAGTTGGGCTGAGAGAGAGTGATTGTCCCAAAGTCACCCAGCTGGTTTTCATGCCTAAGGTGGGACTAGAACTTACCATCTCCTAATTATTGTCCCAAAGTCACTCAGCCAGCTTTCATGCTTAAGATGGTACTAGAACTCTCATTTCACTTTTGCTTACAACTTTGCAGAAATTTCTGGCTTCAGAGAGACAATTTCCCATTCCATCTTGCAAACACCTATGTTTCAGTGCATTTTTGAGACATCGTTCAATTCCCAGATTGCGATTTGGAAATTAAAAAAAAAACTTTTTCATACCAGAATATTTGAGCATTCCGAGGGTGTGTGTGTGAATGTAAGAACACAGAGGGGTTTTTTTCCAGCAATTGCATCTGACTACTGAATCCTTTTCATAATTTTGGTTTGTTATGGCTGTCTTGGGTTATAAATAGATATCTTTTTTTTCTGTAAATAGGGGTGGGTTTCAGAGATAGGGATTATTTTCTTGGAAAGCCCTATCGAAATGCAAGCTCTCCTCCTAGATGACTCAAGAAGCAGCTGTACTTGCGTTAAGAAGAAAATATAGCAAGGAAATTGCCACTAAGATCTGTGAATGGGAGTTTTATCTCCAATTGGGAAGAGAAAGAATAGTTTGATTGTGTGGGGAGAACGATTGGGCAATGGCTTGTGTTGAAAAAACATTTGGATCTGTCCTAGCAAGCACAAGGAATGTCTCTCGTGAAAATTGGTGTCTCTTAAAACAAAGGCAGTGATTTATGTCTTGAATGCAACTCAGGACTGGCTGACTCATTCCCAGTACAAACAGTTGGTGGCCTGCGCAGGAGCACATCCCATAGTTTTTGATCAGAATGGACATGCCATTTTGCCTAGAGCCGCAGCAGACAAAGGTAGGGAAGTTAGTAAGGTAATGGAACAGGAAGGCGATGAGAAGTGTGGGAAGTGAGAGAATAGACTGAACGGAATTGGATTGACTTCAGAAATTATAATGATAATAATAAACCTTTATTGTCAAAGTACAACATGTGTACATTGAGATTAGCTGAGCCTCCCCCCGTGCTCTCCCCCCAACACACAGTGACAACAAACCCTCCATCCTACCACACCATGTGAATGTGTGACAAAAATGACAAAAAAATGACAAAAAGAAAATGACAAAAATGACAAAAAGAAAATAGAGCTAGCTAGAAAAGCTGAAGAAGAAAAAGCGATAGCGATTATTGACGAGGGACATTTTCTTCCATTTCTGGTGTCTGAAATGTAGGAGCCTGGATGAAGGATTTGCTTACATGGAAGCTACCTGGAGAATTAAAACATAAAGAGAATTAAACCGTAATGTGCGTGCCAGTTTGGTGTACTGGTTAAAGAATCAGACTAGAAACCGGAAGTCTCTGGAGTTCTAGCCCTGCCTCAGCACAAGGCCAACTAGGTGACCTCGGGCCAGTCAGTTTCTCTCAGTTCAAAAAAGGCAGTGTCAGACCATTTCTGAAAAAGAAAAAAAAAACTTGCCAAGAAAACTGCAGGAAGTTTCTAAATAATCTTCAAGAATCAAATAGGAAGAAAAAAATACTCCCTAGTTGCTCCAGACTAAGCCTGCGATACCTAGGCTATAACATTTGGGCAACCAGTAGAGATAAGGGACGCGGTGGCTCAGTGGGTTAGGATGCTGAGCTTGTTGATCAGAAGGTCGGCAGTTTGGCGGGTCGAATCCTGAGTGCTGCGTAACTGAGCGCCTGTTACTCATCCCAGCTTCTGCCAACCTAGCAGTTCGAAAGCACGTAAAAATGCAAGTAGAAAAATAGGGACCACTATGGTGGGAAGGTAACAGCGCTCCATGCGCCTTTGGCGTCTAGTCATGCCAGCCACATGACCACGGAAGCGTCCTCGGACAAGCGCTGGCTCTTCCGCTTTGAAACGGAGATGAGCACCGGCCCCTAGAGTTGGAAACGACTAGCACGCATGTGCGGGGGAACCTTTACCTTTACCTAGGTCAGGGGTAGGCAACCTCGGCTCTTTTATGACTCATGGACTTCAGGAATTCTGGGAGTTGAAGTCCATGAGTCATAAAAGAGCCGAGGTTGCCTACCCCTGAACTAGAGATAAGCAAAGAGGCAGAAATCCTAAATCTTGACTGCCAGCTTGTGTTTGGACTTTTCTGCCAGCCTTAAAGTCTTTCTAACAACCCAACAGATTCGGTAGGCCTACTTAGCCACATTGCTGAGATAGGATTAGCTGCGAAATTTGTCCTGAGATTCTTGTACAGACTTCGTTAAGAGATTAAGCAAACAGCACTCAAAATTGTATCCTGGAGCACAACAACTCAAAAATCTGAGCAAAGCAGTCAAAGATTCCTGTTGTAACAGCTCCTTGCTCTGTTGAAGCACCTGTCTCTCCGTGCAGAATTATAATTCCCTCTTAAGAATTAGAATCTTTCTACTGTATTTAAGGAGAATGTGCCAGCTACTGTGGGAACTTCCTCAGACATAAACACTAAGCCTTTCCATGTGTGAATTATTCCAATTTGTATAATCAATAAACATTTTAACGTAATATATCTCTGAGCCTTTGCCTGTTCATTGAGTGGTGCTGACAGATTAGGACATGGGCTGCCAAACTTGGCCATTTTATGACTTGTGGACTTCAATTCCCAGAATTCTGGAATTGAAGTCCACAAGTCATAAAACGGCCAAGTTTGAAGACCCCTGGATTAGGATTTGGAAACAGTCATTCACTTTGCAACAGGAAAGATTTCAAAACTAACATCTGAAAAGTTGTTCTACATTCCAAGTAAGTGAAATCAGTAACTTCAATGCCTAGCAAGAGACTTCCTTTCCACTTTTAATTTAGCTACACTGTTTTATACTCCAAATAATTTGTCTTATCTATTCTTTATAAGTTCACTTTAGAATGTAAAGATTTTTTCAATGTACAGATCTAAGAAAATGTCTCTCAGCATTATACCACCTAAGCTACTTCCAAATAATAAATAATGAAGAATACTTTATACCCAGTTTCCCTTTTATATATACATACACATATGCTTACAAGAAACAAAAGAAATAGGAATAATTGGATCTTGGGGGAACATGTATTAGAAGCAATGAAACAATAACATTTTGGCCAATTCATCCCATTCTCTTTTTAAGAAGTAGCTAGATAGTCACTTATCTGAAATGCTTGAGCAGACTAGAAGACCTCCAAGGTCCCTTCCAGATTTCTATTCTATTCTATTCTATTCTATTCTATTCTATTCTATTCTATTCTATTCTATTCTATTCTATTCTATTCTATTCTATTCTATTCTATTCTATTCCATGAGTCTTTTGACAGGTGCCTTTTCTTTTTTTTAAAGCAATGTTCTATCTACAAATTATATTGTGTTCAGACAGTGATAATCCAGCAGCAGAATTCCAACTTATCTCCTTTGGCTTCCTAGTTTTGCGAGTGGAACATTACTTGAGAAAATCAATCTGAAAATGGAATGAATTTGCCAAAATGTGGTTCAGCAATTCAGAGAATATTGAAACATATTTTTCCAGCAGGAACTCAGGATAATATGTCCTGTAGGCATTTGCCTGCTTCTAGAGTTCTGTCGGTCAACTCCTATTAACTGAAAGGATCAAAAGAGGAATCACTGTAGAGGAGTTCCCCAATTTTGCTTAGCAACAGAAATTTTGGGCTCAGTTGAGGTCATAAGTCAAGGACTACCTGTAAACTAAAGTCAAGAATTTACCCAATCTACCTATCTACATCTCATCTCATCTCCTCTGAATACACCCAAAACATTTTAGAGCCACTGGAAACAATCCTGATTATTTTAGCCTTTCACGTGCCCAACTGCAGCAAAATGGAGATGGGAAATAGGATGCCAGCCAATCCTTACTCTGGTTTGCATCATGAGGGGAAAAATTTGGTGAAGAGGGATGATGAATTCAACAGGCTGAAGCGTGAGATGAAGGCCAAGGGATATGAGAGGGGAAATGACTTTACATATCTTTACCAGGTAAGTACAAGTAAGAAGCCTCCTCTCTTTGTTTGATTCCTTTTCATCGATAATTGATGTAATTGGTCTGCATCCTATCAGCAACCAGGAAGACACAACTTTTGGAGAGTTAGTGGCAGCACTCAGTCTTGAATGAAATGCTGGAGACCATGCTGGCATGGGTCTGGATTACCTTAGGGAGCACCTACTACCAGCATCAGTCTCCCATCGTCCTGTGCGAGCCCACAGGGAGGGCCTCCTTAGGGTTCCGCCGGTTAGAGATTGCTGGCGGGTGATTCCCAGGGGGAGGGCGTTCTCTGTGAGTGCGCCCGCCCTTTGGAACGAACTGCCGATGGAGCTTCGGACTGGCCCCGACCTTCGTTCTTTTCGCCGGGACTTAAAAACCTGGTTGTTCGAATTGTCTGGCCTGGACTGAGGGATTTTAAATTTTAAAGTATTTAATTAAATTATATTAAATTATATTAAATTAATTTTAAAATTTTAATTTTATTGTTATTAGTAATTGTGGGCCTGTACTAATTTAATTCTATTTTATTCTTTTTTGTACTGTTTTAATTGCCCTGTGAACCGCCCTGAGTCCTTCGGGAATAGGGCGGTATATAAATTCAACTAATCGGAAACGACTAGCACGCATGTGCGGGGGAACCTTTACCTTTACCTTACTAATAAATAAATAAATAAATAAAATATTCCAAAAGCTAGGTATTGTCAGGGCAAAATTAAACTTCATGCCACTCCATCTTCATGTGAGTTTCATTAAGATGAAATTAATGCAGTCCACATTGTTTCCCATTTATTTAATAAGATTTCTCTCATATAATAAAGATTCCAATTTAGCAGCATCTTTTGGAAGGTCCTGAGTGTGGACCACAAATCCTGCAGTGGTTAACTGCGGTCCATGAAACTCCAGTTTCATAAAACTTATAAAATTACAACTAGTTTAGAGCAGAGTTTCTCAATTGTGCCAACTTTAAGATGTGTGGACTTCAACTCCCAGAATTCCCTAGCAAACACAGAATCTAGTCTAATCTCCTGCTCAAGGCAGGAGACTCTATATATCCCAGCCAAATGACTGTCCAGTCTATTTTTGAAAACCTCCAGTGATGGAGCATTCCCAACTCCCCTCAGAAAATTTCTCCTTACTTCTAGGTTGGACCTCTCTTTAGTAAGCTTCCACCCATTACTTCTTGTCCTGCCCTCTGGTGCCTTGGAGATTGTGTCAATCTCCTCTTCTCAATGACAGCCCCTTAAGTACTGGAAGATGGTTATCATGTCCCCGCCCATCCTTCTCTTTGATAGAGTAAGCATGCTTTTAATTTTCATATTTTAACTCTGTACCCTGATCTATGATTGTACACAAATGATGAAATAAATAAAATTACTGCACTCCTATTCCCCCTTACTGCTTCGGAGTAATCTCTTCCAAACGCGGAAGTGAATTATGATGTTTTCCCCCCCTAATAAAAACAGCTGAGAACAAAAAGACTCAATTTCCCAGCATGCCGCTGGCGAAGGAGCGTGCGTAAGTGTCGGAACCACGGGAGACTGAAACTTTGTGTCCGAAAATTAGCTGGCTCGCTTGGAAACTGGGATTGATTTCGATCGCAACCGGAATGGCAAGTGGGCAGCGGTACCCAGACAAGGTCGTCATAGTAACGGGGGGAACCAGCGGCATTGGCGAAGGCATCGTGAGAGAATTTGGTGAGATTAGGGAGATGGAGTGGGAAGAGGAGCAGGGAGATTTTACCAAAAAAAAAAGTCTTCGGATCTTCAGTGCAGCGTCTGACATGAAACTTTTATCCTCAAAACTAATGTGTTGGCTGGCTCAGGAATTCTGGGAGTTGAAGTCCACGAGTCATAAAAGAGCCAAGGTTGCCTACCCCTGGTCTAGACGAAATTTGGAGTGAAAGAGGTGAACTCGGTATGTGCTCAGAGGCACGATTGTCTGGACTGTCTACATTCAAGGAACTCCCATTCCCCCCCCACCCTCCCCCAGCAGCATCTGCTATGGGGGGGACTACACCTGAACAGCGTTGCCATTTAGTTAGAGGTTTAGCCTACATAAATTCATTAGATTTTAAGATGCTATTAAAGAAAATGAAAGAATCTTTTTCGGCTGAAACATGGCTCTGTCTTGTAATCAGAGGGTTTGGTGTTTTGTGTGAATCCAACCGTGGTGTAAACTGCAGGACTTTGGAATGTGTGTTTTTCCCCAATTATCAGTTCCTGTGACAGAGTTCAGCCTTTTTAGCATGAGCCCCTCTGTTCAAAGATTAACTGCAAGTCAGTGTACACAGTGTTGCTCAATCAGTCAGCTGGAGAATTCTGGGAGTTGAAGTCCACACAGCTAAAATTTGCCAAGGTTGAGAAAGGCTTCACTAGCAGAACCAATTCTGCCTGTGGTGTCAGAAAGCCCTTTCCGTCCAGGAAACAGACTGAATCAACATCCTGTCTCTCTGACAGGCACACACACACAAGTAGTATAAGTACATACAAACTTTTAATGGATCTTATCAGTAGTTTTGATCAGTGACGTCATCAAAGTAAACAAAGCCACGTGCTGATTACGTCACCAGGCCATGCCCATAAATGGAAGTGACGTTCGCACCCCTCCTCCCCGGAAGTGACGTGCATAATCCACACCCCACCCCTCATGGTACAGGACTCACAAGGCCATAACCCTAGCCGGATATGACGTGTCTGCCCAACCCCATCAAAATAAGCATGGGTAACCCTAGCAGATAAGGTGTGATATAAGGTGATAGCCCTATTTCCAGATGGTGCTTGCCAAACCTAATCCCATCAACAAACATGTGGCGGTCAAGCTTCTGTGTACTTGATTACATTAGCCCTAGACTAATTCCATGGACGTGCAAATCCAAAAGAAACACAGAAACACAGCTGGTTTTTTACCTTTGTAAAAATCTAAAGACTTATATTTTGGCATTTGCAACTCCCTCGAATTCATATGTACGCGTAACCGTTCATAGCAGAGATTTAATAAAATTTATTCTAACCTTACAGCAAAAGCGAAGCGTTTCTGAATGGCCAGAACAGATTGATGTATTAGGTATGTGTATTGTGGGCATGTCTGGACATGTCATTCCCCGTGATTCTGGACAGGCACAAGGCTCAAGGACGTGTCATAGCATGCGTGAGGATGTTGTACAGGCAGGTCTGAACAGCTAGCAAATTAATTCCAGCAGTCTTTTGAAGATGGCAAATATTGATGGTGATTTGTTTGATGTAAATTTGACCCCCAAACCTCCCAAGCGTAGACGTAGAATAAGAAAAGGACCTGACCTACGTGGCGTCGTGGAAGACAACAAATTTATAAAGCCTTGTTGTTGCAGATTCTGCAAAACATCAAATGGTAAGTAAATATAAAAATTAAGAAAACAGTATTTTTGATTAGTTGAAACAGCTAGACTAATTCTACCTTATTTCCTGTTTTAGAAACGGTGGAATCTCAAAATGCCAGCATGCATCAGATTCTGAAAGCATGTATCATTAAAGTATTACACCATTGTTTAATGGGGTGCCTACAATCAGATGAAGACCATACGGATGGAACTAGTGAAACAGAGCTTATCAAAGTAAACAAAGCCACGTGCTGATTACGTCACCAGGCCATGCCCATAAATGGAAGTGACGTTCGCACCCCTCCTCCCCGGAAGTGACGTGCATAATCCACACCCCACCCCTCATGGTACAGGACTCACAAGGCCATAACCCTAGCCGGATATGACGTGTCTACCCAACCCCATCAAAATAAGCATGGGTAACCCTAGCAGATAAGGTGTGATATAAGGTGATAGCCCTATTTCCAGATGGTGCTTGCCAAACCTAATCCCATCAACAAACATGTGGCGGTCAAGCTTCTGTGTACTTGATTACATTAGCCCTAGACTAATTCCATGGACGTGCAAATCCAAAAGAAACACAGAGACCTGTGTTTTTGGGAAACAAAACCCTGCTTTTGGGGGGGTGATAATTAAAAAAAGCTTTTTATTTCTAATCATTCTAGCCTAATGATGCTTTTAATTTTTGTGGAGTTTTAAAAATCAATACCTCAAAAGCTGGGGGTGGGGGGGAAAAAGGATCACCTAAAAGGCTTCCAGGGTTTGCATTTAAACCAGGCAATTTTAAAAACATTTTCCCTGAATGTAGGGGGAAAAAACCACAGGCCTTTTAAAGCCCACAGCTGGTTTTTTACCTTTGTAAAAATCTAAAGACTTATATTTTGGCATTTGCAACTCCCTCGAATTCATATGTACGCGTAACCGTTCATAGCAGAGATTTAATAAAATTTATTCTAACCTTACAGCAAAAGCGAAGCGTTTCTGACTGGCCAGAACAGATTGCTGTATTAGGTATGTGTATTGTGGGCATGTCTGGACATGACCTGTAAGCTCGTGCTATAGAGCATGCGCGTGGCCACAGACAACTCGGAAACTTTAAAGCGTAGATCTATTTTAACAGCGTCATGGGAACTTGTGAAGGAAATAATAAAAAGGGTGTAGAACCTGCTGCATCTTGGTTGGCGACACAATCTCTTTGGAAAGATTTCCATAAGATGAGCTGTGATGTTCGTGATGAAACCCCGGACTACTCCTGGTCTACCTTGTCTGAATGTCGCTTGCCCTGTTGTAACGTGCGGGAGATGGCGTGTCGTGAAGATGAGGCCATACCGCGTAAGTAAAAACCTGTTATGTGTTCAAATGTGTAAAGCGCAATAACCCCACCGTTAACAATGTGATTGCTAATGGCTAAATACATTTTCCAGGTTCTGTTCCGGGGTATAGCTATAATGCCGGCGCCTCCTTAATAACAAACGTCTCAAGTGATGAAGAGGATGCAGAGGTCGATCTAGGTAAATGAATTGTCTTTTTACTATGCATGCTGCCATTAATATTATATAATAAAAGGAGAGTTAAAGAGGGTTTTACTAATGGATTATTTTTGCATTTTTAAACAGGTGGGTACCCCGGATATTACCTAGCCCCGTCTCTGTCTGATTGTCCATGCTGTCTACAGATTGATCTCAAAAGAGATACTCCAAATGACTGCTATATAGAATGTGATTGTGGCGCATCGAATTGTATATGTACAATGCCTACAGAGAATGAAGATACTGATGATACAGATGACCCCGGTAATGATAGTAATGATGAAGGATATTATTCTGTAAATGAACGTGATGATAATTGCGTCTAAATTACAAATAAAAGGTTTGTGCTAAACCGCAGTGTGTTTATTGTAAGGTTTGAACGGTGCAGAATGAAGTGTGAAAATGTACTAAAGGAACTGTATTATACGCCGGAAGGTCCAGGTAGCTATGGTGGAGTAAAACCCCTATTTGAGGCTGGGAGGAAACGCTTTAAAAACTTAACCTTGAGGCAAGTCAAGACATGGCTTTCCGGTCAAGAAGCTTATACCCTGCATAAGCCTGCAAGAATAAAATTCTCCAGGAACGCTACAATAGTTTCCTGCATAGATTGCCAATGGCAGGCTGACCTTGTGGATTTATCAGGATTTGCCTCTGAAAACAGCGGCACAAAATTTATTTTAACGGTAATCGATGTACTTTCCAAATATGCTTGGGCAGTCTGTTTAACCGATAAGTCTGGACGAGGGGTTGCCGGTGCTTTCCAAAGTATATTCCAATCAGGAAGGGCGCCCAGAAAGCTGCAGTCAGATGCCGGGAAAGAGTTTTTAAACAAGCCTGTAAAGAAGCTTTTTGAACGCTATGGCATACATCACTTTGTCACACATAGTGAAACTAAAGCAGCGGTTATAGAGAGGTTTAATAGAACTCTGAAAAACAAGCTGTGGAGATTTTTCACAGCTAAAAATACGCACAGGTATGTGGATGTATTACCAGCCCTCATGCGGAGTTACAATAGCGCTTACCATCGCAGTATCCGGACAGCCCCCAACATGGTGAAACACTCTAATGAAAAAGATGTGTGGATGCGTCTATATGGGAATATTTTAAAATCGGACAGAAAGGCAGAAAACTTTAATGTGGGGGATCACGTTAGGATATCCAGGCTAAAGGGGAAGTTTGAAAAGGGGTATCAGCAAACCTTTACAGATGAAACATTTATCGTCAAAGAAAGGGTTAGGCGGAGAGAAAGGGATGTATATAGATTAATGGATTATGCAGAAGAGCCGGTACAAGGGTCTTTTTACCCAGAAGAGCTGCAAAAAATTCCTAGTGATCAAGAACGCGTCTACAGAATTGAAAAAATATTACGGAAAAGAGGGAGGGGTAAACAAAGAGAATTCCTGGTTAAATGGCAGGGGTGGCCAGAAAAGTTCAACAGTTGGATTAAGGAGTCTGAAGTACAACATCTTTGATATGGAGGAGTTTTACATCACCCTACCCAGCAATGCATCAGCAGCAATTTTCCCCCAAAACAAAAATTCTAATTTTACCATACAATTAGCGAGAGCGCTGGATCTTCCAGGAGCGTGGGAAGTAGCGCTAGCAGAGATACAGTATCCGCATAGTTGGTACACATTAACTTCACCTGGATATTTTGAAATTGCTAACGAGAGAAAGAGATGGCATTTTTCTTTGAGAAGCGGGTACTATAACAGCATCCGTCACCTGTTAGAAAATATGAACAAGCTTATATCAAACGCCAAGGATGGACCTAAGACAACCCTACATTATGATTCGGTGGGACGAAAAATTAATCTTAAAGGAGACGAACTTCATAGTGTTAATAGTTTCTTGTAATTAATTCTGCTGAGTTCTTCACCCCTTTTGACCAGTCCACCCTCATATCAAGAAAAAAATATAATACAACTTTCATGTGATTTGTAAAACACCTTTTATTATAAATTTCATAGCGTTAACAGTTTCTTGTAATCTATTTCTGTTACATTCTGACATATGATCCTCTTCAGAGACAATGGCAATTTGGCTTCAATCTTTGACATTAATGACAGCGGATAATGCATAAGAGCTATACGATATATAAATTTCTTGAGCTCCCCAAGGGAATCCCTGGTGAAATATAAGTTATTCACTTTGTCAGAAATACTGACGATGACCCAGAGAACATGAGGCATAGAAAGTCTAAAGCATAAGCTGCTAATAAGCTCTGTTTCACTAGTTCCATCCGTATGGTCTTCATCTGATTGTAGGCACCCCATTAAACAATGGTGTAATATTTTAATGATACATGCTTTCAGAATCTGATGCATGCTGGCATTTTGAGATTCCACCGTTTCTAAAACAGGAAATAAGGTAGAATTAGTCTAGCTGTTTCAACTAATCAAAAATACTGTTTTCTTAATTTTTATATTTACTTACCATTTGATGTTTTGCAGAATCTGCAACAACAAGGCTTTATAAATTTGTTGTCTTCCACGACGCCACGTAGGTCAGGTCCTTTTCTTATTCTACGTCTACGCTTGGGAGGTTTGGGGGTCAAATTTACATCAAACAAATCACCATCAATATTTGCCATCTTCAAAAGACTGCTGGAATTAATTTGCTAGCTGTTCAGACCTGCCTGTACAACATCCTCACGCATGCTATGGCACGTCCTTGAGCCTTGTGCCTGTCCAGAATCACGGGGAATGACATGTCCAGACATGCCCACAATACACATACCTAATACAGCAATCTGTTCTGGCCAGTCAGAAACGCTTCGCTTTTGCTGTAAGGTTAGAATAAATTTTATTAAATCTCTGCTATGAACGGTTACGCGTACATATGAATTCGAGGGAGTTGCAAATGCCAAAATATAAGTCTTTAGATTTTTACAAAGGTAAAAAACCAGCTGTGGGCTTTAAAAGGCCTGTGGTTTTTTCCCCCTACATTCAGGGAAAATGTTTTTAAAATTGCCTGGTTTAAATGCAAACCCTGGAAGCCTTTTAGGTGATCCTTTTTCCCCCCCACCCCCAGCTTTTGAGGTATTGATTTTTAAAACTCCACAAAAATTAAAAGCATCATTAGGCTAGAATGATTAGAAATAAAAAGCTTTTTTTAATTATCACCCCCCCAAAAGCAGGGTTTTGTTTCCCAAAA
Organism: Vipera berus; assembly: GCF_964194415.1. Classification (NCBI taxonomy): domain Eukaryota; kingdom Metazoa; phylum Chordata; class Lepidosauria; order Squamata; family Viperidae; genus Vipera; species Vipera berus. The sequence goes on along the minus strand of NC_138210.1, from coordinate 55,944,578 downwards.
ACACAGGTCTCTGTGTTTCTTTTGGATTTGCACGTCCATGGAATTAGTCTAGGGCTAATGTAATCAAGTACACAGAAGCTTGACCGCCACATGTTTGTTGATGGGATTAGGTTTGGCAAGCACCATCTGGAAATAGGGCTATCACCTTATATCACACCTTATCTGCTAGGATTACCCATGCTTATTTTGATGAGGTTGGGCAGACACGTCATATCCGGCTAGGGTTATGGCCTTGTGAGTCCTGTACCATGAGGGGTGGGGTGTGGATTATGCACGTCACTTCCGGGGAGGAGGGGTGCGAACGTCACTTCCATTTATGGGCATGGCCTGGTGACGTAATCAGCACGTGGCTTTGTTTACTTTGATGACGTCACTGATCAAAACTACTGATAAGATCCATTAAAAGTTTGTATGTACTTATACATACAAACATAAGTACATACAAACATACTTATACATACAAACATAAGTTCTTACAAACTTTTAATGGATCTTATCAGTAGTTTTGATCAGTGACGTCATCAAAGTAAACAAAGCCACGTGCTGATTACGTCACCAGGCCATGCCCATAAATGGAAGTGACGTTCGCACCCCTCCTCCCCGGAAGTGACGTGCATAATCCACACCCCACCCCTCATGGTACAGGACTCACAAGGCCATAACCCTAGCCGGATATGACGTGTCTGCCCAACCCCATCAAAATAAGCATGGGTAACCCTAGCAGATAAGGTGTGATATAAGGTGATAGCCCTATTTCCAGATGGTGCTTGCCAAACCTAATCCCATCAACAAACATGTGGCGGTCAAGCTTCTGTGTACTTGATTACATTAGCCCTAGACTAATTCCATGGACGTGCAAATCCAAAAGAAACACAGAGACCTGTGTTTTTGGGAAACAAAACCCTGCTTTTGGGGGGGTGATAATTAAAAAAAGCTTTTTATTTCTAATCATTCTAGCCTAATGATGCTTTTAATTTTTGTGGAGTTTTAAAAATCAATACCTCAAAAGCTGGGGGTGGGGGGGAAAAAGGATCACCTAAAAGGCTTCCAGGGTTTGCATTTAAACCAGGCAATTTTAAAAACATTTTCCCTGAATGTAGGGGGAAAAAACCACAGGCCTTTTAAAGCCCACAGCTGGTTTTTTACCTTTGTAAAAATCTAAAGACTTATATTTTGGCATTTGCAACTCCCTCGAATTCATATGTACGCGTAACCGTTCATAGCAGAGATTTAATAAAATTTATTCTAACCTTACAGCAAAAGCGAAGCGTTTCTGACTGGCCAGAACAGATTGCTGTATTAGGTATGTGTATTGTGGGCATGTCTGGACATGTCATTCCCCGTGATTCTGGACAGGCACAAGGCTCAAGGACGTGCCATAGCATGCGTGAGGATGTTGTACAGGCAGGTCTGAACAGCTAGCAAATTAATTCCAGCAGTCTTTTGAAGATGGCAAATATTGATGGTGATTTGTTTGATGTAAATTTGACCCCCAAACCTCCCAAGCGTAGACGTAGAATAAGAAAAGGACCTGACCTACGTGGCGTCGTGGAAGACAACAAATTTATAAAGCCTTGTTGTTGCAGATTCTGCAAAACATCAAATGGTAAGTAAATATAAAAATTAAGAAAACAGTATTTTTGATTAGTTGAAACAGCTAGACTAATTCTACCTTATTTCCTGTTTTAGAAACGGTGGAATCTCAAAATGCCAGCATGCATCAGATTCTGAAAGCATGTATCATTAAAATATTACACCATTGTTTAATGGGGTGCCTACAATCAGATGAAGACCATACGGATGGAACTAGTGAAACAGAGCTTATTAGCAGCTTATGCTTTAGACTTTCTATGCCTCATGTTCTCTGGGTCATCGTCAGTATTTCTGACAAAGTGAATAACTTATATTTCACCAGGGATTCCCTTGGGGAGCTCAAGAAATTTATATATCGTATAGCTCTTATGCATTATCCGCTGTCATTAATGTCAAAGATTGAAGCCAAATTGCCATTGTCTCTGAAGAGGATCATATGTCAGAATGTAACAGAAATAGATTACAAGAAACTGTTAACGCTATGAAATTTATAATAAAAGGTGTTTTACAAATCACATGAAAGTTGTATTATATTTTTTTCTTGATATGAGGGTGGACTGGTCAAAAGGGGTGAAGAACTCAGCAGAATTAATTACAAGAAACTATTAACACTATGAAGTTCGTCTCCTTTAAGATTAATTTTTCGTCCCACCGAATCATAATGTAGGGTTGTCTTAGGTCCATCCTTGGCGTTTGATATAAGCTTGTTCATATTTTCTAACAGGTGACGGATGCTGTTATAGTACCCGCTTCTCAAAGAAAAATGCCATCTCTTTCTCTCGTTAGCAATTTCAAAATATCCAGGTGAAGTTAATGTGTACCAACTATGCGGATACTGTATCTCTGCTAGCGCTACTTCCCACGCTCCTGGAAGATCCAGCGCTCTCGCTAATTGTATGGTAAAATTAGAATTTTTGTTTTGGGGGAAAATTGCTGCTGATGCATTGCTGGGTAGGGTGATGTAAAACTCCTCCATATCAAAGATGTTGTACTTCAGACTCCTTAATCCAACTGTTGAACTTTTCTGGCCACCCCTGCCATTTAACCAGGAATTCTCTTTGTTTACCCCTCCCTCTTTTCCGTAATATTTTTTCAATTCTGTAGACGCGTTCTTGATCACTAGGAATTTTTTGCAGCTCTTCTGGGTAAAAAGACCCTTGTACCGGCTCTTCTGCATAATCCATTAATCTATATACATCCCTTTCTCTCCGCCTAACCCTTTCTTTGACGATAAATGTTTCATCTGTAAAGGTTTGCTGATACCCCTTTTCAAACTTCCCCTTTAGCCTGGATATCCTAACGTGATCCCCCACATTAAAGTTTTCTGCCTTTCTGTCCGATTTTAAAATATTCCCATATAGACGCATCCACACATCTTTTTCATTAGAGTGTTTCACCATGTTGGGGGCTGTCCGGATACTGCGATGGTAAGCGCTATTGTAACTCCGCATGAGGGCTGGTAATACATCCACATACCTGTGCGTATTTTTAGCTGTGAAAAATCTCCACAGCTTGTTTTTCAGAGTTCTATTAAACCTCTCTATAACCGCTGCTTTAGTTTCACTATGTGTGACAAAGTGATGTATGCCATAGCGTTCAAAAAGCTTCTTTACAGGCTTGTTTAAAAACTCTTTCCCGGCATCTGACTGCAGCTTTCTGGGCGCCCTTCCTGATTGGAATATACTTTGGAAAGCACCGGCAACCCCTCGTCCAGACTTATCGGTTAAACAGACTGCCCAAGCATATTTGGAAAGTACATCGATTACCGTTAAAATAAATTTTGTGCCGCTGTTTTCAGAGGCAAATCCTGATAAATCCACAAGGTCAGCCTGCCATTGGCAATCTATGCAGGAAACTATTGTAGCGTTCCTGGAGAATTTTATTCTTGCAGGCTTATGCAGGGTATAAGCTTCTTGACCGGAAAGCCATGTCTTGACTTGCCTCAAGGTTAAGTTTTTAAAGCGTTTCCTCCCAGCCTCAAATAGGGGTTTTACTCCACCATAGCTACCTGGACCTTCCGGCGTATAATACAGTTCCTTTAGTACATTTTCACACTTCATTCTGCACCGTTCAAACCTTACAATAAACACACTGCGGTTTAGCACAAACCTTTTATTTGTAATTTAGACGCAATTATCATCACGTTCATTTACAGAATAATATCCTTCATCATTACTATCATTACCGGGGTCATCTGTATCATCAGTATCTTCATTCTCTGTAGGCATTGTACATATACAATTCGATGCGCCACAATCACATTCTATATAGCAGTCATTTGGAGTATCTCTTTTGAGATCAATCTGTAGACAGCATGGACAATCAGACAGAGACGGGGCTAGGTAATATCCGGGGTACCCACCTGTTTAAAAATGCAAAAATAATCCATTAGTAAAACCCTCTTTAACTCTCCTTTTATTATATAATATTAATGGCAGCATGCATAGTAAAAAGACAATTCATTTACCTAGATCGACCTCTGCATCCTCTTCATCACTTGAGACGTTTGTTATTAAGGAGGCGCCGGCATTATAGCTATACCCCGGAACAGAACCTGGAAAATGTATTTAGCCATTAGCAATCACATTGTTAACGGTGGGGTTATTGCGCTTTACACATTTGAACACATAACAGGTTTTTACTTACGCGGTATGGCCTCATCTTCACGACACGCCATCTCCCGCACGTTACAACAGGGCAAGCGACATTCAGACAAGGTAGACCAGGAGTAGTCCGGGGTTTCATCACGAACATCACAGCTCATCTTATGGAAATCTTTCCAAAGAGATTGTGTCGCCAACCAAGATGCAGCAGGTTCTACACCCTTTTTATTATTTCCTTCACAAGTTCCCATGACGCTGTTAAAATAGATCTACGCTTTAAAGTTTCCGAGTTGTCTGTGGCCACGCGCATGCTCTATAGCACGAGCTTACAGGTCATGTCCAGACATGCCCACAATACACATACCTAATACAGCAATCTGTTCTGGCCAGTCAGAAACGCTTCGCTTTTGCTGTAAGGTTAGAATAAATTTTATTAAATCTCTGCTATGAACGGTTACGCGTACATATGAATTCGAGGGAGTTGCAAATGCCAAAATATAAGTCTTTAGATTTTTACAAAGGTAAAAAACCAGCTGTGGGCTTTAAAAGGCCTGTGGTTTTTTCCCCCTACATTCAGGGAAAATGTTTTTAAAATTGCCTGGTTTAAATGCAAACCCTGGAAGCCTTTTAGGTGATCCTTTTTCCCCCCCACCCCCAGCTTTTGAGGTATTGATTTTTAAAACTCCACAAAAATTAAAAGCATCATTAGGCTAGAATGATTAGAAATAAAAAGCTTTTTTTAATTATCACCCCCCCAAAAGCAGGGTTTTGTTTCCCAAAAACACAGGTCTCTGTGTTTCTTTTGGATTTGCACGTCCATGGAATTAGTCTAGGGCTAATGTAATCAAGTACACAGAAGCTTGACCGCCACATGTTTGTTGATGGGATTAGGTTTGGCAAGCACCATCTGGAAATAGGGCTATCACCTTATATCACACCTTATCTGCTAGGGTTACCCATGCTTATTTTGATGGGGTTGGGCAGACACGCCATATCCGGCTAGGGTTATGGCCTTGTGAGTCCTGTACCATGAGGGGTGGGGTGTGGATTATGCACGTCACTTCCGGGGAGGAGGGGTGCGAACGTCACTTCCATTTATGGGCATGGCCTGGTGACATAATCAGCACGTGGCTTTGTTTACTTTGATAAGCTCTGTTTCACTAGTTCCATCCGTATGGTCTTCATCTGATTGTAGGCACCCCATTAAACAATGGTGTAATACTTTAATGATACATGCTTTCAGAATCTGATGCATGCTGGCATTTTGAGATTCCACCGTTTCTAAAACAGGAAATAAGGTAGAATTAGTCTAGCTGTTTCAACTAATCAAAAATACTGTTTTCTTAATTTTTATATTTACTTACCATTTGATGTTTTGCAGAATCTGCAACAACAAGGCTTTATAAATTTGTTGTCTTCCACGACGCCACGTAGGTCAGGTCCTTTTCTTATTCTACGTCTACGCTTGGGAGGTTTGGGGGTCAAATTTACATCAAACAAATCACCATCAATATTTGCCATCTTCAAAAGACTGCTGGAATTAATTTGCTAGCTGTTCAGACCTGCCTGTACAACATCCTCACGCATGCTATGGCACGTCCTTGAGCCTTGTGCCTGTCCAGAATCACGGGGAATGACATGTCCAGACATGCCCACAATACACATACCTAATACAGCAATCTGTTCTGGCCAGTCAGAAACGCTTCGCTTTTTGCTGTAAGGTTAGAATAAATTTTATTAAATCTCTGCTATGAACGGTTACGCGTACATATGAATTCGAGGGAGTTGCAAATGCCAAAATATAAGTCTTTAGATTTTTACAAAGGTAAAAAACCAGCTGTGGGCTTTAAAAGGCCTGTGGTTTTTTCCCCCCTACATTCAGGGAAAATGTTTTTAAAATTGCCTGGTTTAAATGCAAACCCTGGAAGCCTTTTAGGTGATCCTTTTTCCCCCCCACCCCCAGCTTTTGAGGTATTGATTTTTAAAACTCCACAAAAATTAAAAGCATCATTAGGCTAGAATGATTAGAAATAAAAAGCTTTTTTTAATTATCACCCCCCCAAAAGCAGGGTTTTGTTTCCCAAAAACACAGGTCTCTGTGTTTCTTTTGGATTTGCACGTCCATGGAATTAGTCTAGGGCTAATGTAATCAAGTACACAGAAGCTTGACCGCCACATGTTTGTTGATGGGATTAGGTTTGGCAAGCACCATCTGGAAATAGGGCTATCACCTTATATCACACCTTATCTGCTAGGGTTACCCATGCTTATTTTGATGGGGTTGGGCAGACACGTCATATCCGGCTAGGGTTATGGCCTTGTGAGTCCTGTACCATGAGGGGTGGGGTGTGGATTATGCACGTCACTTCCGGGGAGGAGGGGTGCGAACGTCACTTCCATTTATGGGCATGGCCTGGTGACGTAATCAGCACGTGGCTTTGTTTACTTTGATGACGTCACTGATCAAAACTACTGATAAGATCCATTAAAAGTTTGTATGTACTTACATAAGTCAGGCATGACTCATGACTCACTTAAGATGCTTGGCAATGGAAATTCTAATCCCACTTCTGGTTGTTTAAGTCAAGGGCTACCTGTACAGGACTCCGTGGCTTAAACAGAGTGTTAAGTCACTGGCATATATTCAACTCTTCATACCTAGGCATGCTGAAAGTAGGCTACTGGCTTCTGTTTGTAAAGCACGGGGACCAACCTATTATGTGGGGAACCCACTAATGAAGGCCCCATGTGGCATCCTAGAGAGTACTTAAAACTACAGATACTCCTCAACATACAACCACAATTGACTCTAAACTTTATGTTGCTAAGTGAGATATTTGTGAAGTGAGTTTTTGCCCCATTTTATGAACTTTCTTGCCCCAGTTGTTAAGTGAATCACTGCAGTTCTTAGTTTTGTAACACGGGTTGTTAAATGAATCTGGTTTTCCCCATTGACTTCGCTTATCAGACGGTCGCAAAAGGGGATCCCGTGACCCCGGGACACTGCAAACCATCATAAATCTCAGTCAGTTGTCAAGCATCCGAATATAAATCACATGACCGTGGGGAATGCTGCAATGGGGTCATAAGTGTGAAAAATGATACTAAGTCACTTTTTTCAAAAGCTGGAAGGGACCTTAGAGGTCTTCTAGTCCAACCCCCTGCTCAAGCAGGAAACCCTATTTCAGATAGATGGCTGTCCAGTTAAAAATCATCAGTGATGAAGCACCTAGAGCAGACATGTCAAACCCGTGATGTCACGTGACATCACGCAACATATCGGGACGGTTTTGCCATTGCCGGCAATGGGGTGGGCGTGGCTTCCGGATGAAGCATCCAGCCCGTGGGCCGGCAGTTTGATACCCCTGACCTACAGCTTTGGAAGGCAAGCTGTTGCACTGGCTAATTGTTCTCACTGTTAGGAAGTTTCTCCTTAGTTCCAGGTTGCTTCTCTCCTTGATTAGTTTCCATCCGTTGCTTCTTGTTTTGCCTCCTGGTGGTTTGGAAAATAAGTTGACCCCCCCTTTACTTTGTGGCAGTCCCTCAAATACTGGAACTCTGCTGTCATGTTCTTTCCCCCCCCCCCCCAGTTCTTCTTTTCTCTAGGCTGGCCATACTCAGTTCCTGCAACTGCCGTTGTAACGTCAAACGATCATTAAGTGAACTGTTGTATGTTGAGGACAATCTGTGTATTGAAAGGGCTACAGGCCAGACTGGATAGCTGAAAAAAGCACTTTCCCAAGAAGGCAGCGATGAATTACTTCTGTTATCGTTGCCAGGAGAACATCACAGATCTGTCCAAGTCATCACCAAAAGCTGACTCAAGGGAGCCGTGGCTTTTTTGGTCAAGAACACAGAAGTGAAACAGTTTTATTACGGCCTCTGCAGCTAACAAAGTCAGTATTGTGTACAGGATTTTGGATAGGAAAACACACTGACCACGGAAAAAGTCCAGGTACACAAGAGTCTTTAGTCTTTATACATAGAGCCCGTCTATAAAGGAGATGGATGGTTAAGAAGTTTGGTGTATAAATAAATAGCCCACAGTTAGCAACCATTCATTCAGCCAGCATTCAAATTATGAAGGCCTTTCCGGGTGGTCCTCAAATTGTGCTGAGATAACATGGGTTATGAGCATGATCCAAACGTTTGGGAACTGGCATGCAATTCTTATGGTTGCAGCGTCCCATGTGAGGGGCATTTGTGATCTTCACTGACATAGTCAATGGGGGAAGCCAATGGGAGGTTATCAATGGGGATGAGGTGACATCACACCTAACAATTACAGGGTTCACCTAATGACTGCAGTTGGAACTGCTGTCATAAATCACATGATGTCATGCTTTTACAACTCTCATCACTTAGTGATGGAATTCCCAGTCTCAATTACCGTTGTTAACTGAGGACTATCTGCACCTGTTGGGAAGGGACTGGCAGGAAAAGAAAAAAATATGAGATTATATCCATACAAAACACAAAGGAAAATCATGTGAAGCTTAGGGCTCTTGGGCTGTATCTAAGACAAAGATGATGTTCTGACAACGCCTTGGAAGACGTGTGAATGAGGCATACCAGTGTCCAGAGGCTGTAGAATATTTGTATACAGGTGGTCCTTGACTTACAACTACTCATTTAGTGGCTGTTCAAAGTTACAACGAAAAAGGTGACTTGTGACCATTTTTCACACTTACGACCGTTGCAGCATCCCCACGGCCACGTGATCCAAATTCAAACGCCTGGCAACGGATTCATATTTATGACGGCTGCAGTGGTCTGGGGTCACGCGATCGCCCTTTTGTGACCTTTTTATAAACCAAGTCAATCGGGAAACCAGATTCACTTAACCATGTTAAATAACTCCAGTGATTCACTTAGCAACTGTGGCAAGAAAGGTCGTAAAATGGGGCAAAGCTCACTTAACAAATCTTTCGCTTAGCAACAGAAATGTTGGGCTCAAATGTGGTCGTAAGTCGAGGACTACCTCTACTACTTAAACAAGGCATTTGCTTTCAGGGAAATAAAAGGCAGAACGAGACAACCCAAGAGGCGATGCAGAATTAAGGAGGCTGTGAGTTGTACATTTTGGATCAGGTTTTGCAAAAAAAAAACCCAAACCAAAATGTAACCTCCAGGGACGATACCCTTGCCCAGGGGTAGGCAACCTTGGCTCTTTTATGACTTGTGGACTTCAACTCCCAGAATTCCTGAGCCAGCTGGCTCAGGAATTCTGGGAGTTGAAGTCCATGAGTCATAAAAGAGCCAAGGTTGCCTACCCCTGTGCCTTGCCTATCAGGGATCTGAGTCAGCATTTTACCCACTTAGGTGCATCACCACCCTAACATGGACCTATTCGGGGGGGGGGGGAAGGGGGGGAGGATCAAAAGGCAGGACATACATGCTTGGGACAAATAAAGAAATGCAGCGGCCTATCCTAGTACCTGTGAGGAGTTTTCCCCGCTGCGAAGCCTCTGTTGCCAGCGCATGGGAGAGCTGGATTACTCGCTGTCGCTCCCACTCAGGGGTTGGGGGGCACCGAGGAGGCTTGACTTCCCCAATTTGCACTCCCTCCTTGGGTGATGACTCAGGGGGGGCATTGGGGAGGGGCTGAAGGAGAGATTAAACGATGGGAGGGGAACGTGGCGTGAGCAACACACAGATCTAGGCCCAAGCTCTTGACAAAAGCCACCCCTCGTTTACTGTCTAAAGCTACAGATTAAGCACCCCATCCTTTCCTTCTGCTTTCGATTTACAAAGCCTGGAAGACAAAGCCTTCGGTTTCGCTGGATACGTGTGCAAAATCGTAACACCTCTTGGTGGGAACCTTTCCTTTTCTCAGCCCCCCCCCCACCCTGCCCAAGCGTGAAGCAGCCCCTTTCACTCCTGGCTCCGAAGACCCAGCTGTCTTTATCTGATCCTTTGGCCAGCTTCCTCTTAACAAACCCAATTGGCTGGTTTCCACCACCAGAAAGAGAGTCTAGAAATCTTATCTTTCTCCCGCCCAACTGCCCAATGTATTTTGGCACCTCTCTGGGCCACAGAGCCTCTCTCCCACTTAGCGTCAGGGTGTTTCACTAAAGCGTCCACCCAAGACCCCTGCCGTTCTCTTACGCTCCCCCTCCTCCCCCTCCCCACAAGGCTTCACACCCACCCGGCTAGACCCATGCTTGAGAGTGTCTCGCCAGTGGCCCAGGGGAGTGGGCTGGGCAGCCTCAGATTTCCGTTTGGCCTCCTGGTGCCGCTGCATCCTGTCCAGCTGTTCCTGGGCGCTCATGCGGGACCGCCGAGGGACCGTCGTTTCGGAAGAGGCCACCTGGATGTGAGGGAAGAAGGGAGGGTTGGGAGAAGTCACGGCCCAGGTGCCACACTTTTACCTACAAAGGTTTTTTTTCCCTCTTTAATACTAAAGGTAAGAGGTAAAGGTTCCCCCGCACATGCGTGCTAGTTGTTTCCAACTCTAGGGGCCGGTGCTCATCTCCGTTTCAAAGCCGAAGAGCCAGCGCTTGTCCGAGGACGTCTCCGTGGTCATGTGGCCGGTATGACTAGACGCCAAAGGCGCACAGAATGCTGTTACCTTCCCACCGTAGCGGTCCCTATTTTTCTACTTGCATTTTTTACGTGCTTTCAAACTGCTAGGTTGGCAGAAGCTGGGACGAATAACAGGCGCTCACTCTGTTACGCGGCACTCAGGATTCAACCCGCCAAACTGCCGACCTTCTGATCGACAAGCTCAGCATCCTAACCCACTGAGCCACCGCGTCCCTGTCTTTAATGCTACAACTTCAAAAATGAATAAGCCACACCCGAAGGGAATGGGAAGCTACTTCAGCACCCTCTTTACCTCCCCTGCATTGGGCAGGATTGAATTTTGAACCCCTTTTTTCCATAAAGGGATGAAATTAATGGCTGGGCTCAGGAATTATGTACCGCTCTCGCTAATTGTATGGTAAAATTAGAATTTTTGTTTTGGGGGAAAATTGCTGCTGATGCATTGCTGGGTAGGGTGATGTAAAACTCCTCCATATCAAAGATGTTGTACTTCAGACTCCTTAATCCAACTGTTGAACTTTTCTGGCCACCCCTGCCATTTAACCAGGAATTCTCTTTGTTTACCCCTCCCTCTTTTCCGTAATATTTTTTCAATTCTGTAGACGCGTTCTTGATCACTAGGAATTTTTTGCAGCTCTTCTGGGTAAAAAGACCCTTGTACCGGCTCTTCTGCATAATCCATTAATCTATATACATCCCTTTCTCTCCGCCTAACCCTTTCTCTGACGATAAATATTTCATCTGTAAAGGTTTGCTGATACCCCTTTTCAAACTTCCCCTTTAGCCTGGATATCCTAACGTGATCCCCCACATTAAAGTTTTCTGCCTTTCTGTCCGATTTTAAAATATTCCCATATAGACGCATCCACACATCTTTTTCATTAGAGTGTTTCACCATGTTGGGGGCTGTCCGGATACTGCGATGGTAAGCGCTATTGTAACTCCGCATGAGGGCTGGTAATACATCCACATACCTGTGCGTATTTTTAGCTGTGAAAAATCTCCACAGCTTGTTTTTCAGAGTTCTATTAAACTCTGTGATGTATGCCATAGCGTTCAAAAAGCTTCTTTACAGGCTTGTTTAAAAACTCTTTCCCGGCATCTGACTGCAGCTTTCTGGGCGCCCTTCCTGATTGGAATATACTTTGGAAAGCACCGGCAACCCCTCGTCCAGACTTATCGGTTAAACAGACTGCCCAAGCATATTTGGAAAGTACATCGATTACCGTTAAAATAAATTTTGTGCCGCTGTTTTCAGAGGCAAATCCTGATAAATCCACAAGGTCAGCCTGCCATTGGCAATCTATGCAGGAAACTATTGTAGCGTTCCTGGAGAATTTTATTCTTGCAGGCTTATGCAGGGTATAAGCTTCTTGACCGGAAAGCCATGTCTTGACTTGCCTCAAGGTTAAGTTTTTAAAGCGTTTCCTCCCAGCCTCAAATAGGGGTTTTACTCCACCATAGCTACCTGGACCTTCCGGCGTATAATACAGTTCCTTTAGTACATTTTCACACTTCATTCTGCACCGTTCAAACCTTACAATAAACACACTGCGGTTTAGCACAAACCTTTTATTTGTAATTTAGACGCAATTATCATCACGTTCATTTACAGAATAATATCCTTCATCATTACTATCATTACCGGGGTCATCTGTATCATCAGTATCTTCATTCTCTGTAGGCATTGTACATATACAATTCGATGCGCCACAATCACATTCTATATAGCAGTCATTTGGAGTATCTCTTTTGAGATCAATCTGTAGACAGCATGGACAATCAGACAGAGACGGGGCTAGGTAATATCCGGGGTACCCACCTGTTTAAAAATGCAAAAATAATCCATTAGTAAAACCCTCTTTAACTCTCCTTTTATTATATAATATTAATGGCAGCATGCATAGTAAAAAGACAATTCATTTACCTAGATCGACCTCTGCATCCTCTTCATCACTTGAGACGTTTGTTATTAAGGAGGCGCCGGCATTATAGCTATACCCCGGAACAGAACCTGGAAAATGTATTTAGCCATTAGCAATCACATTGTTAACGGTGGGGTTATTGCGCTTTACACATTTGAACACATAACAGGTTTTTACTTACGCGGTATGGCCTCATCTTCACGACACGCCATCTCCCGCACGTTACAACAGGGCAAGCGACATTCAGACAAGGTAGACCAGGAGTAGTCCGGGGTTTCATCACGAACATCACAGCTCATCTTATGGAAATCTTTCCAAAGAGATTGTGTCGCCAACCAAGATGCAGCAGGTTCTACACCCTTTTTATTATTTCCTTCACAAGTTCCCATGACGCTGTTAAAATAGATCTACGCTTTAAAGTTTCCGAGTTGTCTGTGGCCACGCGCATGCTCTATAGCACGAGCTTACAGGTCATGTCCAGACATGCCCACAATACACATACCTAATACATCAATCTGTTCTGGCCAGTCAGAAACGCTTCGCTTTTGCTGTAAGGTTAGAATAAATTTTATTAAATCTCTGCTATGAACGGTTACGCGTACATATGAATTCGAGGGAGTTGCAAATGCCAAAATATAAGTCTTTAGATTTTTACAAAGGTAAAAAACCAGCTGTGGGCTTTAAAAGGCCTGTGGTTTTTTCCCCCTACATTCAGGGAAAATGTTTTTAAAATTGCCTGGTTTAAATGCAAACCCTGGAAGCCTTTTAGGTGATCCTTTTTCCCCCCCACCCCCAGCTTTTGAGGTATTGATTTTTAAAACTCCACAAAAATTAAAAGCATCATTAGGCTAGAATGATTAGAAATAAAAAGCTTTTTTTAATTATCACCCCCCCAAAAGCAGGGTTTTGTTTCCCAAAAACACAGGTCTCTGTGTTTCTTTTGGATTTGCACGTCCATGGAATTAGTCTAGGGCTAATGTAATCAAGTACACAGAAGCTTGACCGCCACATGTTTGTTGATGGGATTAGGTTTGGCAAGCACCATCTGGAAATAGGGCTATCACCTTATATCACACCTTATCTGCTAGGGTTACCCATGCTTATTTTGATGGGGTTGGGCAGACACGCCATATCCGGCTAGGGTTATGGCCTTGTGAGTCCTGTACCATGAGGGGTGGGGTGTGGATTATGCACGTCACTTCCGGGGAGGAGGGGTGCGAACGTCACTTCCATTTATGGGCATGGCCTGGTGACGTAATCAGCACGTGGCTTTGTTTACTTTGATAAGCTCTGTTTCACTAGTTCCATCCGTATGGTCTTCATCTGATTGTAGGCACCCCATTAAACAATGGTGTAATACTTTAATGATACATGCTTTCAGAATCTGATGCATGCTGGCATTTTGAGATTCCACCGTTTCTAAAACAGGAAATAAGGTAGAATTAGTCTAGCTGTTTCAACTAATCAAAAATACTTTTTTTCTTAATTTTTATATTTACTTACCATTTGATGTTTTGCAGAATCTGCAACAACAAGGCTTTATAAATTTGTTGTCTTCCACGACGCCACGTAGGTCAGGTCCTTTTCTTATTCTACGTCTACGCTTGGGAGGTTTGGGGGTCAAATTTACATCAAACAAATCACCATCAATATTTGCCATCTTCAAAAGACTGCTGGAATTAATTTGCTAGCTGTTCAGACCTGCCTGTACAACATCCTCACGCATGCTATGGCACGTCCTTGAGCCTTGTGCCTGTCCAGAATCACGGGGAATGACATGTCCAGACATGCCCACAATACACATACCTAATACAGCAATCTGTTCTGGCCAGTCAGAAACGCTTCGCTTTTTGCTGTAAGGTTAGAATAAATTTTATTAAATCTCTGCTATGAACGGTTACGCGTACATATGAATTCGAGGGAGTTGCAAATGCCAAAATATAAGTCTTTAGATTTTTACAAAGGTAAAAAACCAGCTGTGGGCTTTAAAAGGCCTGTGGTTTTTCCCCCCTACATTCAGGGAAAATGTTTTTAAAATTGCCTGGTTTAAATGCAAACCCTGGAAGCCTTTTAGGTGATCCTTTTTCCCCCCCACCCCCAGCTTTTGAGGTATTGATTTTTAAAACTCCACAAAAATTAAAAGCTTCATTAGGCTAGAATGATTAGAAATAAAAAGCTTTTTTTAATTATCACCCCCCCCAAAAGCAGGGTTTTGTTTCCCAAAAACACAGGTCTCTGTGTTTCTTTTGGATTTGCACGTCCATGGAATTAGTCTAGGGCTAATGTAATCAAGTACACAGAAGCTTGACCGCCACATGTTTGTTGATGGGATTAGGTTTGGCAAGCACCATCTGGAAATAGGGCTATCACCTTATATCACACCTTATCTGCTAGGGTTACCCATGCTTATTTTGATGGGGTTGGGCAGACACGTCATATCCGGCTAGGGTTATGGCCTTGTGAGTCCTGTACCATGAGGGGTGGGGTGTGGATTATGCACGTCACTTCCGGGGAGGAGGGGTGCGAACGTCACTTCCATTTATGGGCATGGCCTGGTGACGTAATCAGCACGTGGCTTTGTTTACTTTGATGACGTCACTGATCAAAACTACTGATAAGATCCATTAAAAGTTTGTATGTACTTATACTACTCACACACACACAGATTCTGTCCATGCTGCCAAATGAGGAACAAAAGAAATTCAGAAAACTGAATTTCTGTTCAGAGATTGATGGAGACGCTCTCTATATGTGGATATTTATAGTACAGGTACTCCTCAATTTAAGACCGCAACTGAGCCCAAAATTTCCGAGATGTTTGATAAGTGAATTTTGCCCCATTTTACAATCTTTCTTGCCACAGTTGTTAAGTGAATCACTGCAGTTATTAAGTTAGTAACACAGTTGTTAAGCAAATCTGACTTCCCTATTGACTTCGTTTGGCAGAAGATCACAAAAGGTGATCACATGACCCCAGGACATAAATGTGAGTCAGTTGCCAAGCATCTGAATTTTGATCATGTGACCATGGGCATACTGCAATGGTTCTAAGTTTGAATGGTCACTAAATGAACTGTTATTTTCAAACTTTTCCATATTTCAAGGGTAGAAATAGATTTTAATGAATTAGCGTTGGTATTTCTTTCAGTTCAGTTTCTGTTCCCAGTTTTGCACCATAGCCTGAAAATGAATTAAAATTACTTGGTTTCTGTTCTACCTTTAAAAATAAGTATTCTCCCCCAAGCCAGTTCATAGAAACTTAGAAAGCAGCTGTTTAATCACCCAATATTAAACAATATACAATGTAATAATTATAAGCACCTTGGTTTAAAAAAAATGAGATCCAACAGTGAACAACAAAATTAAATGTAGCCTGTAGGGCAGGGGTGTCAAACTCACAACATCACGTGACATGTCGCGACGTATCACGACTTTTTTGCCATTGCCAGCAATGGGCTGGGCGCGGTTTCGTTATGATGCATCCGGCCCATGGGCCAGCAGTTTGACACCCCTGCTATAGGGAAAGTAATAAACTTTAGGATTCTTAGATTGCAAAAATTTTAAACAAGAGTATTCATTGTGCAGTCTCCCTTAACATTTTAGATGCAACTGCCAAGGGCTGAGTCAACCTTGAGCCTGGTGGGATGCGAACCTGCACTAATTGCAGGCAGCTGGTGTTACTTAAGGAGGCATCAGCCCACTGCTCCACCAAGGCATAATAAATAAATAACTCAAGGCAACGAACATATTCAATACTACTTTCTCCTCCTATTTTTCCTACAACAACCACCCTGTGAAGTGGGTTGGCTGAAAGAGAGTGACTGGCCCAAAGTCACTCAGCTCACTTTCATGCCTAAAGTGGAACTAGGTGTTCTGTACCAGCCTGCTACCGGCCTTGCAGAAAAGGCAACCCCTTTACAGACGGCAAAAGGCTGGAATACGTCTGCCAAATTTATTACAAAAACAAACAAAACATGAAACAAGATACCGGAGCTTTGAAACTCTATCGGAGCGGTTGCTTTCAGCAAACCAGCCCTCCCCCAAACATTCCCTTTATAAAGAGTTCAGGGCGTGGCCTCTCTTTGCCTCCTTCCGAGAAGTCCCACAGCCTTCCTCTGCTTGCTCCTACTTGACTGCCTCCTGCGTCGGGCGTCCTTGAACAGGGCCAGCTGTGGGTCATCTTCATCCACACTGTCAGGCTCACACAGCTGGGTCTGGGTCTCCACCAGGTAGGAGGGGCCTGGCTGGGGGCTCTGCGGAGCCTCAAAGCCATCATCAGCAAGTTCTTCAACACCCCCCTCCTCCCCCTCATCTGAGTCATCCGACCCAACTGCCGAACCCACAGGCTGACCCTGAATCACAACACTATCCCGCACCGCAGGGCCCTTCCCCCGGGGCTGCCGATCCGGATGCGGTCGGGATGGGAATTGTTCATGAAAAGCAGTCACCAACGCAGGGGCATGAACGGCGGTCGCGTCTTCCCAGGTGAAGTCCTCTGGTCCGTAACCTTTCCATTCAATCAGGTACTGGAAACGACCTTTCAGCCAACGGGAATCCCTGATGCTGGCAACCTCGTACTCGGGGGTGCTGCCTCCATCACGAGGTCCTGATGGGGGAGGTTCCGCTCGGCGGAGTGGACAAGCCGGTTGCTCGGGGACCAACAGAGACCGATGAAAGACTGGGTGCACGTGCAGGGAACGTGGCAGAGTTAAGCGATAGGCGACCGGATTGATGACAGCCTCGACTGGGAACGGTCCTAAATATCGGTGATCTAACTTTCTCACCGGCCGTGTTGACGGTAGGTTCCTGGTGGACAACCAGACCCGATCCCCCACCGATAGTGGAGGCGTATCCCGTCTTGACCGATCAGCAAACCTTTTGTAATCGGCCTTGGCCTTCTCTAACTGACGTCGCACCAATCGATGGATCGCCTGTAACTCTGCCATGAAGTCGTTCGCTGCTGGCTCTGGTGAGTCCACGGGAGAAAGGGGGAAAAACCGGGGGTGATAACCCACATTGGCCAAGAACGGTGTCATCTGTGTGGAGGTGTGCTGCGAATTGTTAAATGCAAACTCAGCTATGGCCAGATAGTCCACCCAATTGTTTTGCTGCAGATTGACGTAGCAGCGCAGATATTGTTCCAGGATACCGATGACCTTCTCGGTTCCCCCGTCAGTTTGAGGATGATGCGCGGACGAGAGACAAATCTTGATATCCAACGCATGCATCAACTCCTGCCAGAAGCGGGCTGTAAACTGGGCCCCCCTATCATAGACGACTCTATCAGGGAGGCCGTGCAGCCGAAACACCTGCTGAATGAACATACGACTAGTGGCGCGGGCTGACGGTAAGCCGCGACAGGGGATGAAGTGCGCCATCTTGGTCAGCATGTCCACCACCACATACACTGTCATAAAACCAGAGGATGGGGGTAAATCCGTCAGAAAGTCCATGGCCACAGCCCCCCAGGGTCTTTTGGGTGTTGGCAAGGGCTGCAGTAATCCAGGCGGGGCCCCTGTCGCTGACTTGGCCTGCCTGCATGGGATGCAGGAGGTGACATAGGACTGGACGTCGTGTCGGACTCGGGGCCACCAGAAGGTACGGGAGACCAGGTTCAGGGTCTTGAACAGGCCAAAATGCCCCGCTGCCGGGTTATCGTGACACTGGCTGAGGATGAGTCCCCTGAGTGGCCCTCCCGGAACATAGAGCCGGTCACGATAATACAAGAGTCCATCCGTGACCGTCCAAGGAGAATCTGGCCCCACCTCCTCCTTCCGCTGAGCCACCCACACCTCCTGCTGCTGTGCCTCTCGGATCCGAGCCCGTATATCAACCGGCTCCCGCACCGCAGCAAAAGACTCGACGGGGATCACTGTCCTGGGCAGAAGCTTGTCTTCCACTCGGGAATATTCGGGCTTCCTGGACAGAGCATCCGCTCTTTGATTGTGCCCGCTAGGTATGTACCGAACCCGGAAGTCAAACCTCGCAAAGAAAAGAGACCACCGGATCTGGCGTTGGTTCAAATTCCGAGCGGTCTGCAGGCTTTCCAGATTCTTATGGTCCGTCCGGACCTTGATTTGATGCCGCGCTCCCTCCAGATGATGCCTCCAGGCCTCGAACGCCGCTTTGATGGCCAGCAGCTCCTTCTCCCAGATTGTATAATTGCGCTCCGAGGGGTTCAGTTTTCGTGAATGATACGCGCAAGGGAAGAGGGTACCGCTGGGCGTCGTAGCCTGGAGTAACACCGCCCCAATGGCAATGTCGGAGGCGTCCGCCTCCACGACAAACGGCCGTTGCGGGTCAGGATGCTTCAAGATGGGCTCCTTCATGAAGGCTTCCTTCAAAGTCTGGAAAGCCTGTTGTTCTGGTGCGTTCCACTGGAACCAAGTCTTCTTCTGCAGGAGCCGGGTGAGGGGGGCTGTCAAGGCAGCAAACCCAGGGATGAAAGTTCGGTAATAGTTGGCAAATCCAAGAAGTCGCTGAACATCCTTCACGCGACGCGGGGGTTGCCAACTCTGCAAAGACTCAACCTTACTCGGCTCCATGGCGATGCCCTCAGGAGAAATGCGGTGACCCAGGAAATCGATGGTCACCCGGTAGAACTGGCACTTCTCCAACTTGGCAAACAGCCGATGTTCTCGGAGTCGCTGCAGGACCTGATGGAGATGCTGATGGTGCACCTCACGCGACGGGGAGTAGATCAGGATGTCGTCCAAGTAGATCACGACAAACTGATCCAACAAATCCCGGAAAATGTCATTCATGAAATGCTGAAACACAGCGGGGGCGTTGGTCAGGCCAAACGGCATCACCGTGTACTCAAAATGTCCATAGCGAGTACCAAACGCCGTCTTCCACTCATCACCCGGCCGAACCCTGACGAGGTTGTAAGCTCCACGCAGGTCCAGTTTCGTGAAGATCTTAGCCTCCCGGAGTCGGTCCAAGAGTTCGGGGATGAGGGGCAGCGGGTAACGGTTGCGCACCGTGATGGCGTTGAGTTTTCTGTAATCGCAGCAAAGCCGTAATTCGCCCGACTTCTTTTTGACGAAGAGCACGGGTGCAGACACTGGCGAGGACGAGGGCCGGATGAAACCGCGAGCCAAATTCTTCTCCAGAAAGTCCCGCAATGCAGCCAACTCGGGGTCCGACATGGAGTACAAACGCCCCACTGGGAGAGGCGCATCAGGGACTAAATCAATGGGTCAGTCATAGGGCCTGTGCGGGGGTAATTGATCCGCCTCTGTCTCGCTGAACACATCAGCAAAGTCGGACAGTTCGGGAGGCAAGGAAACCCCTGGGAAACCCTCCACCTGGCCAGCACAAATATGGCGGGAGTGGTCCACGCACTGCAAGCTTGGGAAGGTGACCAAGTTCTGTGACCAATAGATCTGTGGGTCATGCGCCCGGAGCCACGCCAGTCCCAAGACCACGGGGAAATGCAGGTCTGAGGTGATATAGAACTGGATGGCCTCCACATGGGAACTGATGGCCATACATAATGGTTGCGTGGCGGCCGTAATAGGCCCAGACAGGAGCACTCGACCATCGATAGTCTCCACTAACATGGGCGGATCCACCGGGCACTGGGGAACAGCCCATTTGGCCACAAATGCTGAGTCCATAAAATTTGTGGTGGCCCCAGAGTCAATTAAGGCATGGACTGGAATCCCCTCTGGCTTGCCAGGAAGGATCAGACGTGCCTCCAATATCAGATGCCGTGGAGGTCCACAGGCAGCATCGGAAAGACGTCGCTCAGTGTTGTTGTGGGACGCCCGATCTATCACACCGTCTAGATCGGGCTCGGGGCGTTTCCCGACAGAAAAGTAGGGGACTTTCTTGGGGCAGACTCGATCACTGATGCCCGCTGTCGCTTCTTTGGGCAAAAAGCAGCCAAATGTCCAGGGTCCCCACAGTAAAAACACAACCCCCCGATCGTCGTCTGTTCATTTCAGTCACCGATAGACGAGACCTGGCGGCACCCAGCTCCATTGGCTCCTCCCTTTGAACTGGGGGCTCTCACACAACAGGGGCGGCAGGGGTCTGTGGGGTGGCATGGCGACTCCTTCGCTGCTGCAACCGAGCATCGATCCGCAGGCAGAGATGGATCAGCCCATTCAGGTCTGAGGGAATATCCACATGGGCCAGCTCATCCAACATCTCCTCCGACAATCCATCCTGGAAGGCATCCACGAGCGCAGCCTCATTCCAGGCAGAATCCTGGCTAAGCAGCCGGAAATCGCTGATATAGCCCTGTAGGGGGCGTTGACCCTGCCTCAGAGCTTTCAGACGTCGAGTAGCAGTCTGCGTCTTAATAGGGTCCTCATACATCAGACGCATATGATCACAAAACCCCACAAAGTTGTCCAACAATGGGCTAGGTTGAGCCAGCAGAGGCGTGCCCCAACGAGCTGCATCACCCGAAAGAAGGCTTAACACAAACCCCACCTTATCCCGGTCAGTGGGGAAATCAGCTGCTCTCACGCTGATAAAGAGCTGGCATTGTCCCAGGAAAGCAGGAAACAGTTCTGGAGTGCCTGTAAATTTATCCGGCATTGCAACTTGGCATTTTCTCCTGGGTGGGGGTGATGGTGGAGGTGCAGCATGAACCTGAGCTTGCAGTTGAGCCACCTGAGCTGCCAGCAAAGTGAGTTGCTGGGTGAGCTGGGCATTCTCCGCACGTAGCTGCTCCATAATATTAGTAAGGGGTGGGAGGCTGAAAGCAAACTGTTCTGTACCAGCCTGCTAACGGCCTTGCAGAAAAGGCAACCCCTTTACAGACGGCAAAAGGCTGGAATACGTCTGCCAAATTTATTACAAAAACAAACAAAACATGAAACAAGATACCGGAGCTTTGAAACTCTATCGGAGCGGTTGCTTTCAGCAAACCAGCCCTCCCCCAAACATTCCCTTTATAAAGAGTTCAGGGCGTGGCCTCTCTTTGCCTCCTTCCGAGAAGTCCCACAGCCTTCCTCTGCTTGCTCCTACTTGACTGCCTCCTGCGTCGGGCGTCCTTGAACAGGGCCAGCTGTGGGTCATCTTCATCCACACTGTCAGGCTCACACAGCTGGGTCTGGGTCTCCACCAGGTAGGAGGGGCCTGGCTGGGGGCTCTGCGGAGCCTCAAAGCCATCATCAGCAAGTTCTTCAACACCCCCCTCCTCCCCCTCATCTGAGTCATCCGACCCAACTGCCGAACCCACAGGCTGACCCTGAATCACAACACTAGGACTCTCCTGTGGCTTCTAGGCCAGCACCTTAACCACTACGTTAAACTGGCACCAATATGACTGAAGGAGAAAATGATGAAGGGCTTGGAATTAATGATCACTGGATTAGTTTAATTTAATCAAACATATAAAGGGAAAGTGTCTATTGAGTCAATCTTGACTCCTGCTGACTAATGGACATGATTTGCAGCATCAAATTCCCAGGTGTGCAGCTAGCGAGTAGGATGGCTTGGTCGCTCAACAGTGAGACACTGGTGAAGCGGGCACAGCAGCGCCTGCACTTTCTGCGTCGCCTGAGAAAAACTCATCTTCCTTCCCGTGTCCTGACCACTTTCTACAGGGGGACGATTGAGAGCTTCCTGTCGTACAGCATCACAGTCTGGTTTGGAAGCATCACTGCTTCAGACAGGAAGGCGGTGCAGAGAGTGGTGAGGATGGCCGAAAAGATCATTGGCAGTTCCCTCCCCTCCATCCAGGACATAGCACAGAAGCATTGCTTGAGCAGGGTCCGTAAGATTATCTGGACACACCACATCCTGTTTTCCTTGTTACCTTCTGGGAGGAGGGGGCTTCGTGGTATCCGTAGCAGAACATCCAGGTTCAGCCATAGTTTCATTCCATACAGCATTAACCTTGTGAACTCTCAAGTTTCATCCTTCCGTTATATATTTAAGATGGACAGTATTTAATATTTATTTGTTATGTATATGTAAGGGTGTGGGTCTATACATATGTGTATATAGTATGGTTAGGTGTGTGTCATGTATGTGTTCCACTTTGAGAGCGGGCAACTAAATTTCATTTTTGATGTGTGCCATTGTGCCCACAGTAAAAAAATGACAATAAAGCTTATCTTATCTTATGTTATCAATCCAGCAGTGGCTTGCTATATTCTTCCAGGATATTTTTTTCAATTCCCTAGTTTAGCCCAAAGTCTTGGGATTCCCTGGTGATCTCCCAACAAAGTGACCACCAGACCTTACTCCGCTTATTTTTCAAGATGAGTGAAGGTCAGTTGGATGCTGCAACTTACGTGGGAGGCAATGAAACATATGCCTTTTCAAACTGTAGCCAATTGCCCCAAGTCATATGGATTTAATAGACCAACAGTCTAATAATCTAATCCAATGGTCCAATAGTCAACCTTGGCAACTTTAAGATGTGTGGACTTCAACTTCCAGGATTCTGGGGGTTGGAATTCACGTATTTTAAAAGTTGCCAAGATTGAGAAACTCTGGTCTGACATGTCATAGTTTCTATATTCATAAGCTGTTATTGGGTGAAAGGAACCAACATTACATAGCTAGTCCTTGATTTAAGCCAACAATTGGGACCAGAACTTTTGTTCCTAAGGAAGATGATTGCTGAGTGAGTCATGCCCGATTTTACAATTTTTTCCCCCATGGTCGTTAAGCAAATCACTGCAGTTGTTATGTAAATCAGACATTTTTATTAAGCAAATCCAGCTTCCCCTATTGACTATGCTTGTGGGAAACCAGGGGTAAGGTTGTAAATGGTGACCACATAATTCCCAGGGTGCTGCAACCATCATGAATACATGCTGGTTACCAAGCGCCCAAATTTTGATCATATGACCATGGGAATACTGTGACAGTCGTAAGTGTGAGGACTAGACATACATCACTCTTTTCAGTGCTGATGTAACTTCGAATGGTCACTAAATGAATGGTTGTAAGTCAAGAACTTACCTGTAGCTTGCTATATATCCCCTTCCTGTATTGCTCATCAAATGGTGGGGCGAACGAAATTCACTGGAGTTTCTCTCCCACTCGGTTTCTTTTCCTTTCCAGTTCACCATGGAGCCAAAGTGGTCTTCTGTGCGCCGGCATCAGAAGGTGAGGCCTCAAAGCTCTCTCACTATCCTCGCTTTATCCTGGATGATTTATGGTCCTGCTCCCATCCAAGTTAACCGGAGCAACGGACTGAAAGGAAATACAGGCAGTCCTCAACTTACGACCACAACTGAGCCCCAAATTTCTGTTGTCAAACGAGACGCTTGTTAAGCAAGCTTTGCCCCATTTTACAACCTTGCTTGCCGCGGCTGTTAAGTGAATCACTGCAGTTGATAAGATAGTAACCCGGTTGTTAAGCTTCCCAATGGACTTGGCTGGTCAGACGTTTGCCAAAGGTGATCACATGACGTCGGGACCCAGCAAAGATCCTAAACCTGAACCCGTTGCCAAGCATCTGAATTTTGATCACATGATCATGGGGATGCTGCCAAGGTCGTAAGTGTGAAAAATGGTCATAAGTCATATTTTTCAGTGCCACTGTAACTTTGAACGGTCATTAAGTGAACTGTTGTAAGTCGAGGACTACTTGTACCAGGTTTGGACAACCAGGAAGTTGCCAAATCTCTAAGGAAAAATAATACGTAGATAGAACAACGATGAACCTATAGTTCATGGCAGCATGTGTCTTTTAATAAAATCCATCAACCTCACATGATGGGGTAACTTGCAGACTCAATATGCAGTTCCCGGGAATACTACCATTTTCTATCTATTCTGGATCAAAGCTGTTGTACTTTAATTAATCTCTTGTTAAGACTTCTATGGTCTATATAAACAGATATCATTAACATTAACAGATCTCTCCAGATAGTTTTGAACTCTAGAGACACCTTTTATCATATAGAAATACCTTTATTGCATGTAGAGTTGAATACAGTAGGTGGATGCATTCAGATGACCTTTGTACAGCATTTCCAAGATATTTCCAAGGTATCTCTAAGGTTAGAAAATGGTAGTATTCCCAGGAACTGCATATTGAGTCTGCAAGTTACCCCATGTTTCAGGCTAAAAGAGAATGGACTCTCTAGGGACAAAGGAGGAGGAAGTCCATCCCAGAAAGGGGAGGGAAAAGGAAATACATCATAGGGTAGGAGGGTCTGACTGCCCACATTGTGATTTCTCCACACAGCCACGTGGTGGCAGCACAACAACATTTATGCTTACCAAACCGGCAACGTGCCTTGTCAATGGTGTGAACTTAGTAAATTGGCATTAAAACGGACAAGCCTTTTCCCAATGGGTTGTATTTGAGAATGCTACTCATGAGTAGATCTTGGGGCAAGATGGAAATACCCTAATTCCTATTTTTATTTAATTATTCAAATCTGTAGTAACCATCCAATTCCAATCGACTAACCAGATATATATACCGGTATATATCACCGGGATGGATAAAACAGTCGTTTATTGCTAAAAGTTCATAATAAGCAATACAAAGTAACTATTTAAAGTATATCTACCTAATCTAAGCTTTCGCTGGTCCTCTGCCAGCATCATCAGAGAAAAAACATTGAAGGTTTGGAAAAAAAACCCGTTGGTAAGCCTGTTTAGTTCTCTGCTCTGCTCATTGGCCTTGTGATGGACCTTGCTGTAGCCAATTGCGATTATTCTGACTGTCTCACATCGCTTCCCTTGCAATCCGGTTTTACTGTCCCTTTTTTAAAAAAAATTCTCCTCCCTATCTGTTTTGGTTTGACTACCTTAACTGATCTTGTTTTCTTTTGATGTTCGTCATCCAATGTCATAGCTGTTGGTATTTGTATTTCCTTGTTCTCTGTGTCCTCCTTCTCTACCCTCCTTGCCTGTGATTGGCCATTCTGTGCTATGCCTGGGTTTCCCTCTTGACTCCAATCGCAATTGGCTAGAGCAAGGTCCATCACACGGCCAATGAGCAGAGCACGGAACTAAACAGGCTTACCAATGGTTTTTTTCTTCTTCAAACCTTCAATGTTGTTTCTCTGATGATGCTGGCAGAGGACCAGCGAAAGCTTAGATTAGGTAGATATACTTTAAACAGTTACTTTTTATTGCTTATTAGCAATAAACGACTGTTTTATCCAATATGCCTGGGATTCGTATTTTTAAAATTATATATATATATATATATATATATATATATATATATATATATATATATATATATATATATATATATATATATATATATATATATATATATATATATATATATGCATACATACATACATACATACATACACACACACACACACACACACACACACACACACTTAATGAAGTTACTGGGCCTCGTGTTTTCAAATCCGGCTATGGAAATTTTTTCAGGGGTTGGTGGAAATCAATTTCTGAGGTGTGAGTGGCACACCTGTTAGCTTCACTTGGACCATGGCTGGAGTAGAGAGGCAGCTAAAGACTCCAAGTATAAATAATTTGGGAGAAAATGGTTATTTTCCCCTCATAGTTAAATCTACTTTGCATCTCTTTGCAGAGGGAAAAGGAAAAGTTCTTGAGAGGGAACTTGCA
The DNA here is from genome assembly GCF_964194415.1 of Vipera berus. Classification (NCBI taxonomy): domain Eukaryota; kingdom Metazoa; phylum Chordata; class Lepidosauria; order Squamata; family Viperidae; genus Vipera; species Vipera berus. Next base: position 55,918,369 of record NC_138210.1, on the reverse strand, counting down.
GAAGGTGGATCAGGAGAAGGCCGCTTTGTGGTCTGTGATGTCCTCTGTGAAGCAGACATAAAGGTAGGCTGGAACTGAGAGAAGAACAATGGTTTAGCAGGCCCATGATATTCTTACGGTTTTCTTGAACTTCTGCATTTTCTTTATAGCTTCTCCAGTGGAACTTCTCACATTGAAGTCCAATGCTCCTGGTTCCCCTTGTCAAAGCATTGCTCTCCAATCTCCCCGATGCACAAATCCAAGGTTTCCCAACCTTGGCCATTTTAAGGAAGTGCAGACTTCAACTCCCAGAATTCCTCAGCCAGCATGGTTGACTGGGGAATCTTGGGAGATGAAGTCCAGGCACGTTAACAGTTGCCAAGGTTGGGAAACCCTGACCAAGATTCTTCACCCTATTCTTTGTTTTGGATATAATGCTGAGTTGAAAATAGTTGAAAGGCAACCACTAGATTCACACATTGCACACTCTTCATGTTACAAATTTGGTTTTGATTTAGCATGAAATGCAAACTCAGCCAGTCAGGTTTGTAAATTGTGGCTTCTGGCTTTGTATTCTGAGCAAAGAGGCCTTGTCTAGCTTGTTCAACAAATAAAAGAAACTTATGATTTTGCGTGGTGTGGAAACCTAGCACAGGGCCAGCTCAAAGGGTCATGTGTATCTACACTATCCTGATTCTTCAGTAAATGTGCAGAATAAGTGGTAACCAGTGTCTGTAAAGTTGCAATAGCAATTCATAATCTATAGAGAACTTTGGGGACAACATTCCCCCGAATAACAGCAATGAAGGAATAGGTAAAATGCCAAATCTTTCCCCATTCTCATTGGTTGAATGTCTACTTCATCTCTCTTTAGTCTTTACTTTGTAAAAATATATGTTTGAGATTCCTACTTAGCTGCTTACATATCCACCTGCCATTATCATCTCAGATTTTCCACATGGTTCCCATCCAAATACTAAGTAGATGTATTAGTACTTACCTTAGCTTCAGAAAGATGGCCATATCACAGGTTCAAAGGCCACATCCTTGGACAATTGCCTTAAATCTACCCTCCTCTATTACTCAGGCAGTAGCCGCCAACCACATTTTTCATATTGATAAGAAAAGTTTATGCTTGGACTTGGTTGTTTAAGAAGGTTGCAGCTCCTAAAGAGCCAATAATTTGATTCTCTTCCACATAGCAATAGCAATAGCACTTCAACTTATATACCGCTTCATAGTGCTTTACAGCCCTCTCTAAGCGGTTTACAGAGTCAGCATATTGTCCCCAACAATCCGGGTCCTCATTTTACCAAACTCGGAAGGGTGGAATGCTGAGTCAACCTTGAGCCAGTGAGGAATGAACTGCAGGCAGTGGGCAGAGTTAACCTGCAGTACTGCATTCTAACCACTGCGCCACCACAATTCCAAACATTCATGAAATCTTTCTCTTTTTACCCTGTACCTTCTCTACAGAGGTTGGTGTTGGTGACCGTAGGACAATATGGACAACTAGATTGCCTGGTGAACAATGCTGGAAGGCGTGAGTCATTTCCAAAAGGATTGGGCCTGTCTTGCTAACCATTTAAAATGTTGTTACTCATCCCACTAATCCCGACAGTATTCTTATTTTTGTGATGGTGGCAAATATATCCATGGCTCAGGTGGAAGATGAGGGTGGACGTTCATTCTCTGAGCTTGTGGGTTGGTTTCCAAATGTTTCGTTACCAGGCTAGGTAACATCTTCAGGGGAGTTTAGAGGATGTCAGTGTCAAGTGTTCCTCTGTTCATGTGGTCAGTAGGTCTTGTGATGGAAAGGTCACAAGACCCATCACAAGACCCTCACCTCAACTGATGCGATCTCCCTATCACAAGACCCACTGACCACACAAAGCCCTTATAAACAAAGGAGCACTGACATTGGCATCCCCGAAACTCTGCTGAAGACGTTACCTAGCCTGGTAACAAAACATTTGGAAACCAACCGAGAAGCTCGGAGAACGAACCTCCAGCCTCGTTCTTATTTATTTTGATGGTTTTGTCCATTGTTTCTGTTTGAAGCTTTTATCACACTGAGTCTCTGTAGATTTCTGTAAAGGCATCTGTTGATCTAATGATGATGATGATGATGATGATGACGATGATGTTGGAAGGGACCTTGGAGGTCATCTAGTCCAACCTCCTGCTCAGGCAGGAAACCCTATACCAGGGGTAGGCAACCTTGGCTCTTTTATGACTCGTGGACTTCCAATTCTGGGAGTTTTTTTTTTAATCCCATTTATATCCCGCCCTTCTCCGAAGACTCAGGGTGGCTTACAATCTAAGAAGCACAAATCAATGTGCTTAGCAATAGCCTTCATTCTATGTATATGCCTGCTTATTAGGGCTTTTAGCCCCCCCCCCAAGCGGCATTATTACAAAGTCAGCTTATTGCCCCCAACAATCTGGGTCCTCATTTTACCTACCTTGGAAGGATGGAAGGCTGAGTCAACCTTGAGCCTGGTGGGACTCGAACCTGCACTAATTGCAGGCAGCTGGTGTTACTTAAGGAGGCATTAGCCCACTGCTCCACCAAGGTTCTTTGGTGATGTCCACGAATCATAAAAGAGCCAAGGTTGTCTACCCCTGCCCTCTACCATTTTAAACAAATGGCTGTCCAATCTCTTCTTAAAGATTTCCATTGTTGGAGCATTCACAGCTTCTGGAGGCAGTTGCTATCTGCATAGCAACCCTCTGAGATAGATGGATAGAGAAAGAACGTAATTAACCAGTGAGCTTTAGTCAAGAGGAGACTTGAATTGGTTCTCCCCGATCATCACTTTGAAGAAACTAGAAAGAGAACCAGCAAGGATAATACTGACTTTTAATTTGGTGTACAAACTGATCTGGGTGAGGTGTGGACCTTAGGATTAAAAAAACCTTACAGTGCTAGGAAAGCAAAATACACCCACCAGTGGGCAGGAAGGCAATCTGTATAGATCTATGCAATATTCTTTCTCTGCCAAACAGATCCCCCCGATCAAATAATCGATTACGTGTCTGCACAAGAATTCCGCAACCTCATGGATCTCAACGTTGTCAGCTGTTTCTTAATGGCCAAGGTAGCTTTTCATATATATATTTCTATATACACAAATAGCACAACATATGCATACAAGATGGCTTTTTGCCACGCTGGTATTGCCTACATCTCATTGCTTACCTTACAGTTGTAGATTAAGGATTGGTGCAGAGTTTCGGGGAGACAGCAATACAGAATTCTTGATGGGGCCTTCTTTCTTCTTGCCTAGATTCCTATCTACGTTCTCCCGAGTCAGGAAATGGGCAAGTCACAGGGGCAAGAACCATCTACTTCCTTTCATGGCCTGCTCTCTCCTTTGGACTGTGTGGTCATACGGACACAGTCCAGTTAGTCCTCGACTGAATGACCACAGTTGAGACCAAAATTTCTGCTGTTAAGTGAGACAGTGGTTAAGTGACTTTTGCCCCGTTTTTACAACTTTTCTTGCCACGGTTGTTAAGTGAATCTGGCTTCTTCTCCACTGACTTTGCTTGCCAGGGGGGCACAAAAGGGGAAATCACACGATGCTTTCTTATCGTAATTCTCCACTTCCCTTCATTTTGACGTTAACAGTTTGCACTGCCCTACCTCCGGAAAACGAAAGGAAACATCATTAACATTGCGAGCATCGTTGGTCATTTTGGACAAAAGTTAGCTGTACCATATGTGGCAACCAAGGTAATCCAGATCAAAATGTTCCGGTCTTATAAGTCCATTTTCTCATCTAGATTGCAAAGTCATAAAATCTCTGCCAGTGAAAATATATTTTTGCTCATTTCTCTGTATCAAGCTGCTGCTGAGGACTCTAGGCTCCAGTTCAATGTATTTCTCTGATTTTGGTAATTTTGTTTAAACCGCCAGAAGTGCTTTCCATGTTGTGGTGTGGGGGAGCTTTTTTTGCCTAAAGGCAACATAAAAAAACCCCTTCCAATTCCAGGAAGGTTAAATTGCCTTAGAATTGAATAACTAAATTCATTTTAAGGAATAGAGCCACTTAATTAACTGAAGGATCCTTACTTTCAGTTTATCAGTAGGTGAGTGTCAGGGTTTCCTGAGATTATTTGAAGATCATTAATAGTGGATGGATGGATGGATGGAGGGAGGGAGAGAGAGAGAGAGAGAGAGAGAGAGAGAGAGAGAGAGAATTATCAACTATTCTGTCAAATCCTGCCTTGGTGGAGGTTGTACTGTAGATGTGTTGTGATTCAGCGTCAGCCTGTGGTACTGGCAGCTGAGTCTGATGATTCTGAAGAGGAGGAGGAGGGGGGGTTTGGAGAGCCTTTGGTGTCAGAGGGAGGCTCTGATGCACTGCAGGACTCTCAGCCTTGCCCCTCCCGTCATGTTCCTCATCAGACTCAGCAGTGTGAGCACGAGGTATTGGACGTAGATGATTCACAGCTGGATCTATTTAGGGATGCTAGGAGCAGGAGACATTCCAGCAGAGTAGAACAGACTAAGGCAATGAGGCAACTCGCTGAGAGGAGGAGAAGGCAATGAGAAGCCACGCCTTGGGACTGCTGATAAAAGGGGAAGGTGTGGGAGGTGCTGGTTGCTGAAGGCAACCGTTTGAAGATCTTCTGTTAGAATCCTGGTCTGTTATTCCTGTTTAACTCTTGTTTGAACTTTTTGTTTAACTCTTGTTTGAACTTTTGATTTCTTTGTAAATAAATTTGGTTGGGTTTTTCCAGCCTTTTGACCATAAGAAGAAAAAAGGGGTTGTCCCTGACATTCAAACAGGGCTGGTCGTAGGCTGGAACAGAACAAGATGGAAGCTAATGACGTGAAAAGATGGCCTGATAGGCAGGAGAGAAATTGTCAAGTTGCTGATTCCCTTTATAACTTCTCAATGCTTTCCATTTGCAGGGGGCTGTGATTGCGATGACTAAAGCCATGGCTATAGATGAAAGCCAATATGGCGTTAGAGTCAACAGGTAAGATTGATTGACCCCCATGGTTAGCAAACGGTGGCCCTTTGCAAAATGTCTTGTGATAAAAGATCCGGGTTCAATATCAGTTCTGGAATGTAACAAATGATTTCCCCCCAAAAAACAACATTAGAGAAGAGTCTTTTTTTTTTGCCTGCTGGGATGGGCAACCTGCAACTCTCGGGGTCAAATGCGCCCCCTGATGATTTTGTGCAGCCCTTTGCCTCAGCCCTTTGGCTCTCAATAGATTACTTCAAGGAGATGCAGCCTTTTGTTAGAAAAACAGGCAGTTGTCCCCCCCCCTCACTTCAATCATCTACTGGAGGTCTAGTCAAGGTTGTATTCACATGAATCCAGGGACTAATTCCTTAACAGAAAAGCCACATAGAAAGTAGTTCCGTTCAGACCCTGGTTGCATCCCGCCTGTTAGAATGGATGGATGGACGGACAGACATAGGAGAGACAGAGAGACACAGAGAGAGAGATGATAGAACACATGATAGAGTTAAGAAAGAGAATGAGAAATTAGATGGACTGTGTTTTAAACAATGGACACCCTTTTCTGGAAAGATTACAGAAGTGGTTTGCTAGTTCGTTTTTCTAGAATGTATAGTTATTGCTCGACATAACAACAGGCTGTTTAGTGACTGTTCAAAGTTACAATGACATGAAAAAAGTGACTTATGACCGTTCTTGAAAAATGGCCATGCGTCACTTTTTTCATGTCATTGCAACTTTTTCACACTTATGACCATTGCAGCATCCCCATGGTCACGTGATCAAAATTCAGGTACTTGTTAACTGACTCATGTTTATGATGGTTGCGGTGCCTTGGGGTCATGTGATCACCTTTCGTAACCTTCTGACAAGCAAACTCAGTGGTGAAGCCAAATTCACTTAACAACTAACTTAACCACGGCAGTGATTCACTTAACAACTGTGGCAAGAAAGATCATAAAATGGGGCCAAAATTCAGTTAACGACTGTCTAGCTTAACAACAGAAATTTTGGGCTCAGTTGTGGTTGTAGGTTAAGGACTACCTGTATTTCTTTTTTTAACTACCCCAGTCTAGTTTACAAGGATCTCCTGTTTGCCAACTTAGCTTTTAAAACATCAGCCAAGGAGTCCCATTTTATTGGTGGGGTAGAGCTAAGAGTAAATCAGTAGGATTTGCTTCCAAATAAATTCATACAGAATTCTCCTTGGGATTTTATCATTCTAATATACGATTCACAGCACTCCAAGATATTTTTAGCAGGCCCGTGATATTCTTAACTATTTTTCACTTTTGGAAGAGTTGATTTGCAAGGTGGCAGTTTTGCCCTGCTATTCATTTGTGCTGTGTTGCCAGAATTTGCAGAGTGGCAGTTTTGGAGGTGATAGATGCCCTGGTGTTCATTTGTGCTATGGTGCCAACCTCTGCACTACCGTACGTAAGGCAGTTTTGATTTAATTGAATGAGGTTACATTTATAAAAAACAAGAATACGGAATTGTGAAGCATTTCTTACATAAAAGTGGATCAATTTAGTTGCTTTTCCACAATGTTTTCCCCGTCAACATTCTCTAACCATTGGAATTCCAGCATCTCACCCAGCAATGTTTGGACTCCTGGATGGGAAAAACTTGCAAGCCAGGCAGCCAATGCAGAGGCAATGATCAAGGAAGGCAAAGAGGCTCAGGCAAGTGCATTGTGGGGAAATGGGGACTGTACGATTTGAGCAATTTAGATAATGTTTCAGAGGTCCATATACAAACATTGTGAAAATACAACCACGGCTTTTATGGCAGGAACAGCAGTATCTTTGCATTGTACAAATTAAGGATACCTGCATATATTATCTGTTTAGTTTAGTTGCTTTTCTTGTCGTGCAGCAGCTTTGGAAGTCCCGCTGGTGAGCCAAATGGAACTCACTCTTAGCCTGACTTTCTAACTTGGGGTCCCCATACATTTTAGGTTGAGGAGCTAATTTAGGGGGCATGTTTGCAGCACTTCCCCAAGTGGGCCTTAATTTGAAATTTTCCCAGAGCGAAGGTGGCGAATCACAAAACACTAATTTATCAAAAGCCAAATAAAAATATAAAACTATACAACGCCGCAGGATCCAATTTGGGTCAGTCACCGGGACCAGATGTTTAATCTTCTGAGTTTTCAGAACTTATGCTGGAGCCCATCCAGAAGGAAATTCTCTCTCACCGACTGTGTGCTTTGGGCTATTCTGCGCGTAGTATTTATGTGGTGCCTGATTTTGTGTGTGTGGCTTTTTAATTATTGATTGGGGTGTTGATGGCCTGCTATGCCATCACAGAACAAAGAAACAAAAGCTGCCTTTCTCCAACTTCCACAAAGACAGAAAACAGGAAAACAGAAAAACATCAACCCATTTCTTTTTGGCTTGAATGGGTGGGAGAACATGCTTCCAACCCAAATTACAGGCTGACGCCACCCATTTTTATTTTTTTTTTAAAAAAACATTCTTGTGGGACTTTGGCAGGCTTGGAAATGAAGGTGATGATCGACTCTTCTGGTTTATGTACTTAGCAGGTACACTCTAGCACAGGGCTCTTCAAACTTGGCCCTTTTACGATGTGTGGACTTCAACTCCCAGAATTCCTCAGGCATGCTGGCTGAGGAATTCTGGGAGTTGAAGTCCACACGTTGTAAAAGGGCCAAGTTTGAGGACCCCCTGCTCTAGCAGCTACAAACAGAAACATCTGTGGATATATTGGAGACTGGTTTGGGATCCCAGTTCTAGTTACTGAACTATAAAAAAAAACCTCATCGTATAACTTTGAGCTCTGGAACCTTTGTTTTCTCTTCAATAAGGGCCCAAATTTCATGAGTAAAAGTAAATGTATCAGGGCAGTGTATGTACCTCCTTGGATAGAGAGTCCAGATTTTCCTCCTTCTCTCTTGTGTTTGCAGCTTATGGGACGGATGGGAACTCCGGCTGAGTGTGCAAAAGCTATGGGAGGAAGAGCCACCAAAACCCCACTTCTGGTTTTGATGGCTAGCAAGAGCCTTCTGAGATGGGACATTTTTTGGCAAATTTCAAAGTCAAGTTGGGAGTTGTACTAGAGCTCCAATCTCAGCCGGGTTTGCGAGACTGAAGTGGAACGGTTCCACTGCTGCATTGATTTGTGGTAGTACAAAAATACTGTAATCGTAAATGCTCTGGGACCTTTTGAGGTTTTAATAAACTCTAATCCATCGCAAAAATGAAGAGGCTTTCCCTTTTTCTCACTCCAGAAAGCTCTCTGCCTTGCATTTACTTGTGTGGTAGGCAGCAATCATTCACTGGCAGAACAGCTGGTCCTCAGCAAGGAAAGGCCTGGCATGCCAAAATCAGGAGCCCACCCACTTTTCCCATTGACTGACATGATGCATGTCCAGTAGGAAATCTTAAGGCCAAATGATCTGCTTCCTGCACGCCAACATTTCCCTGCAGTTTGCATTTGGTTACTTGAGGCGAGGGAAAGGAAGTGCACATGTGTGAATGCCATAACCCACCCAAATTACATCCCAATGAGGGGAAATCAACACCACTTCAGACTCCTGAAGACTATGGAGCTAGAAGGATTGCCAACTTGTGTGCTTATTCAGCCTCTAATTCCATTTTGCCCCTCTGCGCTACCAAAATTCCAACAGCAAAATGCCAATTGTTGGTAGTGTGACTTTGGGGAGAAGGTTAAAAAAAAAGAAAGAAAATAAAATGAGTCAAAACTTTGGGAGTATAAATAATCTGTTTTTAGTGAATTCCCTCTCTCCCAAACCTAAGAATTGGGCTGAAAATATCAACACTATGATATCTTCAACCTGACTGCCTCACCTTATGAGCTGCTCCTGAGGCACAAAACATTAACATAGTTCAGAATTGTTCAACCTAAACTTGGAGAAGAAATTTGTCAAGATCATTTTAAACCCCATCTTTATGTTACTTTTCATCAGTCTTCTCCTTGTTGATGCCCACCAGATAAAGGGACTGCAACCCCCCTCCTCCCCAAACTCAAATGAGTGCTTTGTGAACAGAAGCTACGCAAGTCCTGACCTTAACAATAAAAATACATTTCGAGTTCAGCTCCAGTGAACATTCCAAATCAAGTCTTTGATAACAGCACAGACCTGTTTTTCACACAGTTGTGCCTAAGGTGAACTAGACCTTCAGGCTAAATCTGTTTTTTTTAAAGCTTACTTTGTTAAGCATGAAAATGTTTAACTGGCAAGTTTTGATTTCCTGACCATGAAATGTATTATCAGCCATTGTTTCTCTGGATTAATATGTAGACAAAGTTGGGCCTGTATTTGCCTTAGCTGGTTCTGGCGTTGGCACATAACAAAAGAAATATTATTGCCATCGACATTTTTTCCCTGTCTTTTCCCAAAAATATTAATCTTGCTCCTTTTCTTTAATCCTCCAAGGAGGCCTGTAAAATTGGCTTACATATTCAATTTGGGGAGGAGCTGAATTCCTTGACCTAGTAGGCAATCTATGGATGCTTAGAACTTATTTCCCATCAGCCCAGCCAATATGAGCAGTGGGAAAGTCCATGGAAGTGACTGTCCAAAACTTCTGGAAGATATCTCATTTTCCTTGAGATTGACAGCCCTACCCAGAAACATAAGTGATTGGATTTGCAAACTTCTTAAGACATGGCCTCAAAAAACATGCTGGGAATATGAAGTATATGATATTTTGATGTATCAAGAGTTGTTGCTCAGTTATTTCAGATCTAACAGTAAACCTCATAAGCCAACAGAGATTGTGAGATGGTTCCAGAATTGGCTGGGTTTTAGTATTTAACCAGACTTTCTGCCATACAGCCTCTTGCCATGGTTTTGAATTATCCAAAAAAGACTTTGGAAAGTTAAAAAGATAGAATAAACTGGGAGACCAGTTGTAAAAAAAGAGTAGCTCCATACATTAAAAAGTCTATGTTCATCTCTACGTAAAATCCAAAAGCAGCTGTATTCCTCTGCTAAGGGGGAAAAGCTGGATTTATGAACTTTCCATGGAGCAAATAATTAAGATGTAACACTAAAACACGATGGAAGAATATTAAGGTTGATTAAAACAAACAACTGCTTCTGTTCTTATAATGAAGAGCTGATATACAGGGAGTGCAGAATTATTAGGCAAATGAGTATTTTGACCACATCATCCTCTTTATGCATGTTGTCTTACTCCAAGCTGTATAGGCTCGAAAGCCTACTACCAATTAAGCATATTAGGTGATGTGCATCTCTGTAATGAGAAGGGGTGTGGTCTAATGACATCAACACCCTGTATCAGGTGTGCATAATTATTAGGCAACTTCCTTTCCTTTGGCAAAATGGGTCAAAAGAAGGACTTGACAGGCTCAGAAAAGTCAAAAATAGTGAGATATCTTGCAGAGGGATGCAGCACTCTTAAAATTGCAAAGCTTCTGAAGCGTGATCATCGAACAATCAAGCGTTTCATTCAAAATAGTCAACAGGGTCGCAAGAAGCGTGTGGAGAAACCAAGGCGCAAAATAACTGCCCATGAACTGAGAAAAGTCAAGCGTGCAGCTGCCAAGATGCCACTTGCCACCAGTTTGGCCATATTTCAGAGCTGCAACATCACTGGAGTGCCCAAAAGCACAAGGTGTGCAATACTCAGAGACATGGCCAAGGTAAGAAAGGCTGAAAGACGACCACCACTGAACAAGACACACAAGCTGAAACGTCAAGACTGGGCCAAGAAATATCTCAAGACTGATTTTTCTAAGGTTTTATGGACTGATGAAATGAGAGTGAGTCTTGATGGGCCAGATGGATGGGCCCGTGGCTGGATTGGTAAAGGGCAGAGAGCTCCAGTCCGACTCAGACGCCAGCAAGGTGGAGGTGGAGTACTGGTTTGGGCTGGTATCATCAAAGATGAGCTTGTGGGGCCTTTTCGGGTTGAGGATGGAGTCAAGCTCAACTCCCAGTCCTACTGCCAGTTTCTGGAAGACACCTTCTTCAAGCAGTGGTACAGGAAGAAGTCTGCATCCTTCAAGAAAAACATGATTTTCATGCAGGACAATGCTCCATCACACGCGTCCAAGTACTTCACAGCGTGGCTGGCAAGAAAGGGTATAAAAGAAGGAAATCTAATGACATGGCCTCCTTGTTCACCTGATCTGAACCCCATTGAGAACCTGTGGTCCATCATCAAATGTGAGATTTACAAGGAGGGAAAACAGTACACCTCTCTGAACAGTGTCTGGGAGGCTGTGGTTGCTGCTGCACGCAATGTTGATGGTGAACAGATCAAAACACTGACAGAATCCATGGATGGCAGGCTTTTGAGTGTCCTTGCAAAGAAAGGTGGCTATATTGGTCACTGATTTGTTTTTGTTATGTTTTTGAATGTCAGAAATGTATATTTGTGAATGTTGAGATGTTATATTGGTTTCACTGGTAAAAATAAATAATTGAAATGGGTATATATTTGTTTTTTGTTAAGTTGCCTAATAATTATGCACAGTAATAGTCACCTGCACACACAGATATCCCCCTAAAATAGCTATAACTAAAAACAAACTAAAAACTACTTCCAAAAATATTCAGCTTTGATATTAATGAGTTTTTTGGGTTCATTGAGAACATGGTTGTTGTTCAATAATAAAATTAATCCTCAAAAATACAACTTGCCTAATAATTCTGCACTCCCTGTAATGATACAATGCTTAAGGTGTTAAGACGCACACCAAAGACCTCCAGATTATACAATAGTCCACTTTCAGCCATGGAAGTTCAGTGGGTGACTTTGGGTCAGAATAACAGAGTTGGAAGGGACCTTGGAGGTCTTCTAGTCCAGCCCCCTGCTCAAGGAAGAAACCCTATACCTGTGGTGGCGAACCTATGGCACGCGTGGCACACAGAGCCCTCTCTGTGGGCACCTGCGCTGTTGCCCCAGTCCTACGCCTTCAGCTGGGTTTCTTAAAATCTTTTCGCTTTAGGCCTCCACTGCTGTGTGCAAAAAAAAGGTTCAATCAATCAATCAATTTCAACTTCTTGCGGGGAAAAAAAAGATCTCGTAAAGTTGGAATTGATTGATTGAATTTTTTAGTCCCAACCAGTCTGCCGTTACCACTGCAGCCATGCCCACCCAATGGGCCACGCCCACCCGGCACCCAACAATTCATAAGTGGGTTTTGGGTTGCAGTTTGGGCACTCGGTCTCTAAAAGGATCGCCATCACTGCCCTATACCATTCCAGACAAATGGTTGTCCAATCTCTTCTTAAAAACCCCCGTGTTGGAAGAACCCACAACATCTGGAGGCACGTTGTTCCACTGGTTAATTGTTCTAAATGTGAGGAAATTCCTCAGACATACCTTGCAGCGTTCTTAGGGGAGAAAACTAGGCAGGAACTCCTAAAATAAAGTACAATCTAAATCAAATCAGTCATTATCATTCCACCTTTTAGATCCCAAACTTGCCCCCCCCCAAAAAACCAAAAACCTTACAAGTGATATTCACAATCCAAAATACAAATAATTTTTTTAAAATGAGAAAATAAATGGATATTTCAGGGATTTTTTCCACAGGGCTCACGATGGTAAAAGCCCTGTGAATGACATGTGATAAGAGCCTAGCTGAGGCCGTTTTCTGAACAGTCTTTGCCTAACGTCCTCCATTTCTCTTGAAAGTTCCCTCCTGCATGGAAATTTTTCATTTGACTTGAGTATCCAGCGTTATGTAACAAATGAAAACAGAACTTCCCTTTTTAAAATGAAAATATCAATCATTCAAAAGCATTTAATTCCTTTAGTCTTCCTTCCTGTTTTATCTAACGGATGAAGCTGGGGCTTTGTTACGATTTGTTCAAGGACATAACAAAGCAAGAGAAGTGGATGAAGTTTTTAGCATTTAGTTATGGAATTTAGCATTTAGACGTTTGTAAGCGATCAGGATCCTTTCTGTAGGGGATCACAATCTTTTGAAGTATAACCACCTTTTAAGGAAGGGGTGCAGCTATGATTATTCTCCCCCTTTTTTGAGAGAGGGGTGGAAGATAGTGGAAGATTCAGTTGTTCTTGATCAAGCACTAGCTTCCCAACTTATCATTTATACTTGGAACAAATCAATATTTAAGTAGAATTCAGACCAAGACGGTAGACAGAACGCACATATCTGTTCAATGGCATATAATTCAGCAGATTCTCGGAAGCATTTTTTTTTCAAAAAAAAAACCCAACAATGATCAGTTGGATCATTTGAACAAATAACAACAACAACAACATTTTATAGTTTATTTAGTCCAGCAAGCGAGAATAGGCTTGGCTTCCTTTTGATGTTTTCCAGCCCACATTGATTTTAGGTGGAAACTTGATATACGATGTTTTCCCATTTCCTCTTCAACATGCCCTACTTTTTCGAGAAGGCTTATAACATTAAACAAACAATGCATAGCCAGATGAGATACAGAGTTTGCCGGTGCCTCACCCAGTTGTGTGTGCCAGTGCAGCTGTTGTTTGCTCTGCATGTGCTCCTTGAAAGGTGTAAATGCCAATCATGTTATTGGCTGCGTTAAAGGGCGTGTGCGGTGGACCTGGGTGTGATTGGCTGCGTCCCCCCACTCCACTTGACTTGTGTAGAAGGGGTGGGAGCCAAGAAAGGTGTGTATGCAAGTAAACAAAACCAAGCAATTAACAATCCCAGCGCGTACAAAATACCTCGTACACACCCCTCAAAGATACTTCCCAACTTTCAGCCATAGCCTGCCTCCTTTTTGGTTTTTTTTCCTGTATCTGAGGCATTATCCACTTGTACTCCACCAAACTGCCTCTTTTCAAGAGGAGGCAGGCTACTTTCGATTTTTATTTATTTTGATTCTACTTGGGAGCCTTTCAGACAAGGGGATTGTATTGCGCGGATGCACCAAAGCAAAATCTTAAGTTTTCTCCAGGAATATGGGAGGAAGTGCAGCCGCCCGTTTTGTAACAAGAAAACCCTGGCACAAATATCCTCTGAAGAAATATCTCTCGGAGCTACCGCATCATATGCTGGTGTAGTGGCTAAGGCATCAGGCTAGGAACTGGAAAGTTGAGAGTTCTAGTCCTGCTGCCCTTAGACACAAAGTCAGCTGGGTGACCTTGAGCCAAACCACTTGCAAAAATGCTGCCAGGAAAGCTCCAGGATCTTGTCCAGGCAGAATACAGAATAACAAGAGTTGGAAAGGGTCCTGGAGGTCTTCTAGTCCAACCCCCCCCTGCTCAAGCAAGAGACCCTGTATCGTTTTAGACAAATGGCTGTCCGGTCTCTTCTTAAAAGCCTCCAGGGATGGAGCCACACACAAAATCAACCCTTGCCTCAAAGGGAAAGGAAGAAAGAGAGGGACACTCTGTACATGCTCAGCGGCGCTCTCTTCTACCAAGTAAGTCCGATCCCAAAAACCGCATCCCGGCCACGCAACCTCCACCCCCAAAGCCCAACCCCCCAAAATTAAAAATAAAAAACAGCCTCCCGGATCGGCCAAACGGGGGCGTCGCCAGAGGCGGCCCGGGGGGCGGAACCCTTTGGGGGCTTGGTCTCCCGCAGGCCCCGCCCAGTCCCGTTAAACCACAGCCTTAACAACAACAGCATGGCAGTTACCATGGGAGTCCCGGGGTGCTTACGGCAGGTAAGTTGGGGTACAGGAAACGGCCGGTGGGCATGACCTCCATCCCTCTCGGATAAAAGGAGAAGGGGGGGGGGTTTCGACGTTTCCGGTTCTGTTTATAAATAGCTCCGGGCGGAAACGTTGCTGATAGAAAATGCCCCCTCCCTTCCCAAATGCTCCCTTTGGGGTCCTCCCCCCCCGGTCCCTTCTCCTTGCAGTCCCCAAAGTGGGATTCCTCGTGTCTTCCCAGATGTGAGATCGTTTTCTGCATCCCAAGTCCTGCCTTCCTCAGCCCTCCCAATTTTTGCCCTTCCCTGGGGAGTCCCGGACTAGGTTTGCCATCTGGCAAAAACCCTCTGCTGTCTGCCTTCCTCTTCCTTCTGTGTCCCCTGGGCTCCTTCTCCCCCCCCCCCAAAAAAAAAAGAGCTAACGAAGCTCTGCCCCACCAAAACAGATGCACTGATTACCCGCCCTGCAATTTCTCAAAGGCACCTTCCGGATAGACTAAAACGATGGTGGGAACAAAATACCCCTCCCTTGTCTCCCCACCAGGAAAAGTTTTATGGTTTTCAAAAGGAGATCTAGAATTTGTACTTCTGAATATGTTGCTGCTTTAATGGTGTGTGTGTGTGTGTGTGTGTGATGGGGATACACTCTCCCAGCTGGAATTGCCTTAATTACTCTCCCCCCCCCAACATCTTTTTTGACAGAAAGGTACTTCTGTCAAATGGATTTTTTGTTTGCGGATGCTTTTGTTTCTTTTAAGTCGGTGGAATTTCCCCAACATCTCTTTAAGATAGCAGTCCTTTCAATTACACTCATTTGAGCCTTTCAGCTCAATCCTGCTTAAAATTCTTCCTGGATGAGGTTAGATTTCCCACCCCTACCCCCCAATTATTTTTTTTTTACTTTACCTTTTTAAAGTGTATATTTGAGAGTGGAAAAATACTTATTCCCCTCACTTTTTTTTCCTGGCTTCCCTTTCTGTGCAACATTAAGGACATTTTTCTCGAGCTGGGTAAAAGGTCCTGAATAAAGAAACAGTAAACATTCTTCTTCAAGTTAGATGTTTCTTATGCTAACAATGAAAAGATATACACCTGCCCATGGATTTGGTGACAGAGTTACAGCAGTTGGTTTTTGAGGAAATTATGAATTCTTTATTCATTTCTTTGACTATATAACAACTTGACCTAGAGACAAAGTTGATTTGCAGAACAGGAAAATTCTGAGAGATTTCTGAAGGTGAACTTTCTTCTAGAAAGTCTTAAACTCACGTTAAAGAAAAAATAGATATTTTTTTTACAGATTACATAATGAATGCTTAATTTTTATGTATGGATTTCTCGGAGAAAGCACCCTTCATCTGTAAACATGCTTTTTATTTCCTTTCAATACATGTGTCGAGCCTGGTGGGTGAAATAGTAGTTCTTAGGCTGAACTAAGACATATCTGTTTTCAGAGTAAGCCACTAATACGTAAAGACGCAGTTTAGAAAACCTCACTTTTCTGATTCATTGTTTTGGCCAATGGGGCATATTCCACATGTACTGTTACTGTAACACCCGGAATTCCCAGCCAACACAAATTTGCGGTCTCATCAAAACTTGTGGCAAATGCCATAACACCATGTTCAGAAAGTACAGGTTAACCCAAAGACTTTGCTCATGCAGTTTGGAATTTTGAGAGCTTCAATTCCAACTTGGTTGCAAGGTGTCAGTTGGGGAAAGGGACGTACATCAGGGCCATAACATCTGGAGAAATGTTTTGATATTTTGAAGTTGTTACTTGGTACCAGGCCTGCCAGATGTTTGAGACTACAGCTTCTGATTGTTAAGTCATAGTGGGCTGATGAAAGTTGTAGGAGGTGCTAGAATGACTAGCAATTCTCTTTCCTGTGTTGTTGCATTCTAGCCCTTTCTGTGCAACATTAAGGACATTTTTCTCTGGAGCTGGGTAAAAGGTCCTGAATAAAGCAACAGTAAACATTCTTCTTCAAGTTAGATGTTTCTTAGGCTAACAATGAAAAGATATACACCTTCCCATGGATTTGGTGACAGAGTTACAATCTTTTCAGTTGCATGCATCATACTTTTTAAAATGTAAGCTACTCCTATTTGGAATGTCATGTTCCTTTTATTTATTTATTTTTTGTTTCCTCACCTTTGACCTTTTGACATTCAGCTTGGGAGAACTGAAACTTCCTGATGAATAAAGGTGATTGGGGAGGTGGCACACAATCAGGTTTCTGTACTGAAAGAGAGAAGCATCAGTGTGTTATTACTTGCCAAGAATGTAAAGAAGGCCAAAATTTTGAAAGGCCAAGAATCAGGGTCGCTGTTATTACTGGAATTACTTCTGTGTCTCTCTACTATGATCAGGAAATCTCCTTTCCTCAGTGTTACATCACCAAACCCAATTCTTTGTGGTTGGTCTGAGGGAGTATGCATATTCTTTCAACAAGGAATCTCAATCCTGAGGAGAGGAATTTCAGGTTAATTTACATGAGGTGGGGGAAAGAGAAGTAATTCACAGGATTGCCTCCTTGGGGGAATGTGCAAAATACCCAGGCAATCCTTCTCCTTTGTTACGGGGGTTTAGCAAACTTACATAATTGCCCTGCCTGGACTAAAAGGCCTCAGGTTCCTTCCCACTCTATGATTCAATGATCTTTATTAATTTCCTACAATGTTTAGACAGGGACGTGGTGGCTCAGTGGGTTAGGACACTGAGCTTGTTGATCAGAAGGTCGGCAGTTTGGCGGGTTGAATCCTGAGTGCCGCGTAACAGAGTGAGCGCTTGTTACTCGTCCCAGCTTCTGCCAACCTAGCAGTTCGAAAGCACGTTAAAAAAATGCACGTTAAAAAAATAGGGACCACTACGGTGGGAAGGTAACAGCGTTCCGTGCGCCTTTGGCGTCTAGTCATGCCGGCCACATGACCACGGAGACGTCCTCGGACAAGCGCTGGCTCTTCGGCTTTGAAACGGAGATGAGCACCGGCCCCTAGAGTCGGACTAGCATGCATGTGCAGGGGAACCTTTACCTTTTACCTAATTTCCTACAATGTTTCC
This sequence comes from Vipera berus, assembly GCF_964194415.1. Lineage (NCBI taxonomy): Eukaryota > Metazoa > Chordata > Lepidosauria > Squamata > Viperidae > Vipera > Vipera berus. Next base: position 55,900,725 of record NC_138210.1, on the reverse strand, counting down.
TAATGCTAAGCTGAGCATTATGGGAAGAAGTATGCTTGATTGCACTACTTGAATTCCTTAGTAATGTGGGTCTCAAAGAAAATCCCACCAACTGCTTGTCAGGTTCAAATGTTTAGTTATTAAAAGGTAGTTTTCCAAACGGAATGGTTAGAATTCTGGATTTATAAGAAATCATACCTGTGCTTGCATCTTGCACAGTCAGGGGATTGATTCTAGCGCCTTGAAAAAAAAATGACCCCTCGGTACCTGTCTCTGGTTGGTGAACTTTAGAATAATATTACTTAAAGTCAAGTCAATCCCTTAAGCTTACATAATGGTCAAATCTTATTTTGCTGTTAAAGGAAGCAGCTGCTGGTTAGGATTTTTGAGAATTGTAAGACAATTGAAAGGAAAGCAGAACAGTTTGATTTGGGGGTTTGGTTAAGCTTTGTTAGGAAAAAAAATGGGAAAGTAGAGAAGAAGGAATCTGGCTAGGAAAACTGACCTATGTGGAAGAACAACTTGAGCTGTATTGGTTCTGAACAACTCACCCATCTAACTTGGATTTGTAGATTTTGCCCTAAGAGATGGGTAGTGAGGTGTCTAGTTTCCTACACATTAAGCACACTCTCTTGAGGCTGTTAATAATCTACTGTTTGCTTTCTAATCCCTTTAATTAGAGGCTGACAGGATACACCAGGGATAGCTTTTCACCAGGCTGTAGAAATGGTTTGCCCCCTGCCAAGTAGCTGCAGTTCTTCCTGGGGATTTGATGTCTCTGCTTTCCCTTTTCCCGGAGGAATGTTGAATTTGCCTGGGAGTTCACATTAATTAACCTTTTAACCTTCTGAATTTTAACTGATTTTTTATTTTTATTTTTACTTGTACGTTGTAATTTGTTCTGACCTGTTTTTAATTTGTTTTATTCACATGTTTAGATGGTTTTATTACGGTGTTGTAGTTGTCGCCAGGGGCACTAACCGGGAGGTGAGAAATTTAATAAATAAACTCTTTAACTCCTCGGCAGTTTAAAGCAGAGGATGCATTTCGGGAGAGTGGAAACCCATTGGCGAGGCAGCTTCTGTTGTAAACCTAAAAGGATTGAGAGACTTGTTTTACAGATAGCAAATCGAAACCGACTCCTAGCAATGGGTGCATGTTTCAGTTCAGGCTCCTTAGATTCAAAACTTCCATACTGGAATATTTTGGGATCTCTGCCCGTACTTGTAGGCTCATGTTCTCCTCTTGACATTGACAGTGTTGCCATTGTTAATGCGTCTTCTCTTTCTCTTAGAAGGGCGAGGCGCTCTGTCTAACTCACTTGCAAATCCATCTGGTGCACTTCTAAACGGAGCCCTTCCTTTAGGCAAGGGGAAATGTCATTGATCTCTGGCCATGATCCCAGATACCAATTTGGAAGGAAAGAAACTGGTTTAGTCAGTCCTTCTGTTCCTGTCACTGATTTTTTCCCAAGGGCAGAATATTCTACAGGTAGATAAGGGTTTGCTTTCAAGTAAAACGCTTAGGGTAAAATGTGAGTTTTTGAATCTTAAAATGAACCACAACTTTCTTCTCCTTTTGCTTAGAGCCGTGGTGGCGAACCTATGGCACGCGTGCCTCAGATGGCACGCAGAGCCCTCTCTGTGGACACGCGCGCCATCACCCCAGTCCTACGCCTTCAGCTGGGTTTTATAAAACCTTTTCGCTCTAGGCCTCCGCCATACGCAAAAAAAAAAGGTTCAATCAATCAATTTCAACTTCTCGTGGGGGAAAAAAAGATCTCGCAAAGTTGGAATTGATTGATTGAACTTTTTAGTCCCACCTATTCTGCCGTTACCACTGCAGCCATGCCCACCCAATGTGCCACGCCCACCCATTGGCCACACCCACTCAATGGGCCACGTCCACCTAGCACCTGACAATACATAAGTGGGTTTGGGGTTGCAGTTTGGGCACTCGGTCTCTAAAAGGTTTTCCATCACTGGCTTAGAGAGAGAGAGAGAGAGAGAAACCTTCTCCATGGAAACACTTTAGGGATGGTTGTAATCAGGGCTTTTTTTTTTGTCATAGAACGCACCGGAACCGAGTTCCGGCACCTTTTTTCAACGGATTTGTGCATGGTAACACTAATAGTATTAACTTACCTTGAACAAAATCCTAGTCTTTTAGATACACTAAAAATTAAAGCACTGGTTGTAATAATTGTTTGCCTTATCACCTGCAGGGAGTTAACTTTTCTCCAGGCTACCCAAACCTTCTCAAAACCGGAAGAGAGTGGTTGTTAGAAGCTATTTAAAGCAGATGGAATGTAGATTATAGTTTTATGCAGGGAAGACTGTCTGTGTGGTTTGGCTTTTGCTGCCCTCTGCTGTTAAAAAGGTTTTCTGCATGTTTTCAAATAATTGCCATTGGCTGGCAAAATCACCTATCCGTACTTTTTTTCTTTTTTTAAAGATATTAAATTTATATACCTCCCATCTCGCTATCCAAGGGGGATCTTTTGAGGGGATTCATCCTTTGGAAGTCCAAGATGTGTTGCAATATTTTTTTAAAAAAACTTTTCAATAGCTTTACAATCTCTCCTTTCAATGGAGAAATTCTTTCCATCCGTTACTGGATATCTAAAAAGTCTATTGCTTGCAGTTACAGGTAGTCTTTGACTTACGACCACAATTGAGCCCCAGATTTCTGTTATTAAGTGAGAAATTGGCTAAGTGAGTTTTGCTCTATTTTACGACCTTTCTTGCCAGAGTTGTTCAGTGAATCACTTCAGATTATAAGCCAATAATCCGGCTGTTAAGTGAATCTGGCTTCTCCATTGACTTTGCTTGTCAGAAGGTCGTAAAAAGTCATGGGGTCACCTGACCTTGGGACATAGCAAGGGTCATAAATATGAACCAGTTGCCAAGCAGTCTGAATTTTGGTCACACGACCGTGGAGAAGCTGCAAAGGTTGTAATTGGGAAAAACGGTCATAAGTCACGTTTTTCAGTCCCATTGTAACTGAATGGTCACTAAATGAGCTGTTGCAAGTCAAGGACTATCTGTATATTGGCCACCAGGAGGCACACCACTTTCATCCTCACTAGGGGTCATCTGTAATAGGAAATGTAGCGCCTCCTGGTGGTCAAAGTAACTGAAAATATCACACAGGATGTACACTACCTGTATACTCTCCCCATCTCAGGAAGGGATAGAAGTCATGTACAGGTGGTCCTCAGCTTACGACCACAATTGAGCCCAAAATTTATGTTGGTGAGTGAGAAATTTGTTAAGTGAGTTAAGTGCCCCATTTTAGGACTTTTCTTGCCACATCTGTTAAGCAACTCACTGCAGTTAGTAATGATGTTACGTTAGTAATGATGTGGTTGTTAAGTGACTTTGGTTTCCCCATTGATTTTGCTTGTCAGAAAGTCACAAAAGGGGATCCAATAATTCCGGGACACTGCAACTGTCATAAAGGTGAATCAGATGCCAAGCCTCTGCATGTAAATCACGCGACCATGGGGAATGCTGGAACGGTCGTAAGTGTGGAAAAAGGTCATAATCACTTTTTTCAGTGCGGTTGTAACTTTGAACGGTCGCTAAATGAACCGTTGAAAGTTGAGGATTACCTGTAAAACCTTGTACAAGGGGGCATGATACAATATAACATCTTTATCTCTCCATGTCTATGGAGATTCTCAGCCATCCCAGTCGTGGTTGTCCCAAATTGTGCTTTTTCAAGAGGCTACTGGACTTTCTTTTTTTTCCCTTTGAAGATGTTTCGCTTCTCATCCAAGAAGCTTCTTTAGCTCTGGGCCGCTAATTTGAAAGAGGGATCAAAGAGGACATCTATGTCAAAACTGAACAGTCCTCTCTCAATAGCGGGGGAAGGATACAACATCATCTATCTCCAGTCTACAACACAGTCCTTTCAGCAGTTCCAAGAAGGCTCCACACCCATTTGCACTACTCAGGTGACCCCGAAGACACAGACAAAAACCCCCAGCTGGCCTCAAGGGCTCTAAAAGAAGGCAAATGACCAGCTTTCTGTAAGGAGTATAAATCCTTCTATTCCCCACCATCCAGTCATTGCTGAAGAAGCTTCTCGGATGAGAAGTGAAACATCTTCAAAGAAAGCAAGTAAGTCCAGTTGTCTCTTGAAAAAGCACCTTTGGACATCTATATTTCTCTGCTCTGAGACCTGAAGGGGAGACGGACTCTACAGTATATACCACAGGTCTGCAACCCGCGACTCCGGAGCCGCATGCGGCTCTTTCAGCCGTCTCCTGCGGTTCCCAGTCCTCTGCCATGTGCAGTCCCCCCCCAAAAAAAAGTGGGACTAAAAAAGTTCAACCAATCAATTCAAATATGCAGGGTAGGTGCATATCTCGCCTTGGCTCCACTCTTCAAACCCTGTTCTGCGCATGCGTGCATGTACGCCGGCTCCCAGTTTTTCCTTTTGTGAGGGAACCGGTTCCGAGTGGCTCTTTCACTGTTTCAGGTTGCTGACCCCTGGTATATACCATTCTGGTGGCTTCTGTTGCTTCCCAGACTCCGTACGGATTTATGCAGCAGAGGGAGAAACATGGAAGAAAGTTCCTCCAGGCATAATTATAAAATCTGAGAATTACAGCTTAACTTTAAAAAAAAAGGGGTTCCACGTCCTTCTCTTCCACCTGATTTCAAAGCACAGCCCATAATGGGAAAAACTCAGGGATTTAATACTTGGTTTGCTTCCGGAATGTTCCATGGCATCTCCAGGTTAAAAAAGGCTTAGGCAAGAGGCGAGGAGAAAGTCTTTTTGCCAACCAGTTTGCCACCCTTTGGAATCCCTAAGAAGCTGATAGTTGGTCGAGTCAGAGATTAGTGGATCCAGAGAACTTCCAGAAGGCTCCAGGGAAAGGGTTCCTTAAGTTCAGTTGCCTGATTGATTGATTGATTTATATATAACTCAGGGCAGTGAACATATTTAACACATCTTTCTCCTCCTATTTCCCCTACAACAGGGGTCTTCAAATTTGGCCCTTTTATGACTTCTGGACTTCAACTCCCAGAATTGCTCAACCAGGCATGCCTGGCTGAGGAATTCAGGGAATTGAAGTTCACAAGTCACAAAAGGGCCACGTTTGAAGACCCCTGCCCTGCAACAACAACCCTGTGAGGTGACTTGGCTGAGACGGAACGATTGGCTCAAGGTCACCCAGCTAACTTTCATGGCTAAAGTGGGACTTGAACTCGCAATCTGCTTTCTAGCCTGGTGCTTTAACCACTAGACCAGGGGCAGGCAACCTTGGCTCTTTTATGACTCGTGGACTTCAACTCCCAGAATTCCTGGGCCAGCATGGCTCAGCTTGGAAACCTCTCCCTTTCCCCTCAGCATGGCTGGCTCAGGAATTCTGGGAGTTGAAGTCCATGAGTCATAAAGCGGCCTAGGCCTAGGCCAGGGGTAGGCAACCTTGGCTCTTTTATGACTCGTGGACTTCAACTCCCAGAATTCCTGGGCCAGCATGGCTCAGCTTGGAAACCTCTCCTTTTCCCCCTCAGCGTAGCTTGCTCAGGAATTCTGGGAGTTGAAGTCCACGAGTCATAAAAGAGCCAAGGTTGCCTACCCCTGCACTACTAGACCAAACTGGCTCTCATTTTTTGGGTGACCTAATTGTGGCATGGAATAATTAACGGTATTGTGGCTTCTCAGCTGTCCTTGCCTCACTTTGGTGCCCTTGACGACTCTCAGTTTGACTCTTTGTGTTTTTCCTGCTTTTCCTACAGGTGGTTTCTTTTCCCTTTTTTTTCTTCCTCCACAACACCAACCCTGGAAGGTAGGCAAGGTTGTGGCCTTTCTTTTGAAAAAGGAAGCAGGTTTCCCCCTTCGTCCTTTTGATCTTTTTAGAAAAAAATCTTACTGGGTTGAACTTCAGCCCTGAAGGTTGACACTCCAGCTTTGCAGTTCCTCTGGCTGGTGTTCAAAGCTGCAGGCCAATCTAATCTCCAGTAGAAGACTGGACTTTACTCAGCAATGGCGGGTGGGGGGGGGATCAAAGCTCAAGTCGTTGCTTTTCAAAGAAGCTGAATAGATAAACTTGGTTCAGCTGCTTTCATTTTATCCATCATAATCACAAAATAGAAATGACTTGCCCTCAGAAGTTGTGAGTGCTCTATCCCTGGATGCTTTTTAGAAGAGACTGGACAGCCACATGTCTGAAATGGTGCAAGGTCTCCTGCCTTTATATATATATATATCTCAGCCATCATGTGAACTGTTCCTCTAAGCCACGGTTTGTCATTTACAACATCATGTGATGTGGGAACCCAGCAAGTTATGGTTTGTTAAATATGGTTAAAGCATAGCTTAATCACGTGTAAGGCGGTGTTTCTTATCCTTGGCAACTTGAAGATATGTGGACTTCAACTCCCAGTATTCCCCAGCCAGCAAGGAGTTCCCAAAGCAGCAAGACTGGCTGGGGAATTCTGGGAGTTGAAGTCCACATACCTTCAAGTTGCCAAGGATGAGAAACACTAGTGTAAGATATGAATCCTACCTTTGCATCTCTTCTGGAACTAAGGTGGTGGGGGGGAGGGAAATCATCTCCCTTTACTTTGAGGTTTATTTTAAACCTCGAATACTTCCTGCTCCAATGAAATGATCTCTAGATGAATTGGGACAATTTCTCTCAGAATTTCTAACCAGCCTAGCCCCTTTTGGGAACTCTGCAATCTCTAATTACGGTTCACTAATCCTAATCAATCCTAATTACTGTTAGGAATTCACCGCAGAATTTTATTTTATTTTTTACTTGCTCCATTTTTTTTATTTTCTCTGCGTAAGCGCACTTGAACCCCTCCTCGCTGTCCCACTTTCTAACAGGTTGCACAGTTTCCAATCGAGGAGGTGGGACAGGGCAGTTGGGGGAAAAAACGTAATTAATGGTCTTGCTTCCCGGATTCATGCAGACTTACCTTTTTCCAGCTTCGTTGTTTTCGTCACCGGCGACAGCTGTCTTTTAATTTTTCCGAAGAGAACATCCTGGTCAACGGCAGTCTTCCTTCTAATGGTAGTTTGTATCAAGGCTCTTGTCAGTTGTGATTCAACAGGGGTGAAGTTCAGTCCGGATTGAAAGGACGGGGTGGCGGGGGCGGGGAGGGGGGGAAATCTGCTCCTGCCTCTGATTGGCAGAAACCCATCTCTGCAGAAGTACATTTCCCACGCCTGCCTTGTCAATTGCCCCCTTTGTGCCTGGCCTGGCCAGTGAAAACTGACAAAGGCTTCTTCTTCCAAAAAAAACCTGCCGCTGGTTGCCCTCTTCCCCCCCCCCCCCCCCGGACAGGAAAAAAATATTACAGAACTGGACAAAAGTCTCCCTTTCCCGTAACAGAAGCAGAATGAGATGTCATCCACCACTCTCCCATCAGCCCCTTCTTTTTATCTTTGTGGATTACCTATTAACTGATGTTGTTTGCTTAAGAATGTTGTGTCTTTGTTTATATCAGGGCAGAGATTTCAGCCGAGTAGCTGGTGTTGCAGGAAGGTAATTGTGTCGCTGAGACTCTTGGTACTGAATTTTTGGATTGCTACCCTCTCTGTCCCTCCTCATGCCTTGCTGGGGAGAATCTGTTCTATGTCTGGTGGTCTTTTTAGATGGAGATACGGGAAATTGGGTAATAGTTTCTAAGAGTCAACGCAAGTGTCTTACGCCAGAGGTGGGGAATCTGTAGCCCTCCAAATGTTGGTGGAATCCATCCCCTTGCTCCTTTCATCATCCTGGATGAAACATCTGTGAATGAGAGGGCCAGTTTGGTCTAGTGCAGGGGTAGGCAACCTTGGCTCTTTTATGACTCGTGGACTTCAACTCCCAGTAATTCCTCAGGAATTCTGGGAGTTGAAGTCCATGAGTCATAAAAGAGCCAAGGTTGCCTACCCCTGGCCTAGTGTTTAAAGCAGGGCTTTTCAACCAGTGGTACAGGTACCACCTGTGGTACATTGGCACCTGGCAGGTGGTACGTGACCATCCTAGAAAAGTGGTAGCGTGGGAGGGGAATGAGCTGAACTGGTGGCAGCACCGCACAAGCCTGAGCGAGAGACGGCTGGAACTGCAGGGCTGTCAGGGCTTCGTCCCCAGGAATGCCTGCAGATGTTTTTCCTTTACCTTGGTAACAATTCAAGAAAGCTCTTAGAGGTTATAATCCAATTCCCTTGTGAAGGTGGAAGTTCCATTGAGCTCACTGCAAGTAAACCTGGTTTGGTGAGGTTGCTCCGTATACAGGAGGTTTCTACATCAGACCAATAGCCTGTTGACTCTAGGGGGAGGGGGGAAATAGGTTGCCAAGAGCTACATTTGACATTTTAGAACAGGGGTCTGAGGAATTCTGGGAGTTGAAGTCCACAAGTCATAAAAGGGCCAAGTTTGAAGACCCCTGTTTTAGAAAGTAAGTGGGACTGGTGCTTTGAAGGTTTTTTGTTTGTGTGCTTTTATTTATTTATTTATTTATTTATTTATTTATTTATTTATTTATTTATTTATTTATTTATTTATTTAATTGGATTTATATACTGCCCTTCTCCCGAAGGACTCGGGGCGGTGTACAGGGCAGTTAAAACACAATATACAAGGTTAAAAATAAATTAAGCCGTTAAAGGAACTGTTTCAGACAATTCAGAGGGAGGGAAAGGTGCCACCGTCTTGGAGAACAGCTTTTATTTCTTTGATTCTGAAGGAAGACCAGGATGCTACTCAAGTTAAAAATTACAGACCGATATCGCTTTTGAACACAGATTATAAGATATTTGCTAAGGTTTTGGCTAATAGACTGATGAGGGTTTTGCAACAGGTGATTCATGGGGATCAAACGGGGTTTATTAGTGGTAGGCAAATGAAAAATAATGTGAGACATATAGTTGATGTTTTAGAGTTTTTGGAAAGGCACAACCAGATCTCTGCAGCGCTAATTTTTTTAGATGCTGAAAAGGCCTTTGATCAATTGAATTGGCAATTTTTGTTGAAAGTTTTAGATAAAATGGACTTTGGGGAAAATTTCTTACAGCCGATTAGGGCATTATATCAAAAACAAACTGCCCGAATCATAGTTAACAATAGCCTGACAGCAGCATGTAACATTGAGAAGGGCACAAGGCAGGGGTGTCCGTTATCGCCCTTGTTATTTGTGTTAACATTAGAGATATTATTGGTTAAGATTCGGAGTTCGGGAAAAATTAAGGGGATACAAGTTGGGGATCAGGATTATAGATTGAGAGCATTTGCAGATGATCTGGTTGTTACAGTGACCCAGCCAGAGCACTCTGTTGTGGACCTGATGGAGATAATAACACAATATGGGAAGGTTTCTGGATTTAAGGTAAATACACAGAAAACTAAAATTTTGGCTAAAAATATGACAGTTTCACAGAAGGCTCTCTTAGAAGGATTAACTGGATTTGAGATTGTTAAGAGGGTTAAATATTTGGGGGTGATTTTGTCGCCCTCTAATACAAAGCTATATAAAAATAATTATGAAAAACTATGGGGGAAAATTCAAAAAGAATTGGAGAGTTGGCAAAAATTGCAATTGTCTTTGTTGGGACGGATTGCAGCAGTGAAAATGAATGTCCTGCCCAAATTTTTATTTTTGTTTCAAATGATACCGATTCTTAAGAAAGATTCTAATCTGGAGGAATGGCAGCGAGGTATCAATAAATTTGTGTGGGCAGGGAAAAAGCCACGAGTTAAACTTAAGATTATGCAGGATACTCGTGAGAGAGGTGGCCTTAAACTGCCTAATCTTAAATTATATTATGAAGCTGCTGCATTAGTAGGAATAAGTGATTGGATTAATTTGACGCAAGGGAGGTTATTAAATCTTGAGGGCCATGATTTGTGGTTTGGCTGGCATGCATATTTGTTGTATGATAAGAAGGTAGACAATGTGTTTAGGGTGCATATTTTAAGACAGGCATTGCTGAGGGTTTGGAAGAAGTATAGGCATAAGTTGAGCTGCAAGATACCATTGTGGGCAATTCCAAAACACGCAATAGAAAATATTCATGCTGGCTTCAAACATGATGTGACTACGTACAAGGAGATTTTAACTTTGGAAAGAAATGTTTGGTGTTTGAAATCATATAGCCTCTTGCGAGAAGAGAAGGTTGTTCAAAATTGGTTTCAATATATTCAGCTACGGGCCAGGTGGAAAGAAGACCAGAAAAATGGTTTTACAATGACTGATGAAAATTTGATAAAGCAAGTTAGAAATCAGGGATCAGCACATATCAAACGGATATATCTTGCATTGATAGAGATTGATTCAGAGACAGAGCTTGTTAAGGATTGTATGATAAAATGGGCCCAAAACATCCAAGAAGTTATCACAATGGACATGTGGGAAAAGATATGGGTGAGGAACGTAAAATTTACTCAAGCTCAAAATCTAAGAGAGAACTTTTATAAAATGTTTTATAGATGGCATTTAGATCCTAAAAAGCTTGCAAGTATGTATCCGAATTACCAGCCTAAATGTTGGAGGTGTGGTGATGAAGATGCAACATATTTTCACATATGGTGGACATGTAAGAAGGTTAAGGCTTTTTGGATAAAAGTCTGGTGGAATATGCAGAAGATTTTTAAACAGAGGATAAAGTTTTGTCCGCAGCTTTTTTTGTTGGGAATAATTGCAGACGCTACAGTTGTGGACACTAAGTTGATGTTGAACCTAATTACGGCAGCAAGACTTTTGATAGGCCAATATTGGAAGAAAGAGGAATTGCCGACCATAGAAGAGTGGACTTTAAAGGTTTCCGACCTGGCAGAGATGGCGAAGATTTCGGCTTATTTGAAAGATCATTCGCAAGAACGCTATATTATGGAATGGAGAAAATGGATTGAGTTTATCCAGAACAAGTATAGGGTTAAGAAGTTTTATGTAGCATTCGAATAAGTCTTCTTTCGTTTTTTCTTTTTTCTTTTAGTTTTTTATATATAGTCAATATTGTTAAGGTGTGTCTTATCCTATATAAGCTAGAGAGTAATGGATTTTAGATTTTATAGTGGGTAGTATATGGATGCTTATGATTGCCTTTTTATAGATATATACCTTGTATTTAGCTCTGGGAAGTCGGGGGGGGGGAGGGGGGGATGGAGGGAGGGGAGGTTGGGGGGAGGTAGGGGGGGGAGTAGGGAGGGGGAAGGTGGGTTTGTTAAAGGAAAATTGTATTTTAAAACTTTTTCAATAAAAAAAAAAAAAAAAGGTTAAAAATAAATTAAATTAAATTAGCCCCAACAAGTAAATCACATTCTAAAAGTTTAAAATCCCAAACCCTCAGTCCAGGCCGGCAAGCTCAAATAACCAAAGTTTTCAGGTCGCGGCGAAAGGAGCGAAGGTCGGGAGCCATCCGGAGCTCAACCATGATTTGATTGTTTTAGGATTTATACTATGGTATTCACATATTTCCTAACTCAACATGGTGCGAACACATCTTGTCAGTTTTCATCAGTCTTCGTCAAGGCGCTAACAGTTACAAAAAGTAGAAATAGGACTACATGCGATTGCCCATAATTTAGCTAACTTAATTAATTGCAAGCCATAAGAAGTTGACACTTAAAAATAAAACCCAGATCTTTAGTATCCCTGGTGAGAATCAGTGAAAACCAAATGCAGCCATTTGTTTTTGCTTTCTTGTCACAGCAGATAATACTACTTTATGTCTAAGTGATAGTTGAGCTTTTTGTTAGTTGAGCTCACAGGGAAATGTTAGTTAACTGTTACACAGGGGACAGGAAAGGATATAATAGATTACTCCCCCCCCACACACATTTCAACTCCATATTGGCATTTTCGTCTAGGAGTTCTCTAAAACCAATCACCAACTTTTGAAATTAGAACTAGGCACACAAATGCTGGTTCACAGGTTGGAAAACAGCATTAATGATTAGCCATTTTGTGGAATGCTCTGGCTTAACTAACGGACCATCTGCTCACTGTGCCCATCCTGACTAACTATGCTTCTCCAGAGATTCTGGGGTCGGCAAAACAGTCTTTCCCAGCCAACTTTTTGAGATAGTTTTAACCAGAGGGAGATTTTAATCTAAGGGTCACTTGCACACAGCAAAGCGTGTGTTCGGTTTCGCCATGGTTCTTTCGTTAAAATTGGGAAGAGCTCCTGGGTAATTGACAAACAAATCAAGAAGGACATCTGCACGTCTACTTCAGACATTTTTCAGGCACAGCTGCTAACTCATGCAATAGGGAAACGGATACCTGCAAGATTGCTTGCTTCCCTATTCCAAGGGCAGATATTCAGTTCAGATTCTTAAAATCCTTTTTTCATTTCATTCTAGGTTTTGAGAGGAAAAGCTGGAGATGTTCTACTTCTTGCTCCTCAGAGATTTTTCAGTACCACGTTCAAGGTGAGAAAATTGACAGGAATCCGTTCCATGTTGGGGAGAGGTGGGTAGAATGTAAACCCACGTGTTTGGGGGTAACTTTCAATTTTTAATTTGACATTGAGGGGAAAGTCAAGTCAATGATCCTGCATTTCTTCCAGGCTTCAGATCTCCAGATTGAATTGAACAAACATTTAAAGCCCAAACCAGATTCTAACAAGTTGGTCTTTGGGAAAAATTTCACGGACCATATGCTCACCGTGGAGTGGAGCAAAGAGAACGGCTGGGGAAAACCACACATCAAACCTTTCCAGAATCTCTCTCTGCACCCAGCGTCTTCAGCCCTGCATTATTCAGTGGAGGTAATGGTTTCCCATCTAAAGATCTACTTTGCTGGAAAAGGTTCTTATGTCAGGACTTGATAATAATAATAACAATAATAATGTTGGAAGGGACCTTGGAGGTCATCTAGTCCAACCCCCTGCTCAGGCAGGAAACCCTATACCATTTCAGGCAAATGGCTGTCCAGTCTCTTCTTAAAAACCTCCAGTGTTGGAGCATTCATCACCTCTGGAGGCAGGTTGTTCCACTGGTTAATTGATGTATGATAAGACAACAGGGAGATGACGAAGAGTGGATGGAACCCAGGTGAGTGATAAGATGAGGAAGGTCACAGGGTTACAGGAAGAACTGGGAGTATGACAGATTAGATACGGTCCTCATATGGTGCTAGGCTGTGGGTTATCAAACCATACATGCAATGTACCATGGACTTGTCAAAGCACAGGAAATCAGGAATCCAGGCAGTTCAAATGAATATAGGTTCATTGCGTGCTAATGTTCTCTACAAGAATTTGAACTACTAATGGTCCAAGCAAATTAGTGGTATAGATATAAGAGTCAACAGAATTCAAGGTAGTTCTGGCCTTAGATCTCTTGTAGACGTAAACAGACTGGAGGATGACATGTTTGACCCCTCTCTCAGCCTGGTTATCTCCTACAGGGCTATGATTTACAAAAGCTGGATTCAAACAAATCAGCAAGCTTAGCTTGATAGGATCAACCAATCACAGAGAGAAATATTGAAAGGAAGCTTTTGAAAAGAGAGAGAATTAAGTTGGGTTAGATCAGACATGTCAAACACAAGGCCCGGGGGGCCGGATCCGGCCCGTGAAGTGGTTTCATGTGGCCCACGAAGCCATCCTGGAAACAGTGAGGGAACGGCCCCTACTGCCTTGGCCCTGGCCCAGAGACCCTCCTCCTGCCAGAGACCCTCAGATCTGTCCCACTCCTGCCCAGGCCCCCATAGGCACCCTTGATGCGAACGATGTAGAGCTGGTCACGCCCACCCAGTAGGCCACACACACTCTGGCCATGCCCACCCAGTAAGCCACGCCCACCCTGGCCATACCCACCGGGCCCCCTGAGGGCAATCGCAATGCCGATGCGGCCCTCAGTGAAATTGAGTTTGACACCCCTGGGTTAGATTAATCTGGATGCAGCAGGGCCACCGCCTTTGTATTCCTGTCCATCTGGAACCTATCAAATTAGGGAAAACATAGGTTACATTATTGGGTTAAGCTGTTATTCTTCATAAGATATCTCAGAATAAAGATTAAAGCCCCAGAAATCTTTGTTAATGAATGGATCTAATAAATTAGAATTCAGAAAGAAGATGTGTATCTTCTTCACATGTTAATTTTGCATTCCACAAGTGTTTAATCCAGGACAGAGTCACTGCACTCCATAAATCCACAGGAGTAACATCTTGGAGATGAAGCCAAATGACCAAATTCATGGACATATCCGTTTAGTTTTCTGGGCTGCATCCACAAAAGGTTGAAAATTGAGGTCTAGGCTAAAATGGGCTTGCCTAGTTGGTGTTTCAGTGTTATGGGGGAAAAATAATCATAGGATGATCTGGGAATGTTAAACCATTTAGCATTGGAGGTGGAGGAAGCCTGACAGCCCCAGTGGGCAAACGACAAAGCAAATGAGGCTGGGAATTAGTTATTCTTTTCCTGGGAGATCAGAGTGGCACAGAAAAGCACCTTCTCTGTTTGCATGGTTAGAGAGAGTTCTGGGATGTCAATGGAAATTCTCAAATCATCCAGATCATGGTTTGTCTCAAAGGTCTGGGATCAGCCAAAACAGGTTGTAGAGGAAATGTAAATTACCCATCTTTGCATTAAGCCATAACAATGAGGTCGTATGAAGAAAGCCACTGTGTTTCATTAACCTGCTAAAGTTTAAGCCCAGCTCACGTATCAGTAGATTATCTCTGCCGCATAATTTACTTTCTTATCTCCCTTTCCTCCTGTCTTTCTCTAGCTTTTTGAAGGAATGAAAGCTTTCCGGGGCTTGGATCAGCGCATCCGGCTTTTTCGTCCCATGCTCAACATGGATCGCATGTTACAATCGTCTCAAAGAACTTGCTTGCCTGTGAGTGTGTGGAGCACCCTCTTGCCCTAATTCCAGGATCAGCTAAGTTCTTAAGCTAGGATCTTTCTCCCGAGGCCATCTGTGGAACAGTGAAACGCAAAGTTCTCAACCTGAGTCCAATAAAAGGAAGTAGCCGTGGACAGAAAATACTTGGACACCCCCACCCACCCCAAGATATTTCAAGAAAAACTGGGGGAAGTCTCTCCTTGCAACCTGGGGGGGGCAGTTGGAATAGACTTCAATTTAGTGCATTCCAGTTGGGTTGGCTTTTTCTACCCTCATAATTTCCAACGAGGCAGTTATGTGGGGATGGAGAAGTGGTGTGTGTTTGAGATATATTGTAAGGGTCCTTGGTGCTCTGTGAGCTTGCTTTTTTTCCCCCTTGCAGACGTTTCATTACCCCCACTAGATAACGTCATCAGTGTTAGTCCTGATGATGTTACCTAGTTTGGGTAATGGAACCTCTGTAAGGAAACCACCAAGCTCAGAGAGTACCTGGAAGCCTTCATTTCAACCCTGAGTTATAAATATTCTCCTTTATTGGTAAGGTAAAGGTAAAGGTTCCCCCGCACGTGCTTGCTAGTCATTTCCGACTCTAGGGGCCGGTGCTCAGCTCCGTTTCAAAGCCGAAGAGCCAGCGCTTGTCCGAGGACGTCTCCGTGGTCATGTGGCCGGCGTGACTAGACGCCAAAGGCGCACGGAATGCCGTTACCTTCCCACCTTAGTGGTCCCTATTTTTCTACTTGCATTTTTTTTACGTGCTTTCGAACTGCTAGGTTGGCAGAAGCTGGGACGGGTAACAGGCGCTCACTCTGCTACGCGGCACTCGGGATTCGACCCGCCAAACTGCCGACCTTCAGATCGAGAAGCTCAGCGTCCTAACCCCACTGAGCCACCGCGTCCCTTTATTGGTAGACATATCATAATCAAAGCAATTCCATGGTTTGCTTAGTTAGAAGGAAAACGTCCCATATTTTAACATCTCTTGATATTTTTTGTGCACAGGGTTGCCCTGTCAGGAGATGAGAGGAATCACTATTGGATTCAGAGCAGGCAATATGAAGTAGAAGGAAAAATAGTTTCTTGTAGCTTCCTATAGAACAGGGCTTTTCAACCTTTTCACCCATTGTACTACTTTTAGGATATGGCAACCTCCGAGTACCACCAGTCGCCTAGCAAGGTGTCAAAAACTTGATGACCAAAAAAAAAAAAAAAGAAAGGAAAAAAGTGATGAAGCACAGGTAGTCCTCGACTTACAACAGTTCGCTTAGTGACTGTTCGAAGTTACAATGGCACTGAAAAAAGTGCCCCCCAAGCCACAGCTGAGCAAGACATCTGCCTGCCCGCCCGGTGGCGCTTTTCCTCTTGTCCAAGGTTTTCATTGTTGTGAGCATTTCTGTTGAGGATTGGCAGCAGAGGTGTGTGGGGGGGTGTTTGGTTTTTATTCCCCCCCCAGCTGCTGGGTGGTTGCAGCAGGTTTTGGTCACTTCACATGACCCTGGGACACTGTGACCGTCATAAATATGAATCAGTTGCCAAGCATCTGAATGTAAATCACAAGACCCTGGAGATGCTGCAACTTTCCAGCTGATCGGCGCTTCTTCTGGGCTCAGCAGAAGCCCCAGGATCAGCGCCGAGCTCCAGCTGGAGCCTGGCACTGATCCTGGCACATCCGCTGAGCCCTGACAGCCCCGAAGAAGCGCTGATCCTGGCGCTTTCGCTGAGCCCTGCAGCTCCAGCCGTCTCTCACTCAGGCGTGTGCGGTGCTGCCACCGGTTCAGCTCATTCCCCTCCCCCGCGACCACTTTTCTAGGATGGCTGCGTACCACCTGCCAGGTGCCAGTGTACCAGAGGTGGTACCCGTACCACTGGTTGAAAAGCCCTGTCCTATAGGAGGGAGTGAAGAACATTCTTCTGCTTTCAATTAGGACAGTTACCTGTTTCCTTCGGAATCGGATGCTTCTGAATGGAAGCTGTGGGGTGGTAGGAGCAGAAGGCACTGGTGGCTACCAAATCTTGCTTCTGGGTTCCCCAGATGTGTCTCCCTGTTTCCATTGGGGAAGGGATGCTGGAGACTAGATGGGGCTTAGTTCTATCTAGCTGGGTCTTTCAAGGTTCCCAGCAGGATCCTTTATTCTCCGTGCGAGGGCAAACAGCAGGAGCATCACGTTCTTGTCTCCTTGCAGGCATTTGATCGGTCCGAGTTACTTGAATGCATCCGGCAGCTGATACGTGTGGACCAAGACTGGGTCCCCCACTCCAGCGCAGCGAGTCTCTACATCCGCCCCATCTTGATTGGCACCGAGGTGGGTATTAGTGTTTCTAATTTTAGACATTTTAGGCTGCAGACGTCTAGGGATTTCCATCATCAACCCTAACAATTATTTAAACAGGGTTGCCATTTCTAAATGTTGTCCTTCCCTTGTTTTTCTGATTTCTCAAAATCTTTTTTCCACCATGTATATGCATACATTTGAACTAAACTGTGATGTTTCTCTGTGTCGTGTGTGTGCTCGCAGGTGCATAATGGTATTTTTTTGAGAGCTGAATGCAACAAAATTTCATTTTAAAGTATGCTGATTAGTGTAGATTTAAAGTGACAGTAAAGTTCTATTCTATTCTATTCTATTCTATTCTATTCTATTCCTTATTCTTTCCTGTTTTCTATTCTATTCTATTCTATTCTATTCTATTCTATTCTATTCTATTCTATTCTATTCTATTCTATTCTATTCTATTCTATTCTATTCTATTCTATTCTATTCTATTCCTTATTCTTTATTCTATTCTATTCTATTCTATTCTATTCTATTCTATTCTATTCTATTCTATTCTATTCTATTCTATTCTATTCTATTCTATTCTATTCTATTCTATTCTATTCCTTATTCTTTCTTCTATTCTATTCTATTCTATTCTATTCTATTCTATTCTATTCTATTCTATTCTATTCTATTCTATTCTATTCTATTCTATTCTATTCTATTCTATTCTATTCTATTCTATTCTATTCTATTCTATTCTATTCTATTCTATTCCTTATTCTTTCTTCTATTCTATTCTATTCTATTCTATTCTATTCTATTCTATTCTATTCTATTCTATTCTATTCTATTCTATTCTATTCTATTCTATTCTATTCTATTCTATTCTATTCTATTCTATTCTTATCCTTATTCCCATCCCTATCCTATTCATTACAGTCGTGAGTCAATCCAGTTAAGTGTGTGATGGAAACAGGAACAGTGTAAAAAAAAGTTGAATCTCCTTTCAGTCAGGCTTAGCTTTTGGAGATGCTGAAGTTAGGCTCACATAGTTTTCTTGGCTAGGGTGTGGAAATAGTTTGCCGCTACAATTTCCCATATTGTTTTTCAACTTCTCCGTCTGGCCTATGGATAGGTCTGGAAATTCTGGTGGTCTGACTCTTCGGCACGGAGCAGGCCTGACTTCGCTTAGCTTCTCAGCCGACAAAATTGGCCGTTTGTTGCCTTTATAGATCTGGCCATGGAGATTCTCAGTTATCCAGGGAGAGTTGTCTGGAAGTTCGAGTCATGGCAACTGGAGTTCTTTTCTTTTCTGATCTGACACGTTTTGCTGCTTTTTCCAAGAAGCTTCTTCAGGCTGAGCAAAGTCGGTTATAGGAGGACCATTTCAAACCAAAAAGAACTGGAGTGCGGTTGCCGTGACTCAACTTCCAGAGGTTTATAGATCTGCATATTCTGATCATGTTTGCTTATCAGCCCCTTATGCAGCATTCTCCCCTTCTCCCCTTCTCTGCAGCCTTCCTTGGGGGTCTCAATTCCCAATCACGCACTGCTCTTTGTGATCTTGGGCCCCGTGGGTCCTTATTTTACCACTGGCAGCTTCAGTCCTGTTTCTCTCCTGGCTGATCCCCAATTTGTCCGTGCCTGGATGGGTGGTGTTGGCAATTGCAAACTGGGCGGGTAAGTCTAGGACTTCTTTTAACCTAAGTGGCTGGATGAAGCTGGTCTGTTTTAAGTCAGGCTTTTCTAACCTGGACATTTTCCAGATGGGTGAACTTCACCTCCTAACATTCTGGGGAATGCCTGGGGAATTCTGGGGCTTGAAGTCCCCAGTCCCGGAAGGCATATATAGGTAGAGAAGGGCTACTGTCGTCCAATGTTTTGTAGAGATGGGACATTTTTCTTCAGACAAGAGTTGGACTTTTTCCTGTTTTTAAATTTCCTCTAAGCCAGTGATGGCGAACCTTTTAGAGACTGAGTGCCCAGACTGCAACCCAAAACCCACTTATGTATCGTCGGGTGCCGGGTGGGCGTGGCCGTTTGGGTGGGCGTGGCCCATTGGGTGGGCGTGACTGTGGCGGTAACGGCAGACTGGGTGGGACTAAAAAGTTCAATCAATCAATTCCAACTTTGTGAGATCTTTTTTTTTTCTTCCGTGATTTGAAATCGAATGATTGATGGAACCTTTTTTTTTTTTGCACACGGCGGCGGAAACCTAAAGCAAAAATTTTTATAAAACCCAGCTGAAGGCCTACGATTGGGGCGACGGCACGCATGCCCACAGAGAGGGCTCTGCGTGCTGCCTGTGGCACGTGTGTCATTGGTTCGCCACCACTGGTCTAAGCCCTTGAAGACTGCAGGAATTTGTGATATGGCGACAAAGGAGATAATAGGGGTCAAAATGGAGTAGGAATCATACTCAAAATACAGTCTTTTCCCTAACCCTAGCAGAAGCATAAAGTATATATTTTAGCTGCTTTTTTCTTTTTTTTTCAAATGGGGAAATTTTTCATCCCTGAAAATTGCCAATTTGCCCACATAGGTCAATTTTATAGAGCAACAAAGATGATTAGTGGAGGCTAAAACGTATGAGGAACAGTTGCTGGAATTAGGTATGTCTAGTTTAACGAAGAGAAGGACGAGGGGGGACACGATAGCAGTGTTCCGATATCTCAGGGGTTGCCACAAAGATGAGGGAGTCAACCTATTCTGCAAAGCGCCTGAAGGCAGGACAAGAAGCAACAGGTGGAAACTAATCAAGGAGAGAAGCAACCTAGAACTGAGAAGAAATTTCCTGACAGTTAGAACAATTAGCCAGTGGAACAACCTGCCTCCGGGAGTTGTGAATGCTCCAACACTGGGAAACTTTAAGAGATTGGACAACCATTTGTCTGAAATGGTATTGGGTTTCCTGCCCGAGCAAGGGGGTTGGACTAGAAGACTTCCAAGGTCCCTTCCAACTCTTATTTTGTTATAAGTAAAGGTAAAGGTTCCCCCGCACATGCATGCTAGTCTTTTCCGACTCTAGGGGCCGGTGCTCATCTCCGTTTCAAAGCCGAAGAGCCAGCGCTTCTCCGAGGACGTCTCCATGGTCATGTGGCCAGCATGACTAGATGCCAAAGGCGCACGGAACGCTGTTACCTTCCCACCGTAGTGGTCCCTATTTTTCTACTTGCATTTTTTTTACGTGCTTTCGAACTGCTATTTTGTTATAGGGCCCTGGAAAAAAAAAAGAGGATTGCCACAGACAGTCTATAGATGTTCCACCCCTGTTTTAATATTTAAGTAGTGGTCTATTTTCCAAATACTGTATATGCAGGGGTAGAGTAACCGGGCCTTGACTGGAGGAAAGTTTTGGGGAGAAGAGGTATTTAGAGAAGCCTTGTTGGCTGCCTCTTTTCACCAAGGGCAGAGGCCTTTGGTTTAATTGGAGATGTGCTTGATCCTCCATCTCTTGTCCCTTTCCTCTTTCCCTTTTAGTCTTTCAGGCTGGCTTTGCATTCATTTCGATCGACGGATAAATGCCTTTGAATCTGATCAGAGTCTTGTCCTGTTCTTGTGTTGCCTTTAGCAACTATGGCCCCACCATATATGTGCAAGGAGAGGCTGCCAAACTGGGTTGCCAGCAGGTTTTGTGGCTGTATGGAGACGACCACCAAATCACCGAAGTTGGGACCATGAACATTTTCTTGTTTTGGAAGGACCAAGAGGGAGGTAAGGAATTTGATTTCAGGCTAGTTGTGGGTTCATATTAGTTCTTTTGGGCTTTGATGGGAACATGGTCCTGTTGTAAAGCTGATTCAACATATTGGGTAAACATCATTGCCTTGTTCCTAAAATAAATTACCATTAGGAAATTCCTTCACTTATCCAAAAAAACCACCTCGTCTTGGTTTTTCATCCAAAACTGTTCAGTCTCTTCTCCTCATCTCCTGGATATATTTATTGGGGTAGTGTATGGGCATCTGTTCCTAACTACCAGGTAGTCCTCAAATTACAACCACAATTGAGCCTGGAATTCTAATTATGGTCATTAAGCAGGTCACTATGTGAATGGACCCAAGATTACACTATGTGTTTGGTGCTGGTCTGTTCAGTGAATGCTGTGGTCACTAAGCAAATCCATTATACCCAATGGATGTGTTTTGCTGGGAACCAGAATTAACTGTCGGAGATGGGCAAAAAAATGTTGACAATTGTCGCTGTGTGGGACATTGTAAATGGCCATAAAGGTGAGCCAGTTGCCAAGTGCCCAAAATGTGATCATGTGAGTGCGGAGGTGGCGTTATGGCCACTGTCGCTTTGAAATTGGATGGTAAGTGACTTTTGGTAGGGGTCCGTCATAACTATGGACAGCCTCTTAGTGGCTGTTGTAAGTCGAAGACAGTGATGCCAACATGATGAAATGGTTGTCACCAAAATGAGGAAACACACCCCCCCCCCAAAAAAAGCTCTACCCTTTCACCTGTGCTACTGCACACAGGGGCAAAGTTTTCGTTGTGATGCATATTTCACACTTGCTGCCCTCCTGCAGACACCCACCATTGCAGGAAGGAGGAGGAGAAGGCAACCTTGGCGAATCTTTAAAAACCACCTTAGCATCCAAGCCATGCATTCTCTGGATTTGTGGATTTTATGACTTATTAAATTAGTATCCAAAGGCAAGCGCTTACCGTATTATCCGGCGTATAAGACGACTGGGCGTATAAGACGACCCCCTACATTTCCTGTTAAATTATAGGGTTTGGGCTATACTCGCTGTATAAGACTACCCCTCTTCCAACGCACACCAAATAAAAATTAAAAAACATCAGATTTGATTTTAATATGGTAATTTTAATTCAAATGCTTATGACATGCAGGTACTTAGTAGGAAAACTGTCACTTATAAACATAAGGCTGTTTGTCATCAAACATGTAAACATAAAACAGTGCAAGTGGATTAAACTTTTCCTAATTCACTCTAAAGCTTTCCCTGCACAGACCAAATGGGAGATCCGCTCCAGGTTTTCCAGCCAGCCCGCCCAGTTCCTGAGTCAAATGTGTCCTTAGAGCTAAGCAGCTGCTCTGGCTGCTGCATTCCCCACCTGCCTTTCAAGTTGGGATAGACTGCAGCTGCTCTTCAACTTTAGAAGGAAAGACGCCCAGACCCCAGCCTGTAAAAAAATCACAGACTGCAGCTTCTTTTCCAATTGGTCCCGCTTTCCCTGCGCAGACCAAATGGGAGATCCGCTCCAGGTTTTCCAGCCAGCCCTGTCCTTAAAGTTTCAGCACCCGGCGTATAAGACGACCCCTGACTTTTGAGAAGATTTTCATGGGTTAAAAAGTCATCTTATATGCCAGAAAATACGGTACTCAAAATGACAAGTGGCCAGGGATTTTATTTTCTTGTGTCATAGAGAAAAGGGTGTCATTTCTTAACAGGGCACAAAGAGCACCAAGAGGCATCAGGAAGGATATGTTTGAGTTTTTCCTTTAGTCCTATACGTAGTCCTTGACTTAGAGCCATTTGAAATTACAAGTGGTTTACAACAGGCGCTCCCCCTTGCAACCTTTGCAGGTCATGTGATCAGAATTCAGGTGCTTGGCAACTGGCATGTATTTATGATGGTTGCAGGGACCCGGGTGGGGGTCATGTGATCGCCATGTGTGATCTTTCCAGCCAGCTTTCAACAAGTCAATGGGGGAAGCCAGGTTTACTTAATGATCACACGATTAGCTTAATGACATGGCAATTTGCTTAACAACCATGCCACATTAGTCAATTAGGATTCCTTAACCTTTGGTGCTTGCTTGCTTGATCAGTCTATCTGTCTGTCTGACATCTGTCTATCTGTCAGTCTGACTATCTCTTTGTCTATCTGCCTGTCTATCTTACCTATCCTTGTTCTGAAATTTTAAATAATTCAAAAAGAAAATGAAAACTTACATAAGTGTTGCCATATTACATGTTCCAAAAATTAAACCTCTTGAAAGTACGACCGAATGTATATTAAATATTATCTCATGATCATTTATGAAAATAATATGTGTATATTTTTGGTTGCTCTTCTCTGATTAAACATAGCTAGTGGTTGGATCCCAGGTTAGTTACTGTATGTGCAGAATTGGCACATTGAAACCGCCAGAGTTTATCCACGGCAACTTTGTGCCATTTGGATTGATAAATTCTGTATACAGGACTTAAATTCCCATGCAATTCAGCTTTCTAAAGCTTCTGTCAGACCTGATTTTGCCTTTTAATTATAATCATGTTCCCTCCCCTCAGTTAGTTCTGCCTTTTGGAGTTTCGGAAATATTTTTGTGCTGTGACATACAACCATCCCTGGAAATGTATAACTGTAATGTTCATTTTTCAGATATGGAGCTGGTCACCCCTCCGCTTAATGGAATCATTTTACCTGGTGTGACCCGACAAAGCCTTCTTGATTTGGCCCGCAAATGGGTGAGCATGCAGAAGTGTGGGGTAGCCCTGCCTCCAATGGGGGGATTGCATGCTTCTTATTGAAACTGGTGCTTTTTTTTCCTTGCTGGGTAAAAGTAAGGGTGTTGATGTCAAATCATGAGTTACGGAGAGAATCAGAGTCTACATTTTGGTGGGGTGACTTAGGACCATAGAAATGAGCAATATTGTCAAGGGAGTAGGGCTGGGATTTTCCATTTTTTTCCCAGGTGGCCAAAGAGTGGGATGTGGAGATCTCTTGGAAGAGAAGCTCAAACAGGTCAGAATAGTGGTTGCAACTATGCAACCACTAAAAGCGCCCTTCGCTTTTAGCATACAAAAAAAGAGAGTGAAGTGTGAAGTCGCAGATGCTTCCCCCCCATTGTTACTTCTAGTGGGATGGGTTTTTTTTTCCCCCTGACCTTTTTTGTACTGTTGAATAACAATAACTATTAAACCGATTGTCGGTCTTACAGGATGATTTACAAATGTTTCTGACCTGGTAGGAAGCTTGACTATGAACGTTCAACCTTCTTGCCACCGATACTGGGAGTGTGGGATGAGCAGAGTCAAGGAACCACTGGTCCCTAGTCTTCATTGACTGACAGAGAATCCCCAGAAATTTAAGACAGTTTCTCTAAGACCTCTTTGAAGACAGAATGGCTTGACTCTGAGATGTTTTGCATGCGGTGCCTGTGCAGCCAAGAAGTGGCCCTGAAATAGATGGACTCAAAATTCAGTTGCAAGATCGAGTTTGGGTCGCTCACCGGGTTCAGAGATTTACTTTTCCGGAGCCCATCTTCAAAGAACTTCTCTCTACTGGAATACGTGCTTTGGGCTGTCCTGTGAGTCCTATTTATTTGGTGACTTCCTATTGGCTGATAGGTGTGTTGATGGCCGGCAATTGGCTGTCGTTTCCTTCCTTCCAAAACTTCTGGTCCCGATGACCGACTCAAATTCCATCTTGCAACATTAGCCTGGGATGTGTATACTTGCCTTCATTCAAAATTCGGTCTTTCTGCATTTTAAAACATGGCTGACAGCAGGATTTAAACGTGTTTGTCTCTCTTTCTACCCAGGGGGAATTCAAGGTTTCAGAGAGAGTCATCACCATGTCTGACCTGATTAAAGGCTTGGAAGAGAAAAGGTTGAAAGAAATGTTTGGATCGGGCACGGCCTGCGTGGTATGTCCCGTGGACAGAATTCTCTTTCAGGGCAAGGTGAGGGTCACGGGACATTCCCAACTGCGACTTTCTTGGTTTCCCTACATCTATGTTGTTCTTCTAAATGCAAACTGGGTTTCTGTCTCTCTTGGAACAGAATTATCATATTCCCACAATGGAAAATGGACCTGAGATTGCAAAACGGTTTCTGAAGGAGCTGACAGATATTCAGGTAAAATCCTCAGTGGGAGACAGAAAAACGTGTTTTTGCTTGATTTTTTTTTCACATTTACAATTTTAAATTCTCTCTGTCCTTTTTCTTCATTGATCTGCACTTGAAAAAGTACCTGTTTCAGCAAATTCTCTTGCATTTCAGCCGTGGCAAGGCGAAAGGGGCCTACTTTTCCTCATATCCTCAGTCAAAAACAAACCTTTCCATGCTGCTTCTTGGGGTGCTGGATGGGCTATTCCAGTGACAACACACCGTCTCTGGCTATGCTCCTTGTGACCTCTTAGGGCAGAAAGAGAAAGTACATGGAAATGGTACCATCTTGCTGAAATTTGGGGGGGGGGGGGTGGCGGCTCAGAAAATAAACCAAATTAGGATTAGCAAGCATAGCGATGAAATTCCTGCCCTGAACGTTAGATTCTTTGTGTTTTACCATCTCTGTGCAACATAACCTGACGTCTGATTGGGACAATCCTGAGGATACTGATGCACCTTACACAATTGAAGTCATCTGCTTTCTTTTTCCAAGCAGTGAGGTGTTGTGAATAAAAAATTTGACTCGGAGTGGAGAGACCCAGGCTTCAGTTCCCTCTCTGCCGTGAAAGCTTACTGGGTGACTTTGGGCCAGTCAATCCCTCTCATCCCAAACACCCTCACAAACGCGGTGGTTACCTGTACTAAGATATAAGCCTGTACTAAATCAAAATACTAAAATGGAGCCCCCAGGCTAGGTTAAGTTACCCGTCCCAATAGACAGATTCACGAACAGCAAAGTGCGTTGGTTCTCATTAAAATTACCGAGTTAATTTGAGAGAGAGTCCTGGGTCAGTTTCCATTTTTAGGCCCTGCCTACTACTTCAAAATGAAAGCAGATTTCGGCTTGCTCTGCCTTTCCGTGATTGAGCCACAAGAGGGCAGAATAGCTTTGTGATGGAATGTTTGTGTTTGTGTGTGCCTGTGTTATCAGTTTTGATACCTGGGAAAGCAGTTTTCTTGGCAAGATGTCAGAAGTAGCTTGCCATCACCTCCTTTGTAGGGGTGAGAGTGAGTGACTGGCCCAACGTCTAGGTCAGGGGTAGGCACCCTCGGCTCTTTTATGACTCGTGGATTTCAACTCCCAGAATTCCTGAGCCAGGTAGGCAACCTCGGCTCTTTTATGACTCATGGACTTCAACTCCCAGAATTCCTGAGCCAGCATGGCTGGCTCAGGAATTCTGGGAGTTGAAGTCCATGAGTCATAAAAGAGCCGAGGTTGCCTCCCTTGTTGCAGCAAGTAGATCAATACTGGGCTCTCTCTCTCTCTCTCTCTCTCTCTCTCTCTCTCTCTCTCTCTCTCTCTCTCTCTCTCTCTTTCAGTGTCGTTGTAACTTTGAACAGTCACTAAATGAACTGTTGTAAGTCAAGGACTACCTGTACATCTTTTCAATAAAAAGTTAACTGTTTTCATGACTCTTTTCATATTTTTCGTACTTTTGTTTAAATAGTTCTTGTCATTCTGCATAATGCCTAGATATTACGTATGCACAATGCCTAGGGAAAATATATAGCATATTAAAATAACCTTTCATATTTTGCCTGAAAATGTCACAGACTCTATAGATTTCCTGGGCATTGTGTGCTATGCCAGCTTTTCACATACTGCTGGTAATGTATATAAAAATATGATTCTCTCTAAAACTGGGATTTCTAGTGAGAGGGAGAAGGGCCTTCTTTAAAAAGTTTCAGGCTTACAGGTAGTTCTCAACTTATGACCATAATTATTACAGTTGTAAGTCATGACAGTTGTAGAGCAGGTCCTCACATGATTGGACACCAATTTATAGGGGGGGTTTTTTGGACCAGTCGTTAAACAAACCCATTGTTCTTTATGAGGCATTTTTTTGTAAAAAATGGAAGTAAATGCCAGTTTTTGGCAAAAACATCATAAATCATCATGGCAACCAGCCCAAAATGTTGCCAAGTGCCCAAAATGTGGTTACATAACTGTAAGGGGAATAATGACTGTTGAAACTTTAGAACCAGGCCGTAATACCTTTTGTGGTGTATGTAATACTTTGAACAATCACTAAGTCAAGGAGTATGGGAGAAGTAATTCTTAATTTTCACCCTCCCAAACTTCTAGGAATTTGTTGCAAGACACACTGGGGGGTAAAATAGCACCCCATAGGAGCTCAATTTTATGAGTAGCTGAAGCACACACTTAAAAAAAAAGAAATAAAAAGGTGGGGTGAAGAACAATTATGCCAACAACAGTAATCCAGGTTCTTGAAAAAAAAATCTGGTTTGCACTGAAAAAAGTGTCAATATCGCCCCTTCTCCACATCATTACTTGTAATTCAAGTAAATCAAGAGCAGTGAGCTAATGCCTCCTTAAGTAACACCAGCTGCCTGCAATTA
Organism: Vipera berus; assembly: GCF_964194415.1. Classification (NCBI taxonomy): domain Eukaryota; kingdom Metazoa; phylum Chordata; class Lepidosauria; order Squamata; family Viperidae; genus Vipera; species Vipera berus. Next base: position 55,873,454 of record NC_138210.1, on the reverse strand, counting down.
GTGCAGGTTCGAGTCCCACTAGGCTCAAGGTTGACTCAGCCTTCCATCCTTCCGAGGTAGGTAAAATGAGGACCCAGATTGTTGGGGGCAATAAGCTGACTTTGTAATAATGCTGCTTGGGGGCCCCCCGAAAACCCTAATAAGCAGGCATATGGATAGAATGAAGGCTATTGCTAAGCACATTGATTTGTGCTTCTTAGATTGTAAGCCACCCTGAGTCTTTGGAGAAGGGTGGGATATAAATGGGATTTAAAAAAAATCGTGTCTGTAAATGTGGAGGGGAAAGCAATTCTGATTAGCTCTGCTCCTGCTTAGTAGTTTGGGAGTCTACAACCACGAAGTTTGATATTTTTTTTATCTTTCACAGTATGGACGCATCGCCAGCGACTGGGCCCAGGCGGTTTGCTGAAGACTGTGGGATTTGACTTTTCTCTGCTCTTGTTCAGCTTCATTCTCTTCACCACAGCTATATTTATGATATGGTTCTAAAGCTTTTCCAATTTTGCCTTCCCTTTTGTCAGAGATTTTACTGATCCTCTGCCTGGTTTGGGAGAACTACACTTTCTCTGTATAAACCCAGGCCCTTGATGGCTCTGCAAAACACTCCATATCAGGAAGGCCTGCCCTGGTCCAGGACCCAGAGGAATACCAGATAAACCTCTTTGTGATGGAAACAAAGCTTTGAACTTTGAGTGGCTTGCTCTGCTTCTCTCTCTCCACTCCAAAACTCGGCTGCTTTTTGCTTTTAAGTGCAATATTGAGAGAGAGTGGGAGAAAACGAAGGAATGTGGGGTGTCCGCAAAGCTCTAATACTTCATGTGCATGATTGCCAATTTTTTTTCTAAAAAAAATAGTCGCTTGGATTCATGTAGAAGCACATGTAAAAAAAATGTAATCATATTGCTCTTATAAAAGTATTCATTTTGGTATCTTTACGGAGGGCGCCAACATTTTAAATTTTGGTTTCTGTATCTTAAACGGAACATTTCCAGAAATGTGAAATTCTTGTTTCGTGTGGATGACTCTTCTTCACTTTCTAAGCTAAATCTGCTGGCTAGATAAAAAAGAAGTCTTAGATCTTCAGAATTAACGTGGAGCTACAGTTGGCTTTTTAAGGTGGAAAATGATTCAAAAATCTTGTGACAAGATAGGTGGCATATAAATTTAATAAAGAAATAAAATTAAACTGGATCTTGAGGAAAGCTCCTGCCACCCATTTCTGACTTTCTTGCTCTGTGTAGTGAGCAATGTCTATTCTAGTGCTTGGCAACTTTGGCAACTTTAAGAAGTTTTGACTTCAACTGTCAGAGTTCCCCAGCTAGGTGTCTTTGGAACTCTGGGAGCTGAAGTTGACACATCTTAAAAGTTGCTAAGGTTTAAAAAAATTAATCTATAAGCAGTACAGTTTGGGATAGTTTGTTTGTTCCTTTGTTTTATCAAATTTATATAGCTTCTCATCTCATGAAAAGTGACCCTGGGTGTCATACAATCATTCTGAGTAGCCATGGTGGTGCATTGGTTGGAATGCAATATTGCAGGCTATTTCTGCCAGCAGTTCGATTCTGACCGACTCAAGGTTGACTCAGCCTTCCCATCCTTCCGAGGTCGGTAAAATGAGGACTCAGATTGTTGGGGGCAATAGGCTGACTCTGTAAAACCGCTTAAGAGAGGGCTGTAAAGCACTGTGAAGTGGTATATAAGTCTTAAGTGCTATTACTATTGCTAAGCCATGACTTCCCAGAATTCTTTGAGCCATTTGAACAGTTTCTGTAAACCAAAGGGTCCTAGCAGAAAAAAAATATATAGCCCCATTATCGCTAGCATTGTAATGCGCACATCCCATGAAGCTAGGTGCCGCACTTGGTACCTACTAGGCTGTCTCCTCTGATTGCTAATGCATTTTTTTAGATCTTTTCATTAATAAAAACAATAGAAAATTGATGTACCACAAAGCAAAACACCAGGATCATCATTTTCCAGGAAGAATTAATTCTTGAAGGAGTTCATTAGAGTTCATTAGACCTTATTAGGAAATAAAGTTATTGGCTGGTTGTAATCCTTAGTTATTGGCTGGTTGTAATCTTGCCTATCTAGGGGGGGAAAACACAGCTTGGAGCTAGAGGTGATGGTGGACAGCCTTTTTCTTAGTGGTGGTTACAAGTCTGATAGCCATAAAGGTGATCCAGTTGTACGGGAATTGTTTCATTTGAAATTTGCCCACACTTCAGCTCCCCACCCACCTATCTCCCCCCTCGTCTCTTTCTTTCTGGCTGTCCTGCCCCTGGCATTGCTGCCAACCCCTGCCCACCTCCGCTGCTCCCAGCAGACATTTATATTTTCTTCCTCCTGCTGCGAGTGAGCCCACGTAGCTGCTAGCCCTTTGTGAGGCTGTGTGAATTGGAAGCGAGCACAGCCAGACGGGAGAAACTTGAGTTCCTCGCCTAACAATGGCGTGGTCCTCACCTAATGACTAAAGTGGGAACTACTGGAATTACTGTTGCTAAGTGGTACAGCTGTGATCTTTCGCCTAACAACTAGTCCACCTAGCAATGGAAATTCCAACTAAGGTTATTAAGTGCGGATTGATCCAAATGTGCTGGGCTAAGTCACACTGTATCTTGGTCAAGTAAACCCAAAAGAAAAGTACAAAAAACCCCATGCTTGTCTAAAAAACAGAATTTCACTGGGTTAAAGATCCACCTGACCCCAGCTTTTCCATCTGCACATTTTTGCTGAAGATTGTTCTTGACCAGCGAAGAGTTGATATTATATTTATATTCATAAAGTAATTGAAGTTGGAAACAGGCATGTGATTTAGGATTAATTTGGAGCAGGGGTGTCAAAACTGCTGGCTCGCAGGCCGGAGGCGTCACGCCAAAACCGCGCCCACTCCATTGCCGGCAATGGGAAAAAAGTTGCGATACGTCGCGACACGTCACCTGACGTCATGGGTTTGACACCCGTGATTTGCAGGGCACAACATTTTAAGAAGACCTTTTATGCATTGTGCAACAAACAGGTCCCTGAACATTGGGAAAGAGAAAAATTTTGGACTCTGCCATTGGAGATTTCTGGGTAAAACTAGAATTTGCCCCAACCTGTGGAGATGATGGCTCCTCTAAGAATGTAACTCCAGAAGGATTCTGGCCTATGCTAGAAAGAAATAAAGGAGACTGCTATTTCTTGTTGTGAATCACATGGTCCATAATATATGATACATGCTCAGTGCATTTTGGAACTCTAAAACCTGGGGTAGAGTGGATAGAAGGAATCCTATCATTTGCAGCCGAAAAGTCGTGTAGATATTCCCAACTCATCTACCTCACTGGAGTTTTGCTTTGCTTTGTTTATTTATTTAATTTTTTGGAAAACAAATATGAAAGGAATAATGGAAAAAAGTAAAGCAATGGAAGATGAGCTGATCCTTACACCAAATGTGAGCTGACATACAAGAAATAACTTCTTATTAATAACTCTTAGTAGAAGCTCATTATTTGCTATCCTGAAATGTACGAGATAATACATTTTTTTGGGTTCAGCAATATGCTTTAAGCTCTAGACCAAAATAGCAATCATGGTCCTTCTGCATTAAAATTCGTCATTGGTTATGCTGCCCCAAATTCTTCCCTTCAGCAGAATAATTTAGGACAGAAGAGAATATTTTTGTTCTACATTCATTAGAAATCAAGTATTTTTCCTGATTTGCATCCAACCATGGAGAGGTCTGCCAATACCTTGCGATCTAACATCTGCTTGTCCTGGTTTAAACCTACTGTAAATTTCTCGGAATGAGTTATTCAGAAGAATGCCATGTCTGAAAGCGTCATATGTAATTTTGAAGCTCATCCATGTAGCCCTCAACACAATTTGGGAGAGAATTTCAATTGCTAAGCAAGGCGGTTGTTAAGCATATTGCACCCAATTTTTATAGCCTTGTTTGTCCCTGTTAAGTGAGTTATTGTAGTTATTACCAGGAATCATGCAGTTGTTAAGGAAATCCAGCTTTCCCAATTGGCTTTACTTGTCAGAAGCCACCTGGGAAGGTTGCAAATATGGTGATTTGTGGTATAGTAAAACTGACAAATATCTGAAAACAATGAGGGTCTTCACATTATTTTGAGAAGTTTGCATAAAATAACCACTTCCTGCTTAAAAATGAGATGAGTGGAATTTGGCTTGGCACAGCCTTTGAATGAATAGACAATATAAGCATGGGGGAATGTAATCTTTGAGGGCACCTTAGGACAATTCATTGTCGGGAGATGACATGGTTGTATCCATCATGAAGTCATAACAAGGTGAGCTCTTCAATCATTATCAAAGCCCTAGGGGTCCATTTGGATCTTGCCCTCTGACAATCCAACCACATTTCTCATCACACACACACACACACACACACACACCACCCCATCTAAGGGCAGTTGCTGTGGGAGCCACTGAAGAGGAATTAGTGACTCCCAAGAAACTAGAGAGATAGCTTCAAGATCATGTGAAGTACGAGGGCAATTCAGAAATAAACCTCCATTTAGTTATCAATGACAGACAGTCACAAATACAGAACTTTTATTATACACATTAGAAAACTGCAACATTACTTTTCGACATAATCACCATTCAAACTGAGGCACTTGTCATAATGTCTTACAAGGTTTGAAATTCCTTAGTAATAGTCGCTTGGCGCCAAATCTAGGCTATGGGGGGATGGTGATCAACAACATCCCAATGTTCTTGGGTGCATCTAGCAGTTTGTGTGAACCAACACCGCACTGGAAGCCAGCATGCCCCAACGCTTATTATGCATGGCTTGACTGAGTTTTTGTAACGTTTCACAGTAGACATCTGCCTGGTTTGGGAGAACTACAGTTCTAGATGGGGAAGAAATGGAGGTAGTGACAGATTTTATTTTCCTGGGCTCCAGGATCACTGCAGATGGGGACTGTAGCCAAGAAATTAAAAGACGCTTGCTCCTCGGGAGGAAAGCCATGGCAAATCTAGACAGCACACTAAAAAGCAAAGACATCACCCTGTCAACAAAAGTGCGTATAGTCAAGGCTATGGTCTTCCCAGTTGCAATGTATGGCAGTGAAAGTTGGACCATAAAAAAGGCTGAGCGCCAAAGAATTGAGGCCTTTGAACTCTGGTGCTGGAGAAGACTCCTGTGAGTCCCTTGGACTGCAAGGCGATCAAACCAGTCAGTCCTAGAGGAGATCAACCCTGACTGCTCTTTAGAAGGCCAGATCCTGAAGTTGAAACTCAAATACTTTGGCCACCTAATGAGAAGGAATGACTCACTGGAGAAGAGCCTAATGCTGGGAAAGATTGAGGGCAATAGAAGAAAGGGATGACAGAGAATGAGGTGGCTGGATGGAGTTACTGAAGCAGGAGGCGTGAGCTTAAATGGACTCCAGAAGATGGTAGAGGACAGGAAGGCCTGGAGGAACGTTGTCCATGGGGTCGCAATGGGTCGGACACGACTTCGCAACTAACAACAACAACAACAACAACAGTTTCCCTGTATAAACCCAGGCCCTTTATGGCTCTGCAAAACACTCCATATCAGGAAGGCCTGCCCTGGTCGAGGACCCAGAGGAATACCAGATGAACCTCTTTGTGATGGAAACAAAGCTTTGAACTTCAAGTGGCTTGCTCTGCTTCTCTCTCTCCACTCCAAAACTCGGCTGCTTTTTGCTTTTAAGTGCAATATTGAGAGAGTGGGAGAAAAAGAAGGAATGTGGGGTGTCCGCAAAGCTCTAATACTTCACATGCATGATTGCCAATTTTTTTTAAAAAAAATAGTCGCTTGGATTCATGTAGAACAGACATGTCAAACACAAGGCCCGGGGGCCGGATCAGGCCCGCAAAGTGGTTTCATGTGGCCCTCGAAGCCATCCTGGAAACAGCGAGGGAATGGCCCCCACTGCCTTGGCCCTGGCCCAGAGACCCTCCTTCTGCCAGAGACCCTCAGATCTGTCCCACTCCTGCCCAGGCCCCCATAGGCACCCTTGATGCGAACGATGTAGAGCTGGCCATGCCCACCCAGTAAGCCATACGCACTCTATCCACGCCCACCCAGTAGGCCACGCCCACCCTGGCTATACCCACCCGGCCCCCTGAGGGTCACCGCAATGCTGATGCGGCCCTCAATGAAATTGAGTTTGCCACCCCTGATGTAGAAGCACATGTAAAAAAAATGTAATCAAAGTCATATTGCTCTTATAAAAGTTTTCATTTTGGTATCTTTACGGAGGGCGCCAAAATTTTAAAGTTTGGTTTCTATATCTTAAACGGAACATTTCTGGAAATGTGAAATTCTTGTTTCGTGTGGATGACACTTCGCTTTCTAAGTTAAATCTGCTGGCTAGATAAAAAAGAAGTCTTAGATCTTCAGAATTAACGTGGAGCTACAGTTGGCTTTTTAAGGTGGAAAATGATTCAAAAATCTTGTGACAAGATGGGTGGCGTATAAATTTAATAAAGAAATAAAATTTATTTATTTATTTAATAAGTAAATAAAATTAAACTGAATCTTGAGAAAAGCTCCTGCCATCCATTTCTGACTTTCTTGCCCTGTGTAGTGAGCAATGTCTGTGCTAGTGTTTGTCAAACTTGGCAACTTTAAGAAATTTGGACTTCAACTTTCAGAGTGCCCCAGCTAGGTGTCTATGGAACTCTGGGAGCTGAAGTTGACACATCTTAAAAGTTGCTAAGTTTCTCTAAACCAAAGGGTCCTAGCAGAAAAAATATATATAGCCCCATTATCACTAGCATTGTACTTCGAACATCCCATGAAGCTAGGGACCTCACTCGGTACCTACTAGGCTGTCTCCTTTTCATTAAGAAAAACAATAGAAAATTGGTGTACTGCAAAGCAAAACATCAGGATCATCATTTTCCAGGAAGAATTCTCAAAGGAGTTCATTAGACCTTATTAGGAAATAAAGTTATTGGCTGGTTGTAATCCTTAATGTAGAAAAGTCCTGCCTGTCTAGGGGGGAAAAACACAGCTTGGAGCTAGAGGTGATGGTGGACAGCCTTTTTCTTAGTGGTGGTTACAAGTCTGATAGCCATAAAGGTGATCCAGTTGTACGGGAATTGTTTCATTTGAAATTTGCCCCACACTTCAGCTCCCCACCCACCTATCTCCCCCCCCCCTCGTCTCTGTCTTTCTGGCTGTCCTACTCCTGGCATTGCTGCCAACCCCTGCCAACAGTAGACATCGGAATTGATGGTCAAGCCGCGCTCCATGAACTTCACTAGCAGTACTTTGGCATCTTCACATTTGGCAGGATTTTCTATGGCACCACTTCCGGTGTTGGTGTTGGTTCACGATAATACTCGTCCGCACACCGCTAGACGCACTCAAGAACTTTTGAAGCAGTTCCACTGCGATGTTTTTGATCACCCCGCATGGACCAGATTTGGTGCCGAGTGACTATTACTAAGGAATTTAAAACCTTGTAGGACAGAGATGTCAAACTCGCGATGTCACGTGACGTCACGCAACATACCAGGACGGTTTTGCCATTGCTGGCAATGGGGTGGGCGCGGCTTCCAGATGACACGTCCGGACCGCGGGCCGGCAGTTTGACACCCCTGTTGTAAGACATTATGACGTGCCTCAATTTTAATGGCAATTATGTTGAAAAGTAATGCAATGTTGTTTTCTAATGTGTATAATAAAAGTTCTGTATCTGCGAGTCTCTGTCACTGATAACCGAATGGAGATTTATTTCCGAATTGCCCTCATAATAGTACTGCTTTATACTGTACTGGTGAAGCCACACTTCATCCAGTTCTGGTTACTACGATAGAAAAAATATGCTGAAAGCCCTAGAGAAGAACAACCAAGATGATAAAGGGTCTGAAGGCTAAACCATGCAATGAATGATTGAGAGAACTAAGTGTGTGTATTATAGTCTAGGAAAAATAAAGGACTGGAGCAGGGGTAGGCAACCTTGGCTGTTTTATGACTCGTGGACTTCAACTCCCAGAATTCCTGAGCCAGCCATGCTGGCTCAGGAATTCTGGGAGTTGAAGTCCACGAGTCACAAAAGAGCCAAGGTTGCCTACCCCTGGACTGGAGCGATATGATAACGGTGTTCCAGTACTAGGGGGACTCTCACAGAGAAGAGGGGGTCAACCTATTCTCCAAAGCACCAGAGACCAGGACAAGAAGTAGTGGGTGGAAGATCCTTAAAGAGTGATTCAACCTAGAACTAAGTAAAAATTTCCTAACAGTGAGAACAGCTTGCCTTCAGAAGTGCTCCACCACTGGACATTTTCAAGAAGAGACTGGGCAGCCATTTGTCCTGAATGGTAGAAGGTCTCCTGCTTGAGCAGGGGGTTGGACTAGATGACCTCCAAGGTCCCTCCCAACCCTATTATTCTGTGTCCTATATAATTACACTGTTTGAGCTGCAAAATGGATAGACCCCCCCCCACCAGCTCTACTGTGTGCCCAACGATGCAAGATGCCATGGGTGGCAAACTGTATACCATGGTAGAACAGGTGGGTTTCAGGGATCTTTTTAGATTCTTTACTAAGGAATTTAGATCTCCTTTTTCCCCAGGCCTCACACTTGTCCACAACAGCCTCGTGACAAGGATCCCTCTTCTACAATCACCGCTAAAGAAAGGAAGTGTCGTCATTTTTTTTTTCAGATCAACCCTGGAGGGCAAACCAGATGACTGATTTGCTTTGATGTTGTTGGTTCCCCCCCCCCCTTCCACTTTCTAGAGGTATTTGCTGAAGAATGAGATAAGGCTGATGCTGCAACAAACATCACACTTAGGCTGGCGCCTGAGTGGGGCTCTTTGTGTGACGAACGTTATCCCCAGTTTACTGCAAATATGGTGTTGATGTGGTGTCAATGAGGTTTAGAAATCCTTTTGCACAATGAGGGTTCTACAAACACCATGAGAGTTGGGGAATGAGAGTCAAACTTCAGGCCTTTACCCACATCTGAATTGTGAAGCTTTTTTCATGCTTCCCTGAATGGGCAAAATGGAATTTCTGTTCTCTTGGGTCTGGTCTCCTACCTCTGTTTCAAGTCATTGCAGTCAAAAGAGGTGAGATAATTGGTGACAAAGCTTCAATGGATTTTGTACACCTGAATAATCAGAAACGTTATCAGAAAATGCACAACACAACAACTAGACACAAGGACAGTTTTCCCCCCATGTTGTCACTCTGCTCATCAACTAATTCCCACAACACTGTGCAACTACTTAATAGGACTGTATTACTATTAGCCTTCTCATCTTTCCTATTTCCTTATCTTCTTCTGACTATAACTTAGTTGCTTGTATCTTATGATTTATATTGACTGTTTATTTAGTATCCTAGTATGATTTATGTTGATTGCTTATTTAGTATCCTATCACTGAGCATTGTATCTTGATGATTTATGATTGTATTTTATGATTGTCCTCATGATTTATGACTTGTTGCTTGTACGTACACTGAGAGCTTATGCACCAGAGACAAATTCCTTGTGTGTCCAATCACACTTGGCCAATAAAGAATTCTATTCCATTCTATTTATGTGTAACCACAGGTTTTAGCAAAATTCATTTTAAATTATAGCTTTCCATATTAGTTCAATATACTGCCTCTAATGCTAACAGCACTGTCTGTCAGCATGTACTTTTGTATATAATCTTTGAGGCCATTGCAAACAATGCAAGTTGTTTCTGTGACATGTTCATCTTCATCACATAACAGGAAATAGATTTTTTTTCTTTTAAACTAGATTGATTTAGTTGGATTAACAAGGATCTAATGAACCTAGCTTTAGGTTCCTGATTTTCTTTCCTGATTTTTCCTGATTCTCGCCATGTATTATGTATACATCCAAACTAGACTGTGTTGTTTCTCTGTCATATGTGTGTGTATGTGGGTATATACATAATCTTTTGTCATGTGTATGTAGTTAATATTGGAGGTGCTTACTTTTTGAGAGTTGAATATAATGAAATTTCATTTTAATTTATGCTGATTAATGTACATTTAAAGTGACAATAAAGTTTCTATTCTATTCTATTCTATTCTATTCTATTCTATTCTATTCTATTCTATTCTATTCTATTCTATTCTATTCTATTCTATTCTTCCGTTCTGTTCCGTTCCATTCCATTCCATTCCATTCCATTCCATTCCATTCCATTCCATTCCATTCCATTCCATTCTATTCTATTCTATTCTATTCTATTCTATTCTATTCTATTCTATTCTATTCTATTCCATTCCATTCCATTCCATTCCATTCCATTCCATTCCATTCCATTCCATTCTATTCTATTCTATTCTATTCTATTCTATTCTATTCTATTCTATTCTATTCTATTCTATTCTATTCTATTCTGTTCTTGTGATAAAGTTTGCAATGTAATGAGTAATGAGTCAAACCTCCCACCTGTTACTTATTGAATAAATGGTGTGTAATTGGTAACACTTTAAATCTGTCATACAGATAGACTGTGGGCATTGTTTGAAAGCAAAGTTATGTCAATATGTCTTGTAATTCATTGTTCAAATATATTTCTATGCAACAACTACAATCGTATTCAGCCAGTAGATGACAGTATTTACAGGTTTGGATCTATGGTATACACTCTATGCTCTTTAATTCTAAGTAGAGTTTCCTGCTTCAGTTTACAGTTAAATAGTTGAGCAGTAAAGCACATGGTTACTGTACTCTTTCTTTCCTCTGTGGTTCTTTATATAATCAGAATTTCTAACAATATGACATTTCTTATCCTTCTTTAAAAATTAATATCACTTAGCCAATTTAAGCTTATATACTTGCTGTCTGTCATATCTAAAATCTTTTTTAAAAAAAACAAGTAGTCCCTCAACAGTGTGTGATAATTTGTGTCACTCAGCAGTTCCTAATCTAGTGAGAATTACGAGAGTAGTTTTAGACACAGTTTCACCCATCTATTACTGCTAAATTGTTTAATCATATAAGTATTGGGCATGGTAACTAGCCTCCTAATATAAGATTATTGCTTTCATTACTTTTATATTTATTGATGGAAAGCCCACTTCTAATCTCAACATTGGGGTATACATGAGTATAAGACTAAGATTAATCTTATGAATTTGTTATGGACCACTTCTAATTCTAGTTTACTGAAACCCCAAATCTGGGGCCCTTAGATCAACTATCTTAAGGTCAGAATGTACTAACCATCCTCCTTTTGAATAGAAAAAGAATCAAATGGCTGTCATTGATTTCATGTCCATTGTTCTTGTTAGTGCTATATGTGTTTTCCATGATAGTATTTCAGTAAACTGAATGCCCACATTCTTAAATGACCTCGCTTGTTCTATCTCATTCCCATCTTGGGTCCACCTCTTTTCTCTTTGGTCTTTTGGTTTAAATAAGCCCAGGTGGCAACATCTGCTTCCTTTGGGTTCATCTTTGCAATGCCTTTTCCATTAAATTTTGTCCATGCAGTTGCACTCTTCCTGTATGTGCTAGGCTGGGGGGTGGAAATATAAATTACTGCTAATAGAAAATATTTCCACTTAACGGTGATCTCATTTTTGAGAAAGAAAACCCAATCTCTTTTTAAAGGATTCTTTTCTTCCTTTTGGAAAAAGAAACTAGCCTTCTTTCTGGAAATTTGAGGAGTGGTCCAAGTGAAGCTGGGCTGTTGTTCAAGATGTTTGTAACTGCCCCCTTTCCAATCTGCGCTCTTCTAGCGAAGATGACTTCACAGTTCATCATCTTTCCAGGACTAAACACAACACATTTGGATGGGAAAGAATGCCAACGTATACAGCAGCATCAAACCAGAAAGGTGGGATGGAAGAGAAACATGGACTCCAGAATTCCAAAACAGTTTTTTAATTTACATGCACCTTTTCTTGATCCCACTGATAGATTGCTAGTCAATAGCACCCAAACGAAGCACATTAGAAAACAGAATTAGTCCACACCCTGGAAGAAGGAGGGCAATTTCCTTTGAGAAAAACCACACAATTAAATCTTTTTCAAAAGGAAATAATTACAAAGGAAACCCAGACCCGTAAACTAGCTGCCATCACACATGCAGATGAACCCAGGAAGGGTGGGACACACCTCAAGAAAATGACCATTTAAGGGATAAGCCAAGCTGAATTTAAAAGACCAAAGAAAACGTTTCCCCCCTCTCTTCTCTCATTCTCCTTCCCCCGCCCTGAGCAATTCTGGGCAAGAACCATTTAGCTAAAAACATCTTAAGGACAGGAAAATGCAGACATATATGCCTTGGACAAACAATCAAACCCATCCATCCCACTAGATAGGAACAATATAATGCTAACAAAACAGACATAAACCACATATAGAAACCCATTTGCACGAACAAAGAAACAACTCCTAAGGACAATATTGACCACTCCTGGTCTGAACAAACACAAACTAAGGGAAATTAAGGGAAGAAAAATACCTTTGTGAAATCTAAATCATAATGTCAGTAACTCAAGGGGTATAAGAGCAGGACCCCTCACTTTGGGAAAGCACCAGCTAGTCCGGAAACCATCGTGGTGTCACTACTCTGTCCGGTTTGTGTAATAAAACCTACTTTCTGACAGCTTGCTTCATTTTGTGTCAGTTCTTCCCTCTGAGCCGAAGGTCTGCTTCCCAGCTGAAAAGCCGAACCACGGGAAATTCTTCCCACAATCGGGCACCCCAGATGGGATTCCAGCCAACCCAGCCACCGGACCGGGTCCATAGGGCACCAGACTCCCTTTAATCTGTAGGTAATCCCGCGGACCCTGCCCGGGAAGCAAAGGGTAATAGAGTCTTTTGAGTCTTGCGCTCAACAGCTGCCTGAAAGGACCTGGGGAAAAGGACCTGGGGTATGTGGGAGTGCGTGAGCTTCCCCCTCTGATCACCACTAGGTCTTTGTGGCCTGAATCCTCCATGGACTGTCCTGCTGAAAATTGGCCCACCCTTGCGCCAGATAGCAAGAAAAACAAGGCAAGTCCTACAATAGGATTAGCCGTTCAGAAAATAAAGACGGCCCCTCCCCCCCTCCAGATAAAATGGCTCCTCTCATTTGGACTTTTGCCCTGCCTTGTAGCAACAGAAAGAGAGCATAGGTAGTCCTCAACTTATAACCATTTGTTTAGTGACATTCGGCACAGAAAAAGGTGACTTAGGACCAGATTTCACACAACTGTTGAAGCATCAAAATTTGGATGCTTGGCAACCGGCATGTATTCACGACAGTTGCACTGTCCCAGGGTCATGGGGTCATCATTTGTAACCTTCCAAGCCGGCTTCCGAAAACCAAAGTCAATGGCAGAAGCCAGATTTACTTAACGACCACATGATTCACTTAACAGGAGTGATTCACTTAACAACTGCGATAAAAAAAGATCAGAAAATGGGGAAACACTCACTTAGCGACTGCCTTGCTTCGCAGTGGAAGGTTTGAGCTCTGTTCTCATAAGCCAAGGATTACCTGGTCAGATAGTCCTCGATTTATAACCACAATTGGGACCCTAACATTCGCCATTAACAAGACATCATATGACCACACCTGTTTTTACTGTCCTTTTTGTTGTGGTTTGTGAAGCAAATCGCCATGGTCATTAAATGAGAAATCACATGATCGTATGATTTACACTGCCTCCAGAAGTGGTGAATGCTCCAACACTGGACGTTTTTAAGAAGAGACTGGACAGCCATTTGTCTGAAATGGTATAGGGTTTCCTGCCTGAGCAGGGGGTTGGACTAGATCAGGGGTCAGCAACCTGAAACAGTGAAAGAGCCACTCGGAACCGGTTCCCTCACAAAAGGAAAAACTGGGAGCCGCAAAAAATGTGTGTGCATGCGCGTACATGCGCACATGCGCAGAACAGGGTTTGACTGAAGAGTGGAGCCAAAGCAAGATATGCACCTACCCTGCATATTTGAATTGATTGTTTGAACTTTTTTAGTCCCACTTTTTTTTTTTGGACTGCACATGGCAGAGGACTGGGAGCCGCAGGAGACGGCTGAAAGAGCTGCATGCGGCTCCGGAGCCGCGGGTTGCAGACCTGTGGACTAGATGACCTCCAAGGTCCCTTCCAACTTCTTCTTCTTCTTCTTCTTCTTCTTCTTCTTCTTCTTATTATTATTATTATTATTATTATTATTATTATTATTATTATTATTATTATTATTATTATTATTATTATTATTATTACACTCTTTGAGCTTCCAGCTTTCCCACTGACTTTGCTTGTCAGAAGTTGTCTGGGAACGTCACAAATGATGATCACGTGATCCCGGATGGCTGCAGCTGTTCTGAATGCAGGCTATTTGTCAAGCTCTCACATCTCAATCACACGGCGGAGGAGGAGGAGCCTTGCAACAGTTGTAAGTCTGAGGACTGGGTTACTAGTCACTGTTTTCAGTGCTTTTTCCCCCAGCACTTTGAATGCTTGCTACACGAGTGGTCATAAGTCCAGGACAATCTGTAAGGGCAGAAGAAATGAGAAACCCAGTTTTCTGGCTCTCGCATGGCTTCCAGCACTCTGATGAATCTTTTGCACCCCACTTTCACATGTGCCAATTGCACGTTTTCTCTGGCCACCTCAATGCACAAGAGCCAAGTTTTCTGTTTGTATTTCTCGTAACCTTTTGGATGTGCATGTAGGTCTCTCTCTCTCTCTCTCTCTCTCTCTCTCTCTCTCTCTCTCTCTCTCTCTCTCTCTCTCTCTCTCTCTCTCTCCATTTCTCCTGACCTTCGCTCTTTCCGCCGTGACCTGAAAACTCACCTATTTGAACAAGCCGGCCTGGTCTGATGGGTTTGGGGTATTTTAATTGTAATTTTAATTAACCTTTTACTGCAATTGGGCTATTCTATTTAATTCTCATTTTAACTTTTGTATATTGTATTTTTATTGCATTTTATTGCCCTGTACACCGCCCTGAGTCCTTCGGGAGAAGGGCGGTATAGAAATTAAATTAATAATAATAATAATAATTTCTCTTAAGACTTCAGGGTGCAAACATTTGGCAGCTGGGTGATGTTGCAGAGAAAAAGAAAATGAAATTCACTCATTCACCCAAACACTGAAGTAAGTGTGGGGGAAGAGACAGGGACTAATGTCGAAACAGAGGGAGGCTGTGGTTGAGGAGAACAAACATGTCAGAAGAGAACCCCGATTCCTGTTTGTTTTTTTTTTTAAGTAAAACAACTCCACTGCTTTTCACAGGCTGCTGATTGCTTAAGAGAAGCTCTCAAAACCACATGGTCTCTTAAAGTCCAGGAAAGCTGCTGTCTGAATCCTTCCTTTCCTATCTGCCCTGCTTGATCAGCCCAAAACAATCCCTGAAGTGGGATTAAAATATAATCCCGCATGTTATTGCAATATTGTCATATGCTTCAGTTTACCAGACCTTTGACTTCAGTGTTCAAAAAAAAAATGAACAAAAAAATTGCACTGGCTTTGATTGAAGAAAAGAGAAGAAAACAGAACATCTGTCTGCAAACTGCTCAGACTCTTAATAAGGACTTTTTAAGATTCCTTTTGCTTCAGACCAAGAGTGGGCCACCTGCTTGTGTTAGCCTAGTTTTCTTGTGACCCGTCGCCTAGATTCAATAAACTAGCATATTACTGGCAAAAGCTATTTGGTTGGAGAGAAAAGAAAGTAAGAAAGAAAAGGGGGGAGGGAGGAAAGAAGGAAAGAAGGAAAGAAAGAAAGAAAGAAGGAAAGAAAGAAAGAAAGAAAGGAAGGAAGGAAGGAAGGAAGGAAGGAAGGAAGGAAGGAAGGAAGAAAGAAAGAAAGAAAGAAAGAAAGAAAGAAAGAAAGAAAGAAAGAAAGAAAGAAAGAAAGAAAGAAGCAATGGTATTGAACATTTGAAGATCTACCTGTCAAGCTCCGGGGAAATCAAGAGATTCAGGCAGTTGAATACTATGAATATAAAGATTTATTGCAAGCTTAAGCTCTTTGAAAGAAGCTGACCAATTGGCAGTTAAGGGAAATGAGCAGGAGATAAGAGAGGCATTCAAGGTGGGCTGGTCTTAGCTCTCATGCGGGCACGCAGGGACTCATGACTGATGACGCATTTGACCCCCTCCCTTGGGCTCCTACACTACTTTCATCACCTTTGGCTTTAACATCTCCCAAGGGTTTCTGCAGGAGAGAGAAGAAAAGTCAAGATGATGACTGAAGCAATAAACGTAAAAGAGACACACGTTCAGCCACATGGGTTTCAGCTACCATCTTGCCTTATTAATTCCCCTTCCCAGGGAGACTCGGCACCTCCCATCCTTGAGTCCCAGACTAATTAGGCTATGGGCAAGCCAGATCTTGAAAGAGAAAAGATCCCCCTAGCTGAATTGAAGAGTTTTTTCATCCCCCAGATTAAAAAAACAACAACCCACATACAGTGTAAGGATTGTTAACAACCACTATGCAAGAAAAACAGGCAGAGTGCATCCATGAACACCAACTAGCAGCCAGAAGATATGATAGCAATAGCACTTAGACTTATATACCGCTTCACGGTGCTTTACAGCCCCCACCAAGCAGTTTACAGAGTCAGCCTATTGCCCCCAACAACCTGGGTCCTCATTCTACTGACCTCGGGAGGACGAAAGGCTGAGTCATTCTTGAGCCAGTAAGACTCGAACTGCCAGACTGCAGGTGGCCAGCAGTCAGCAGAAGCAGCCTGCAGCACTGCATTCTAACCACTGCGCCACCAGGGCTTTAATGAAAACCCCTTAATTGCACAACAAATGGGAAGATCTCACTATAGTTTCAATTGGGAATGGAGCATTCTAGACCTAACTAAGTCCAGAAACACTAGACAATTCCTGGAAACTTGGCATCAGACAAATCAGCCATCAACAGGCATATAGAGATAAAGAACATCTACACACTATTTAAAAGAGACAGTCAAAAGGTAGAAACAAAACCAAAAAACCCAGACGCTTCCTCACCAGTAAACAACACCCAGATAAGCAGAGATCACTAGTATATAAAATGAGAACAAGGCCCCATTCCCTTTCAGCACTGATGATGTTACCTAGTTCGGTAATGAAACGTCTGCAAGAAAACAACCAAGCTCAGAGAGCACCAAGGACCCCACAGTTCAACCCTGAGATATACAGTAACTAGTCTCTTCTATTAGGGATTATTAAACCATTAATCTATTCTTTGTAAAAGGAAATTATTAGGCCCCATTTATATAAGCAGAAGGAAGAGGAGAGGTAGTAGAATATAAAAGGAGTTGTTTCAACCCGTAGCCCATTATATATCTTATCAGTTGGCAAGGGAGCAAGATTTTGGCCCTTTCTACATTAAAAGCAAAAAAAAAAAAGGAAAGTTCAGGCAATTTTCACAATTTAGAGTCTTCCAAATAAATCCGATTATCTCCTCCCAAGTCGGAAAACCACGAGTGGAATTTTATGGGGGTGACTTGAGGTCAGCTCAGATTCTGAAAACTAATTCCCGAGTAGAGCAGATGTTCAAATCTATCCTTGTTTCTTGGCTTTAATAATGTCTCCCCTCCCCCCCACATCATCTCCTGGACCTTTGTTTTGAATATGGCTTGTAAGGTAAAGGTAAAGCTTCCCCCGCATGTGCGTGCTAGTCGTTTCCAACTCTAGGGGCCGGTGCTCATCTCCGTTTCAAAGCCGAAGAGCCAGCGCTTGTCCGAGGACGTCTCCGTGGTCATGTGGCCGGCATGACTAGACGCCAAAGGCGCACAGAACGCTGTTACCTTCCCACCGTAGTGGTCCCTATTTTTCTACTTACATTTTTTATGTGCTTTCGAACTGCTAGGTTGGCAGAAGCTGGGACGAGTAACAGACGCTCACTCTGCTGCGCGACACTCGGGATTCAACCCGCCAAACTGCTGACCATCTCATCGACAAGCTCAGCGTCCTATCCCACTGAGCCACCGCGTCCCTTTTATATGGCTTGTAGTAGTGGTTAAAACCCACAGCAAATCCCATAAGCTTGTCTGTCCCTAATCCTGGAGAATCTCTCAAGCAGATAAGAACTTATATAAAACTATTTTGATGCACCTTTTGCATGGCATCTAAGGTGGGCATCGTGCTTGCAGGAGTGAGGGGTTTAGAGGCACTGGTGCTCCAGTGGTTCTGCTTCTTCCTTGGGGGACGGTTTCAATAGTGGGGTGAAAGGAGCCTGATGACTTTGGATATATGGGGTGACTTTCCATTCTTCTATTTTTTTTAAACATCCACATGAAGCTGCTGGGTGAGATTATTCAACGTTTCGGGGTACGGTATCATCAATACACCGATGATACTCAATTGCACGTCCTTACCCCGGGTCATAAGGGAGATGCTGACAAAGTCTTTCCCCAGTGCCTGGAGATTGTAAGGATGGGAGAAAAACAGGCTGAAGTTGAGTCTAAGTAAGCTGGAGTTTCTGATGCATTGCAGATCTTCCTTGCCTGCTCATCAATGTTTTTCACTTGTTGGGCAGGCATTGGCGGTAAAGAAGCATCTTTGCAAACTAACTGTTCTGTTCCAGCCTACAACCGGCCCTGTTTGAATGTCAGGGACAACCCTTTTTTATAATCAACAGGCTGGAAAAAACCCAACCAAATTTATTTCCAAAGAGTTCAAACAAAAGTGAAACGAAAAGTTCAAACAATACTTAAACCAAAAGGTTAAACAAGAGTTAAACAAGAATAACAGACCAGGACTCTAGCAGAAGATCTTCAAACGGTTGCCTTCTGCAACCAGCACCTCCCACACCTTCTCCTTTTATCAGCAGTCCCAAGGCGTGGCTTCTCATTGCCTTCTCCCAAGTTGCCTCATTGCCTTCCTTTGTTCTGCTCTGCTAGATTGCCTCCTGCTCCTAGCGTCCCTGAACAGAGCCAGCTGTGGATTGTCTTCTTCCAATCCCTCCTGCTCACACGGTTGAGTCTGAACAAGATGGGAGGGGCCAGGCTGAGAGTCCTGCAGTGCATCAGAACCTCCCTCTGACAACAAAGGCTCTCCAAACCCCTCCTCCTCTTCCTCTTCAGAATCATCCGACCCAGCTGCCGGAACCACAGGCTGACGCTGAATCACAACACTAACGGTCCTTCTTGGGCTCACGTCTCCTGTTTGAAAAAGAGGTGATGGAGGAGTCTCTGATCAGTTTCAGCTGGTGGGCTTACTTGGGCAGGAAGAATGGACTACAAAAACTCAGGTCCTTTAATACAGTCCAGTTAGACTACTGCAATGCTCTTTACTTGGACCTGCCATTAAAGGCTAGCTGAAAACTGCAGCCAGTCCAGAATGCAGTCGCTTATTTACATATTTTGATGCCTACAACCTTGATTTTTCAGAGCCTGAACTGGTTGCCAGTTGCTTTCTGGGTGCAGTTTAAGGTGCTGGCTTCAACCTACAAAGCCCTTTATGACTTGGTACCCAGGTAACTACAGGGCTGTCCATCTCCAACCATCATCAGTATCACTTATTAGAACATCCATGGAGAAGCTACTTACAGTACCACATATCTGCTTTCCTGGGTCAGTGCTGATGTTTGGAAACTGCCTTCCAAAGGAGACTAATCATTAGGCTAACCTTCTTCCTTTGCTGATTTTTTAAGGAGAAATGATCAACTATTTTGTAGAGTATTCTCTTCAATTTATGTATGACACTGCTTTCTATTTTTTTTTCTTTCCCTACTTTCTATCACTCAATAATATTTACTTGGTCAATGACCAGCAAAAATTTCAAAAACCAATACCAGAGTAAAACAAATAAATACAATAATATACTAACAATAAATTGTAGAATAGAACATTCACTTCTCTATTACAGTGTTAATACGGCTTTTACACGGGTGATAAATTTAAAACATACTGTAAGTAAGGATAAAATAAAAATAAAATAAAATAAACCGTACTTTTTAATTTGTTACCCTTGATGTTGTTTTTGATGATCTAGGTTTAGGGTTCATGCTGTGGTTCCAACCGTGATTATGATGGGCTTTAATCAGATTGTGGATGTTTTCATTTGTGTTATATTCTATGTATGCTGGTAAGGTTTATTTGATGATGGTGGGGCAGAAGCTTGATGTATGAATAAATGAATCAATCAGTCAATGAATGAATCAATGAATTAATGTCTGGAAACAGTGATCAGGCCTACCATATAAAGATAAAAATAAAGGTTTCCACTGTCCAGTTGTGTCTGATTCAACCGGGCGATACTCATCTCCAGCATTGTCCAAAGACATTTTCCATGGTCATTTGGCCAGCATGACTATACACCAAGGCACAGAGAGCCTGTTATCTTGTCACCAAAGGGATACCTATTTACCTACTCATGCTTGCATGCCTGCAAACTGCTAAGTGGGCAGGAGCTGGAGCAAGTAATGGGAGCTCACCCCATCATGTGGCACTTGGTCCTTGAACCTGGGCTGTCAGCTTTCCAGCTGACAAACTCAGAGGCTTTAAACACTGAGCCACCGTTATTGTGTAGTGGGTTCTGGAACGCAGGAAAGACGCCAGGCAGAGGAGTACAGCATGCAGCTCTTTATTGGTGGTAGAAACTGTACTGAGAAATCAGGGTTACCTGTGCCCCTTATATACCTGGCCAGGTACGCATTCAACCAATCATTTCAAACCTCAGATTTCCCGCCGAAAGCTGATCCCTGTCACAGCAGTTTCGGTACAGCGCCACCTGGTGGTATCGGCTGTGCAGCTGTTGCACTGTTCTCATTTAACCCAATACATAACAACTATAACTCCTGCCTGCCATATCTGAGCTGCAAAAATGTATAGCAATTGGATGGCAGCAGAGAGATACAGAACATTCTACCTTTCGTTGCCAATCTAATCATCTCTATCTTTGCAGCCCAAATGTTGTAGCTCAAGTCATTTGGAAAACAAAGCACTGTGGCTAAGTTTGGATCAAGGACTGGATGACAGCTCATATCCTTACCCACAATTTACTCTCTTAATTTTATCTTTCCCTTGGCCTGGGAACCAGATGCCACCTTTCCTGGATTAGCGATAGCACTTCCCAGAAAGGAAACAGTTTCCATCTCATGATGTCCTCGCAATTCATACATTTCCAAGCATGTTTAGACCACAGGCATTTCCTAGAGGTAACTAGTTGCACATTTCACTTTCTCTAAACTCATCTGACAGAAGCTGCAATCGTTCCTGGCCTGGCCCGTAAAATTATTACTGGCATAGCCCATTAATATCAAGTGCGTTGTTTGGGTACAAATATAACACAATTCTTAACGTGACGTGCTTGGCACTCTGCTGAAGTCACTTGGGATGCCATGAGGTTGAGATCAGCTTCTTCCTTAAGAGTCACATCCGTTCATTTTGAAATAAAGCAGCCCTCTGGGCTGAAGGAAGCACGGTCTATTGGTTAAGGAGAACGTAAGATAAACAGGAGAAAACTCACAGCGATTTCCCAATTTTGTCCAAAGGAGTAAGCAGGATTAAATTAGAAGCGGGTCAGGTGTTTCTCTGTTGTCTCTCTAAACTTAGAACTTAGAAGTTCAGTTGATGGAGGGTCAAGAGCCACTTCAAGGAGCCTGCAATTGTTTAAAATCTTATCAGACTCATGTTGACCAGGTGCAAGAACTCTCAATGGGTGTTCTGGGGTTCGCTCTTTGATTTGGCTGTGCAAGTTCGGTGGGCAAAAGGGGTTTTGGGGAGGGTATTCCTTCAAGTCAGTGTCGACTCCTGGCAACTATTTGGATTAACTATTAACTCCTGGCAACTATTTGGATTAACTACTGTATTACGTTGGTATGGTAGCCCGCCGTACCAACAGGCTGAAGAACAGCTTTTATCCATGGGCTGTCAGGCTCTTGAACGGGAAATAATTTTATAATTTTATGTGTGACTGACTTGCGAGGCTGGTGTGTTGTGCAATTAGCTCACAGAGTGTAACAAGATGGAGGGTTTGTTGTCACTGTGAGTTGGGGGGGGCACGAAGGGAGGCTCAGCCAATCTCAATGTATACACGGTTGTGCTTTAACAATAAAGGTTCATTCAAATCCTTGCAGTTTTCTTGCCAAGGTTTCTCAAGAAGTGCTTTTGCCATTGTCTTTTTCCTAGAGATGAGAGGGAATGAGTGGTCCTATGCCACACAGCTGGCTTTGTGCCCAAAGCAGGACTAGGACTCACAGTTTCCTAGCGTAGAGCTTTCCTTAACCTCTACACCACACTGGCTCTTAAAGAAGCAGTAGAACCACATACAATTATTTAACTTATATGAACTAAGATAATCTTTTGGATTTGGACAGAGTCTTTCCTGTGAGGGCACCAGATTTTTGCAATTTGGTCCAGGAGGAAATCGGCCTAATTTCCAACGCTATTTTCTGCCCTTCTCAAATCTCAGCTTGGTGATAAGACTCCAGGGGGAGGGAAAGAATGATCTCTTTCAGGGCTAGGTAAATAAACAAGGGAAATTCCCAAAATAAATCAATACTGTACAAATCGTCTATTGGTAAGAGAAGAGAAATGCATACGTCGTGTCACTTTCAAACCGCTGCCTGCCAGCCAGGAGAATGGCTGCTCCTTTCCCGCAGTGCTTTTTGATCCTGGAAAGACAGTAAATAGAGCATCCATGTTATCGCCCCACAAATAGAAGGGGGAAGAAGTGGCAGCGCTGGCTTTGGCATCAAAGCAGAGCGTCACGGATTCTTAGCTTCTCCGTGGATGCCTAACCACAACGCCAGATTAGCTCTCTGGGTTAAACTCTTTTGTGCAAAGATTTGACTTTTTTGTTCCCTTAAGTCCATTTTTGCTTTTTCTGGCAATCTCCTGGACACGTCCCTGCAGTTTTCTTGGCAAGGTTTTCCAGAGGCAGTTTGCCATTGCCTCCTTCCTAGGGATGAGAGAGACAGACTGGCTCAAAGTCGCCCACAGCGGGCTTTGTGCCAAACTGCCTCTTGGTGGGCAGTTGCATTAGAATACTGCAAGGTTTGAGAATCACGGTGATATATGGAGATTAAAGTCTAACGTTTCAAAGTGAGGGTGATCACCTGACTAGAGACCTAACCCCAATGAATGAATGGTTTTTATTCGTGGCAGGAAGTCAAGAAATAGTCCAGCTGCTGGCCCATTTGCAGGTGAAGATAGGGAAAAATCTGAGAGGGGTAAGGACAAAGTCTCAGGGATGACTCACACCCTGGACGGGATCTCTTTACTCTCCTACCATCGGGTAGGAGATATAGGAGTATAGCCAGCCGCACCAACAGGCTGAAAAACAGCTTTTATCCGTGGGCTGTTAGGCTTTTGAATGAGAAATAACTTTTGTGAATTTTTTGCAGAACTGACTTGGGAGGCCGGTGTGTGGTGTAGTTGGTTCACATGGTGTAGTAAGATGGAGGGTTTGTTGTCACTGTGTGTTGGGGGGTGGGAGCACAAAGGGAGGCTCAGCTAATCTCAATGTACACACAGTTGTACTTTGACAATAAAGGTTCATTTCATTCCATTCCATTTCATTGCAAAGGACAAGATTTCGTTCTTCTCTGCCCAGCATGGAAGGCAATTTCCCCCCTCTTTTGCCAGCCTGATCACTCTGGCTTGTATGGAGTTGCATGCATTCACCTGCACAAACCCTTGATAACCCCGGAGTACCAAGAGACATGTTAAATACAAGTCTGCTTTAAATAAGTCCCTATACAGGTAGCCCTTGACTTGTGACCACAGTTGAGCTCCAAATTTCACACTGTTAAGTGAATCACTGCAATTGTTAAGTTTGTAACAAAGTTGTTAAGTGAATCTGGCTTCCCCACTGACTTTGCTTGTCAAAAGGATCGCAAAAGGGGATCGTGTAACCCTGGGACACTGCAACTCTCATCAATATGAGCCAGCTGACAAGCATCTGAATGGGGATGCTGCAATGGTCTTAAGTGTGAAAAATGGCCATAAGTTCTTTTTTTTTAATTCTGAACGGTCATTAAATGAACTGTTGTAAGTCGAGTACTGTTTACTGCAGCACTATATTACATTCACCAACACTACTTCTTCATACAGTGAGCATTTTTGGCAACCGCAGTGTAAAGAGGCTGAGACTCTAGATAGAGTGCAGAGAAGAGCAACAAAGATGATCAGGGGACTGAAGGCTAAAACGTATGAGGAACGGTTGCTGGAATTGGGTATGTCTAGTGAAAATTGGACCATAAAAAAGGCTGAGTGCCAAAGAATTGAGGCCTTTGAACTGTGGTGCTGGAGAAGACTCCGGCGAGTCCCTTGGACTGCAAGGCGATCAAACCGGTCAGTCCTAGAGGAGATCAACCCTGACTGCTCTTTAGAAGGCCAGATCCTGAAGCTAAAACTCAAATACTTTGGCCACCTAATGAGAAGGAAGGACTCACTGGAGAAGAGCCTAATGCTGGGAAAGGTTGAGGGCAAGAGAAGAAGGGGACGACAGAGAATGAGGCGGCTGGATGGAGTCACTGAAGCAGTAGGCGTGAGCCTAAATGGACTCCAGAAGATGGTAGAGGACAGGAAGGCCTGGAGGAACGTTGTCCATAGGGTCGCGATGGGTCGGACACGACTTCGCAACTAACAACAACAACAACAAGTTTAATGAAGAGAAGGACGAAGGGGGACATGATAGCAGTGTTCCAATATCTCAGGGGCTACCACAAAGAAGAGGGAGTCAAGCTCTTCTCCAAAGCGCCTGAAGGCAGGACAAGAAGCAACAGATGGAAACTAACCAAAGAGAGAAGCAACCTGGAACTAAGGAGAAACTTCCTGACAGTGAGAACAATTAATCAGTGGAACAACTTGCCTCCAGAAGCGATGAATGCTCCAACGCTCGAAGTTTTTAAGAAGAGATTGGACAAATATTGTCTGAAATGGTATAAGGTTTCCTGCCCGAGCAGGGGGTGGGACTAGAAGACCTTCAAGGTCCCATCCAACTCTGTTATTCTATTCTATTCTATTCTATTCTATTCTATTCTATTCTATTCTATTCTGTTCTGTTCTGTTCTGTTCTGTTCTGTTCTGTTCTGTTCTGTTCTGTTCTGTTCTGTTCTGTTCTGTTCCTACTCTGAAACTGTCATTCTTCATTCCTTCTTCTTTTCAACCAAGTGATCCACTTAGAAGACTGCTTGTAAAAGGGATTACCGCAGGTAGCTCATCTTCTCTCACTCTCTCTGCCCCCCTCAGCTGCTGAACAAATTATCTTTGGAAAATGAAACAATGGAAGACATTGTCAGAAGACAAGGGAGAATTACAGATGGGAGACAGTGAACGACGGAAGACACAGAATCATTAGGCAATTACTTCGTCATCTGTAAGTAACACAAAATTCTTGTACCTCATTGTCAGCTCCGTTTTTTTGGGTTTTTTTATACTGTCCTCTTACTCATTTCCTTTTTTTTTTGCTTCTTCTGAATGACAATACCGTACAGCACAATTTCACAAGAGAGAGAGAAAAGAAACAGAAAGAAATCAGACCTCCATCCACCTCCAAACTGGGAAACAGAAACTGGCTAACCATTAAGCAATGTGAGTGTGTTTCCTGTAAAGACTCAAGGACTGGGAGAAAGTGAAGGAAGAAGCTTATCATTAACTTTTTAATAGCAGGCCATCCTTTGCATGTTTGCTTAGAACAGGGGTCTTCAAACTTGGCCCTTTTGTGACTTGTGGACTTCAACTCCCAGAATTCCTCAGCCACTGTGCCTGGTTGAGGAATTCTGGGAATTGAAGTCCACAAGTCACAAAAGGGCCAAGTTTGAAGACCCCTGGCTTAGAAGCACGACCTATTGTGGTCAATAACACCCTTTGATAAGTACATCACAGGCTTGCAAATTCTGCCCTCTGCAAAATATATCATTTCTATGCCATAAGGAAGCTCAGAATTGCTTTTCCAAATACAGGTAGTAGTCCTCAAACCACAAGCGAGCCCAAACTTTCCATGGCTAAGTGAGACAGTTGTTAAGTGAGCTTTGCCCCATTGGATGACCTTTCTCGCCACAGTTGTTAAGCCGGTCATTGAGGTTGTTAAGTTAGTAACACGCTTGTTAAGCAAATCTGGCTTCCCCACTGACTTTGCTCGTCAGAAGGTCACAAAAGGGGATCACATGACCCCGGGACACTGCAACAGTTATAAGTATGAACTGGTTTCCAAGGATCCCAATTTGGATCACGTGACTCCGGGGATTTTGCAACGATCGTAAGTAGGAAAACACTTTTTTCAGTGTTGTAACTTGGAATGGTCATTAAATGAATGGTGATAAGTTGAGGACTATTGTATATATTGTTCAGGGGAACAAACTTAGGTAGAAGAGAAGGGCGAGGGGTGACATGATAGCAGTGTTCCAGTATCTCAGGGGCTGCCCCAAAGAAGAGGGAGTCAAGCTATTCTCCAAAGCGCCTGAAGGCAGGACAAGAAGCAATGGATGGAAACTAGTCAAGGAGAGAAGCAACCTAGAACTAAGGAGAAACTTCCTGACGGTTAGAACAATTAACCAGTGGAACAACCTGCCTCCAGAGGTGGTGAATGCTCCAACACTGGATGTTTTTAAGAAGAGACTGGACCAAGCCATTTGTCCGAAATGGTATAGGGTTTCCTGCCTGAGCAGGGGGTTGGACTAGATGACTTCCAAGGTACCTTCCAACTTTATTATTATTATAAAACTTTTATTCATAAAACATGAAACTCTGCCAACTGAACACTCAAATTTACTGGCACTAATGGTTGACACGGGTTGCTGTCAGCATCCTAGGTATCAACCCGGTATCTCCTTAAAATGTAAGATGTTCTGAGTAGTGCAGTTTTTTGTAGCTTTGCTGGAGTTATTGCAGGAAGCTGCAATTTTTTGATGTATTTTGCAAAGTTTTTGGACATAGTTCCCAGTGCCCCGATGACAATGGGTATCACTGTTACACGTTTTATCCATAATCCCGCAGTTTTGATGGCCAGGTCGAGGTATTTCGTAATTTTTTCCAGTTCTTTTTCTTCGACTCTGGCATCTCCTGGTACAGCGATATCAATCATCATCATCATCATCATCATTATTATTATTATTATTATTATTATTATTATTATTATCATCAACAGCAACAACAACAAAGGCGGCACGGCTCTCAGAACAGTTAAGAAATCAGCAACTTTCCGTTGCTTAATTTGGGTCTTAAAAATTTGGCACAGTTTTCAAACAGAGATGAGGTACCTGGAGCTCTTCACAAATTGGAGAACTAAAACGATCTTCATCATTCCCTCTTGGTCTGGCTGGCTGGAGCAGTTGGGCTTTGCAGTTCAGCTTTATGTAGAAGAGAGTTTCTCAAATTTGCTGGCTGGGAAATTCTGGGACTTGAAATCCACACATCTTAAAGTTGGCCAAGTTTAACACTGATAGAGGGGACAAGCAAAGGTAACAAAAGTTCTTGCAAATGGGAGTTGCCCTTTCAGGTGGTTTTTTTTGGGGGGGGGGGGGTTTCCCTGAAGTTATAGTTGATATCATTGCAATATCACCCTAACAGCCTGGATTTGGGGTGGTGGTGGTTTCTGTGGCACCAAATAGGTACTTCTGGAAGAGTTCGCAGTAAAAGGAAACCAGGCCATCAAAGAACACGGTGGCTGGACAACATCAAAATTGACCGCAGCCAGAGCATAAAAAAGTGCAAGATCGGAAGAAGTGACCTGGCACATAAGTCGGACACAATTGAATGAAGAACATCATCACCATTGCAGGTGCTTCTGTAAAAGCCTTAGCCACCTTCCTTAGTCTCCAAAATGGGGAGGAAAAAAAATGAGAAGATCAATGGATAAAAAGAGTCAGAAGAAAACCTTTGGGTCAGTCCACTCCAAAGGATTGGAGGGGCGGGTGTATGTGGCTCACGGCCCACAGGTTGTCCACATATTTTAGGTATTTCCCTATGCGAAGTGTTCTCCACCCATGCACGGATGGGAGCGGTAGGGTCAATGAAGATCTAATGCAGGGGAGGCAAAAAGGACGATGCTGACATTAGTTGTCTTTAGGGGGAAAATCTAAGCAACCCGTTGCCAGCAGATTTTTGTACCAACATCTAATGATTGGCTTCCTTTCATTATTATTTTTTTTCTCAAGGAAAGAAAACCCCAAAGGAAATCTTTATCTGTCCACCCCCCCACACACCTCCCAAAATATAATTATTTCCCAACTTCCCCATCATTCTTGTAGAAAGATTAATTAAAGGCCGGCAGAACTTATGCTAAATGAGAATTATTTCTTGGAAATAATCTCTGCTGCTGGGAATAGCATTCCTGGATAATACTGTAACCAATGCCAATCTTGTATAATTCCAACTTTCTGAGCATTGGGGGAAAGAAATGCTTCAGTATGGAAGCAACCACTTGCATCGGCCTCTTACTTACCGTGACTTAATAGTGGGAATATAACAATCCAAATGCACCATCCCAAATGGTGGCAATGGCCCTCCGATAGCCCAGAAACAGCCCTATGTTCAGCTCTGGTTTGACTCAAGTGGTTTGAAGTGGGTCTATTTAAAAGGGAGAGTTTTGGGGCACTAGTTTAGAAGCAGAGGCATTCCTCATCTTAAAACCATTTGTTTAGTGATCGTTTGAAGTTACAACGACATTAAAAAAAAAGTGATGTTGAAGGAAAGGTCTTCATCATGGTTCAGTCCAAGCCGGGAATAAACAACATGTCGACTGCTTTAGAAAGAAGGTTGCAGTTTATTGAAGAGGAGAGCCAGACAGGAAGATGGCTCTGGAAGAAAAGCGAGAGAGCACATGTAGGGAGTGGGTTTTTATACCCTCTGGGGTTCTTGAGGTTGTTTCCTGTTCCTGTTTGAGGCTTTGTATTTCCTGTGTCATGTACTTTTGACCTGAGGGTGCCCCTTTGGCATCTGTGGGTTAATCCTATTATGTCCTGTCTTAGAGTTTGGGTGGGGTATGTAGATTTTAGGTGTCTTTGTCTTCTTAATCTTCTAGCTTCAACCTTCCTGAATGGTTTACATCTGCATTTCTATAGAGTTGGTTTCCGCTTGCTGGAGGGAGACTTGGGGATATTAAGAAAAAAACTGGGCATGCTTTTCTGCCTCTTTAAGATCCTTTGAGGAAATATAATATTCTGCCTTTTTAATATTTCCTTTTCTGGGGTCTGTGTGTGACCTGACTTCCCACAGTGACTTATCACTGTTTTTCATACTTACAACCGTTGCAGCCTGCCTATGGTCATGTGATCAAAATTCAGATGTTTGGCAACTGGCTTGTATTTATGACGGTTTCAGTGTCCTCTGTGTGTGTGTGTGTGTGTGTGTGTGTGTGTGTGTGTGTGTCAGGTGATCACCTCTTGCGAACCCTTTGACAAGCGAAGTCAAAAGGGAAGCCAGATTCATTTCATTTTCATTTTCATTTTATTAAATTTATATGCTGCCCTTCTCCCTGAGGACTCAGGGCAGCTCACAACAATAAAAATTAAAAAACATAGAGTAAAAAATTTAAAAGAGAATTAAACAATAAATACAAAATTACAAGACAATTTAACCCAGTAAAAAGCCTAATTAAAAATTGTAGTCAGTCCAGGCCCGCTTGTTGAAACAACCACGTCTTCAGGTCACGGCGGAAGGACCGAAGGTCAGGGGCCATCCGCAGCTCCGGAGGCAACTCATTCCAGAGGGTCGGCGCACCCACAGAGAAGGCTCTCCCCCTGGGGGTCACCAGCCAGCATTGCCTGGCTGACAGAACCCTGAGGAGGCCAACTCTGTGGGAGCGAACTGGGCGATGGGAGGTTGACAATGGCAGCAGGTGGTTCACTTCACCAATGTGTTATTAACTTAACCGTTGTGGTGATTTGCTTAACAAGTGTGACAAGAAAGCTCGCAAAATGAGGCAACACTCACTTAGCAACAGAAATTTTGGGTTCAGTTCTGGAATAGTTGGGGATCTCTTTGAAATAGCCATGCTAGTGTGTGTGTGTGTGTGTGTGTGTGTGTGTGGTGTGCGAGCGCACGCACATGGGTGCACCTTCACATCCACGTTGACTTCTGGTGGCTCTCTGAATAAGTTTCTCTGGTTTTCTTGGCAAGATTTCGGACATGGTTTGCCCATGCGAAGGTTGTTGAGAGTGTGGTGGCGCATCAGCTCCCTCTGGTCCTGGATGAAGCGGATTATCTAGACCCGTGCCAATCGGGTTTCAGGCCCGGGTACAGCACGGAGATGGCATTGGTCGCTCTGGTGAATGATCTCTGGAGGGCCCGGGACAGGGGATATTCCTCTGTCCTAGTCCTATTAGACCTCTCAGCGGCTTTCGATACCATCGACCATGGTATCCTGCTGCGGCGTCTCAGGGGATTGGGAGTGGGAGGCACGGTCCTTCAGTGGTTCTCCTCCTATCTCCTGGGACGCTCGCAGTCGGTGTTGGCAGGTGGGCAGAGGTCGACCCCGAGGTCTCTCGTTTGTGGAGTTCCTCAGGGGTCGGTCCTCTCGCCTCTCCTGTTCAACATCTACATGAAACCGCTGGGTGAGATCATTCGTGGTTTTGGAGTTGGGTGTCATCAGTATGCTGATGATACCCAGCTTTTCATTTCGACCCCAAACCACCCCAGTGATGCCCTCGACGTGATGTCCCGTTGCCTGGAGGCGGTTCGGGTCTGGATGGGGAGGAACAGACTTCAACTCAACCCCGACAAGACTGAGTGGCTGTGCATACCGGCATACCGGGATATTCAGAATATTCCACCTCTTTCCATGGGGGGGTGAGCTTTTACCCCCCGTAGATAGGGCTCGCAACTTGGGAGTCCTAGATTCGCGGCTTACTTTGGAAGATCATATAGTGGCTGTGACTAGGGGGGCTTTCGCCCAGGTTCGCCTGGTGCGCCAGTTGCGGCCCTATCTAGACCGGGATGCCCTGTGTACGGTCACTCATGCGCTCGTGACCTCTCGTCTGGACTACTGCAACACTCTCTACATGGGGCTTCCCTTGAAGACCACTCGGAGGCTCCAGCTGGTACAGAATGCAGCCACGAGAGTTGTCTTGGGAGTTTCCCGGTACTCCCATGTTACACCTTTGCTCCGCGAGCTGCATTGGCTACCAGTTGTCTTCCGGGTGAGGTTCAAGGTTTTGGTAATGGTTTTCAAGGCCCTACATGGCATGGGTTGGGAGTACCTCGGGGATCACCTGCTGCCGGCATCAACTTCCTTCCGCCCTGTGCGTTCCCACAGAGAGGGCCTCCTCAGGGTGCCACCGGTCAGAGAATGTTGGCTGGTGGCCCCCAGGGGGAGGGCCTTCTCTGTGGGCGCCCCGGCTTTATGGAATCAGCTGCCGGTTGAGCTCTGGATGGCACCTGACCGTCACTCCTTCCGACGCGGTCTGAAGACCTACCTATTTGAACAAGCCGGCCTGGCCTGATGGGGGATGTGCTGGGGTTTTTATTGTGGATTTTTATATTATTCTACTGCTTTTAGCTCGGGCTCTTATTTAATTCTTTTTTTAATTTTTGTATTCTGTATTTTTATATGTGCCCTATTCACCGCCCTGAGTCTTTCGGGAGAAGGGCGGTATACAAATATAATAAATGAAATGAAATGAAAATGAAATGCCTACTTCCTAGGGTTGAGGGAGAATAACTGGCTTAGGGTCCCCCAGCTGATTACCCAACTCACATTCTCCTGGTTTCTAGCCTGCTGCCCTTAACCACTATTCCAAGCTAGGTAGAGCAAGTTTTAATAGGTGGCTAAGCCTACTCCTCTAGCCATTTGTAAAAACCTGCTTCTTTCTCAGGCTCCACCTCTCATCAGTGATTGGTTGATGTTTCCCCACTGGCTGCCAATAGGAGGGGAGAAAAATAGAACTGGGGGGGGGAACTCATCAACCTCAGTCCTTAACATTATACTGTAAATAAGGACAGCACCATTTGCTGGGATCAAGCCAGTAGCAGAACAGTGGCTAATCCTGATTAATTTCCTTGATCTTTCCCCCCCTTTTTTATTATGCATGTACAACTGAGAATTATAAATAAACTTTAGGAAGAACCGCATTTTCTCTTTTCTCCTTTCTATTTTGTGCATCACACGCGCACAAACATACACACTTTTCCTTTTACAGATTTAGTAACACTCATTGTACACAGGACTAACCCTTTGCTAATTTCTAGAAAATATCAATCACAGCCATGAAATTATTCCACTCCTTTGTTATTCTGTTTCCATTACATTGACAGCTTGCGTATGCTCATTGGCATAGCTATACAGTATTTCTTAAGAAAACATTAGCTGCTTTTTAATCTGAAGAAAATGCAAAGCGTAAGTAGGCCATGTGTTCCGCATATAAACATAAACATTCTTTGTCTGACAGAAGACATAGGATTATTCTGCCAGTTATGAGGCAAATAACTAATTTTCCAGTATTGTTTCTGAGGACCCTGCCATTTTGAGGATTGTTGCCTTCATCTCCTCCTTAAGCCGGGCCTAAAAGCTAAAAGATTGGGAGCCTGCAAAATCACCAGGCAGAGGGTGATCCATAAGGAAAAAGGCCCACTTCTGTGGCCCACCAGATTGCAGAATTTCAGGGAAGGGACGAGAGCATGGCTACTTGTGGGAATACATGTTAGAATATATTTTGTATTGCAACAATTACAAAATTATTCAGCTGATAAGATTTCGCTGAAAGGGATAAACTGACTTCTTTGAATAGAGAAAAAACATGATCTACATTTATTGGTGACTGGAAGTCTCTTATGGACTTTTTCCGTAAAAATGAAAAACAACAACAACATTATTTATTGTTTGGATTAGATAGGATATATTATAGAAAGACGAGTAAGATGATGCAATTTTAGAGCGAGAGGTTAAATTATATTTGTACTTATAATTGCTGGGATAAATATCCGAAGCCACTTCATTATTTTTTTCTTTCTTTCATTTCTCAGGAACTCTTTATAGCAAGCTTAGCTTCAAGTGGGGACACAATCTAAGGATCAGAGCCCCTAAACGATCAACAACTTGAGATGCACCAGTAGATTCTGATCTACCTACAACTGTTTACAATAATTGATAATGGCTAGAATGTCATATTGCAGGCTGACTGATTCTGCCCACTGCCACGAGTTCAATCCTGATCAGCTCAAGGTTGACTCATCCTTTCGAGGTCAGTAAAATGAGGACCCAGATTGTTGGGGGGCAATATGCTGACTCTGTAAACTGCTTAGAAAGCGCTGTAAAGCACCATGAAGTGGTATATAAGTGCTAAGTGCTATTGTATCCCAGAGTTTGCAGCAGGATTTGTGCTCTGCTCAATCTCTGGATGTTTAGCAACTGAACCAGGGGTCTTTGGCATCTGAAGCACATGATCTCTCTCTTTACAGGATAAGGGCTGTGAGAGTTACACAGAGAAAGAGCGTGACTGTTTCCCTGTGCCTACAGTGGGCAATTGCTCGAGTCCAGCGCACAAATGGTCAAGAGAGTCACATATTTAGGGAGATTAATAGATACACAGGACAGGTTGGATAAGTCAGAGAGCGGTTCCAGGATGCTGAGGCAATCCTAGCCTTTCCATCATCCCCCTCCCCTTTCTTTTCTCCCCCTCCTTCTGGCCATCATTTTCTCAGTCTTGTATTCCCTATGTTACATCATCCTTTCCTGTCGGTAGCTTGAAAGCAGCTGCAGAATGATAATATTTAGACTTTGGCATCCTCATGACCCCATGTTAGGAGCAGTAGGAGCAAGAGGCACCCCTGTGACTCACCCTTGGGGGACCTGGTGAGAGTGTGGGGAAATGGAAGTGGGCGGAGAGTTGTAGGCAAGGCAAAAGTCAAGGGGACGGTCATTTACCTCTGTTGTAGAGAACGCAGGCGTGTGTGTGTGTATATATATTGGTGAGTTTGCTGATTTGGAGCAAACTTGGCATAAGATAGAACAAGAAGGAAGACACTCTCCTTATTCTGACTATTCCCATTGATTAGGTGACCGGCAGTTTACTAGATTCCCCAGATCCCATCCACAGAATAACAACCTTCAGAAGTCCTGGACTGCATTTCTTTGTGAATTCTGGACATAATTCCTGGGTGAGACCAACAAGTTCAAGTTAGAAGGACAGGAACGCAGAATTCTCTATAGTCTCCCCACCCCACCCCAAAACAGTAGAATCCAGTGACTGGCAAAACTAGGCTAAGACTCAAACTTTGAGTTGCTCCTTGAATTTCTTCTGACGGCAAGACTATCTTTGCCATCCCAGAACTACGTCTTGCCTGGATCGGCCACCCTTGAGCCATGCTGTCCATTTCAGTTTTTCTCCAACGCAACCGTTATTTCCTGCTTCCCCTTAAACTGCTTTTCTGCGCTGCGTTGGTCCCCAGGATTGTGGCCTCTCCAGTGCCAAATTCCAATCCTCTGTACCAGTTTGATGGGCAAGTCCGGCTTTGCCATCTCTATACGGGCAATGATCAGACCGAGCTCTACCTGGAGATCTTCTCAGATGGCACAGTGCGTGGCTCCAAATACAAGAACCTCTTCAGTGAGTATTTGGGAAACAAATTACTTGGGATTCCTCCAAATGAGTTATATGTGGAATTGGGGCACAGTCACCTGGGTTCTTTGGGGAAGGATCAAGTACTAGATCGTAAAATATGGTTTTTCAGAAGAGGGTATTTCAGAAGACGTAGCTTCTTAACACATGTGTTCTCTGGAAAACAAGTCTAACGTGGTCCTCTGTTGCAGATGGTCATATTAAACTTTCAGAGTAAATCAAGTAGGAGAAATGGGAACCGTAGAAGGTGCTGTGGTGGCCTCCCACAGATTATGTTCCTTCTTACAGATGTTACAAATCAAGACTACTAAAAGATCTGAAGAGGTTGAAGGCTATTTGAGTTTAAATCTAAAGAGTTCTCCTTTTTCATGAGCTATTTTCTATTTCCCCCCCCCAGGCTTGATGGAAATCAAAGCAGTGAAAGTGGGAATTATTAGTATCATGGCCAAGAAAACCTCTAGATTTCTTTGCATGGATTCTGAAGGACATCTATATAGCTCAGTAAGTATAATTATACAAGTTATGTCTCTGTGTTTAGAGCAGTGCTTCTCAATCTCAGCAGCTTTCAGATGTGTGGACTTCAACGCCCAGAATTCTCCAAGCAGCACACTGGCTGGAGAATTCTGGGAGTTGAAGTCCACATATCTGGAAGTGGCTAAAGAAGAAACAGTGGTTAAAAGCAAAGGATCAACGGGGAAAGATAAAGCTATAAATTGAAAGATCTACCTGTCTGATCACCCATTTCCAAAATAAGCATTCTGGGGGATCATCTCACACATTATTTGGCAACAATTTTGAGTCTGCCATTGAGAACACTCAAGTACCGGTTATGTCTTCTCGGATACAGGTAAGTGTTTTTCCAGAGCTAGCTGAGTTGTTTTCATTCATGAGTTAAACCTGCACCCCAAAAATCACACATAACCAAAAATAATGTGTGATAGTACTTTATTAAAATCAGAAGCGAGCTGTTCTTGCAGACTGGACCATTTTAATCTTCTTGATGCTGAGGGGGCTTAATAGATTGGTAGATATATTCTGAAATGATAATAAAACGCCTAGATTTTTAGGAACAAACTAAAGTGTGGTGACATCCCTTAAGAAGCTCTCTATCTTCTTTTTAAAGTCATAGCGGCATTTATTTTTTCCGCAGCCCCCTATATTTATTTATTCGTTCAGTTTGTATAGCTGCCTATCTGAAACCATTGACTCTGAATGGTAATTCATAAAAGCAATTAAAACAGTTGAAACACAATAGAAAAAAGAAATTAAATAGAAATAAAAACCGAGGTATATACTCTGCCTTACATAATAACCAGGAAAAGAGTGTATATTACCGGTTGTCTCTCGAATTACAACCACAACAGAGACCAGCATTTCAGTTGCTAAGCAAGATGATTGTTAAGTGAGTCACACTGAATTTCATTACCTTTTTTTCCATGGTTGTTAAGCGAATCACTGTATTAAGTGAACCCATGTAGTTATTAAGCAACTATGGCTTCCCCCACTGATTTTGCTTGTCAGAAGCCAGCTGGGAAGGTCACAAATGGTGATCCCATGAGTCCAGGATGCTGTAACCATTATAAATGTATGTTTGCTGTCAAGCCCCCAAATTTACATCTCATGATCATGGGAATGCGGTGATGGTCATAAGTGCGAGGAATAGTTGACACTTGTTTGAGTGTTGTTGTAGTTTTGAATGGTCACTAAATGAATGGTTGTAAGTCAAGGACTATCTGCGTCTATATACCATAAAACTCTTCTTTTGTAACCTTTAAGTGGGTGAAATATACATCATACAGTAAAACCTTTTCAACTGAGGTATCTCAAATGGGCTAACTTCTAGAATGTGTCCAAAATCTGGGACTGGTGACTCTTGTGAAACTGAAATTTGGAAATTAAAAAACCCCAAACATTTTAAGACATAAAAATGATCATAAAGCATTTTATGATGTAATGCAAAATGTCATAAAAATCTTTCTTCTTGTTGATGTTTGACTGGGCTACTTTCAAGGCAGATGCAGCTCTGAATATTCCCCCTGGATTTTAAAGAACTTTTCAAAAACATTAGTTCTGTCAATGCTGAAGATATTCAGGCATCTCCCAAGGATATATCTCTGAAACAATAACCCAACATGTCATGGGGCTGTTTAGGATGCTAATAGAGCAAGGTAAAAGCACTCATTACAAGAGGAGTGTGTTTTTGAGTTTTTGAGTGTTTTTCACTGGGCCAGTGAAACAGAAATACTTTGTGAAAGGAGAAAAATAATTTGAGTAAATATTTCTTGTTTTGAATCATTGTGTCTGTGAAAATGAAGGGGATTGCAAACTGCAATGTGACTTTTTTTGACTTCTGAAATTTGAACGTGTATGCTGCAACAAGTTGACCACAGTGTATAAAAATAGAAACTTTTGGTAGATGCTCATGATTTAAAGGATGCAAATAAACAAATGGTAAAGATGTTAACATGGCAGATTTCATGCTGAATTCCGAGCCTGAGTAGAGAAACTGCAGATTTGTTGACCATATGACACTAAATTCACATATTAACTCCTCGGCAGTGAAAAGAGCATTTCTTTAGCTGGAATCATTTTCTATTTTGATGTAGCTTGAGTGCCTAGATTAGGTCCGGCAATGTATGCAGGGCTGAATTATCTATGGATTATATGATCTTGAGTTAATTCCATAGGTGCCCAGCCAGGTTTGACTACTAGATGCTAAGAGAAAGTTATTGGTGATAAGAACTGTCTGACAGTGGAACAGATTACCTAAGGAGATTGTTGTCTTTCTTAGCTTGAAATGCAACAGTAGGAAGTAACTGCTAACTGGGTAACTGAAGCCACAGGACATAATATAATGGAGGGGATGGCAAAACACTGAATATTTTTTTTCCATCAAGCTTACCAACTTGGTATGATTCTACACCAAGTTAATTCTATGCTCAATTTGCACAGATAATTGTTGTACAATCTCCTAGCCATAGGTAGTCCTAGAATTATAACCGTAATAGAGCCTGCAATTACCATTATATGTAATGACAGTCATAAAGCAATATTGCCATGTGACTGGACCTGATCTGATGTCCTTTTTTTTTTTTGCAGCAGTCACTAAGCAAACCCCGTTTGCTGTGAGCCAGTTTTTCCCGAACACCACAACTAAATGCAGGCTAGTTGCCGAGTGTCCAAAATGCAATTATGTGACTGTGGGAGAGGTAGAATTTGAACATTAAAACAGTGTCTTAAGTCCCCTTTTCAGCATCCGCTGTAATGTCAAATGGTTGCTGAGCTAACCTGTAGATACGGCCCAACCAAAATCTCGATGTGGTCTTCAATGGGCCCCTAACAATTGCTACTTGATTGTATTTTTTTAATATGACCCAAGAGAATGTAATACACGGGGAGCAATGGTAGGAGCAAGATAACAATAAGCTAAATTTAAGGAGAGGCCCCTTGACGGTAAATGAAATCAAATTCAGTTGTTGTCTTTGCTTCTTTATTCTGGACTATCTGTAAAGCCCAATAGGGGTTCTGCATTCTTGAAGGCTTAATCCAAGCGATCTCGTCTCTTTGCAGCTGTCGTACTCGGAAGAGTTCTGTAACTTCCAAGAGAAGCTTCGTCATGGTTATAACGTGTACTATTCAGAGGCCTACAGTCTTCCCCTCAGCCTCAATGTGATGGAGAATTTGGCCCACAGCCATCAGCTGCCCCCTTTCTCCCAGTTTTTACCTTTACGTAAAAAGGCTCACGTTGAACCAACACATATCAACTACGAATACGTTCAACCGAGGGATAACACTGACTCATCTGATCCCTTCAACATATTCGGTCAAAATCAGGATGTGAGAAGCCTAAGTTTTGGCTTCAGATAGAGCAAGACAATGGCTGGGCTGGGCTGG
This sequence comes from Vipera berus, assembly GCF_964194415.1. NCBI lineage: Eukaryota > Metazoa > Chordata > Lepidosauria > Squamata > Viperidae > Vipera > Vipera berus. The sequence continues at coordinate 55,835,151 of NC_138210.1, read as the reverse complement.
GGCACAAAATCAGATGTTCAGCAGGATCCTTCGTAAGCTGGGCCATCTGTGATTTATTGCATTAATATGAAATATAAGGAAGATAGATTGGGGCAAAGGAGCAAGAACAGTGAAAGGGATGGGTGTAATTGACTGAAGCGTTTTGGGACTCCCAAATCCCAAAACAGGGACAGAATTTCTGTTCTGTCTGAATCACTTCAACTTTTCAGTTTCCCATTGTTAAACTTGCTGGCTTATTATTTTTTTTTTAAAAAAACCAAAAACCCAAGGTTTTATTTCTATTTATCCAACTATTTAAGTAACTTATTTATTCTATGAGATTGATTTATTTATTGAAGAAAGTTAGATTGATAAGGAAGCAGGAAGAGCAGGCATAACGTGAAAAACTTTTGTGCGCAAATGTTTATATATCGTTATTTATGTGCAACCTTTTATGTATGTATATTTTTCTGCCTGCATATTTATTTCCCTTTCTGGTGAGGACCAACCAACCAAATTTTAAATCTGAATTGCAGATATGATCATGATTGTATGCCTGATATCTATTTACCTTCCTTTTCTTTGTTTTCCTTTTTGAGTAATGTTTCTGCAAAAATTAATTCATGAGCCGTAACAATGGAGGCAAAGAGGTTGGGGGCGGCATGTAAAAACGAGGCAGGCCTTCCATCGCACCCGCCATCTTGACTTTTTTGACCCCCACAGATATTCTCACAATGAAGTTTTTGAATCAGAAAAGGCCAGGAGGTTGCCTCAAATGTCCCTTTGAACAGGACCCCATTTTTAATTGGCTTCTGTTTTTTTTTTAAAAAAAACTTGTATTGTGTCTGTAAGCCATCAGAAAAGTTAAAAGAGAACTCTAATAAGGAAATGCAAAGTAAAAGGCTCCTATATTGATTATGAATGTTTATTTATTTATAAGTTATACTACATTGTCATTAAAAGGATGTGCCTCTGTTGTATGTGTTTCAGCAGCAGCTGTTTCTAGTTAAACATGTTGCCATTTTGACAATTCACTGACTTGACACAAATCTGCAAATTGTTGCATTCTCTTTCTGTTTCTTCATTTTTTAAAAAAAATTTACCTGTTTCTTTGTGCTTTAATTGTGACCAGTGTTAACCATCAGTGGACTGAAGTGTGAATGGTGTATTTTTAATGTGAACAGAAATAAAAGATTTTTTTTAAAAAAGAAGCAATTAATTGAAGGCAAATAAACTAGTTGCTAGAAATATTTTCATCGGGCAACAGTAATTCATTAGAAAAACAAACAAACAAATGAGGGCTTTGGCAGGGAGGGCAAAAAAAGGTCAAACTACCCCAATGGTACAAGAGAATCCTCAACTCAGTTTGAGCCTCAGATGTGTTCAAAAGGGGTGGGGCTTCCATCATATCCACCATTTTGACATCCACCTACCCCCCTCCATTCCAGTGGACACCCCTCGCAGGCAGGACTCCTATTACTTTGGGGTTACCCAGAAGTAATTAATCAGAATTCAATTCCAGCAATTCAATACCTCTTTCAATGACTTTTATAGAACATATGATAACTGTCTAATGATAAAAGACCATCATTTCATCACACAGTTGATCCTCCTTCAACGCGTCGTAGTCTCACAATTTGTATGTCTGGGTGTTTTCACAAAATGGCTTCCTACCAGCCTTTCCGAAAGCCTCCCCTTATTCCCAGTTCACTTTTGTCTTTTATTCATCTATCTGGATTTCCATCCCTTCAGAAGTTCAAGACGACATATATAGTGCTCCCTCTTCTCCTTTCCTCTCATGACAACAACCTTGGGAGGTAGGCTGAAAGAGAATGGGAGGCTCAAAGCCACCCATTGAAGGGCTGAGAATGAACCTGGCTCTTCCTGCTACTAATCCAGTCTCTAAGCCTGCTTCTTTCTGTGGGGGGGGGCAACTTTCCAAACCAAGATTGAGCTTAGACCAAGCACCATTTGTGTTGTCTGTATGGGAAATATTTTTGCAGATTGCCAGCATTTAGCAAAGCTTAAGCCCCAAACCTGTGTGGTACAAAAAGCTGGCATGTGCCAAGAGAGATGTCCTGGAACCATGTTAGACAAAGAGCCAATTGCTGTTGCCAAGGGATCAAAGGTTGGTTGGTTGGTTTCCCCAAAATGAACTGACTGGAATTCCCAAGAAAGTGAAAGTGTTCAGAATCGGGAAGCAAAAACCAGGATCCAACTGCCCTCCCCTTGACACCGGGGGGGGGGGGGAGGGGAAAGGGCGCTCGAGAAGAACGGCAGCAGTATTTGCCAGTAAAATGGGCAACGTCTTGATCGTCAGGGATTGGACAACATCCTGACTGGAACACCATGCAAAAAAAAAAAAAAGCATTGCTGTCTTTTCCAAAACACCCCTTAGTGCTGGGGGTCTTCAAACTCGGCAACTTGAAGACTTGTGGACTTCAACTCCCAGAAGGGCTGGCTGAGGAATTCTGGGAGTTGAAGTCCACAGGAGTCTTCAGTTGCCAAGTTTGAAGACCCCTGCCTTAGTGTAACCACTGTTAGCTACAAAAGTGCTGATTGAACGGCACAGCTTCCCCCCCATTTCCTTTCTTCTTTGGCATCACTTCCTTCTTTGGCCTCAAGATCCTCAGGGCTTCCAAGTCAGGGTGAAGCATGCATCATCCAGAGAGGGGCATCTATAGGGGGTGGTAAAAAAAAATAAAAAAAAATCAAGATGGCCGCTGTGATGGTGCATTAAGAAGAAGCGGGCTTCAAAGGCAGAGTTGCGTCCCCCAAGGTGGTCTTTTTGACCCCCTCCTTTGGATGCCTGCCTGCTGAGGCGGATCTGACGGAGCTTCAGCCATCTGCTGGATCACGAAAAAGCTCTACTGTCCCCAGGCTTTGCTGGAATTGCAAAGAAGAGAGCTCTTTTTGACAGCCATTTCTCTTTGTGCATATGCCAGCCTTAAAAGGCACCCTTAAAAAAAAGGGCAAGAGTGCACACAGGCAGGTGCAGACAGTCCTCAACTTACGACAGTTCACTTAGCGACCGTTCGAAGCGACTGGAAAAAAATGCCTTCTGGCTGTTTTTCCCACTTACGACCATTGCAGCATCCCAACGGTCAAGTGATCAAAATGGCTGGACAGCCATTTGTTTGAAATGGTACAGAGTTTCCTGCCTGAGCAGGGGGCTGGGCTAGATGACCTCCAAGGTCCCTTCCAACTTTATTATTATTATTTTTATTATTAAAATTCGGACACTTGGCAGCTGACTCATATCTATGACGGTCGTAGTGTTCCAGGATCATGGGTTCACCTTTTGGGACCTTCTGACCAGCAAAGTCAATGGGGAAGCCAGATTCACTTAACAGCTTTTATTACTAACTTAACAGTTACAGTGATTCAGTTAACAACGGTGGCAAGAGAGGTCATAAAATGAGGCAAAGCTAATTTAACAAATGTCTTGCTTAGCAAGAGAAATTTGGGGCTCAGCTGTGGTCGTAACCCGAGGACCACCTGTAGTAGACCAATTGCTTATATCAAGAGGCTTACGGGTGATCCTCAACTTGCGTCCACACGTGGGACTGGAGCTTCTAATGCTAAATGAGGCTGTTGTTCAGTGAGCCGCACCCAATTTTACAACCCTTTTTGCCACGGTTGTTAAGCGAATGACTGCAATTGTCGAGTGAATCATGCGGTCGTTAAGTGAATCCAGCTTCCTCCATTGTCTTTGCTTGTCGAAAGCCACCTGGGAAGGTCACCCCAGGATGCTGCAAATGTCATAAATACATGTCCATTGTTAAGTGCCTGAATTTTGATCGTGTGACCATGGGGAAGCTGCAACAGTTGTAAGTCAGTTTTTTCAGTGCCGTTGTAACTTAGAATGGTCACTAAATGAATGGTCATAAGTCAAGGACTACCTGTACTGTATCTGAGCTGTAAAAAAACCCTTGACCATTAGGTTGTAGCAAAGAGATGCTCAAAACCTTAACTCTTGACAGCCATCTACTGGCCACAATTGTTATATATGGGATAATCCTACTATTAGAGGTGTGCAGGCCTCAAAAATGTTTTGGAATTGTTTTTGCCTGTTTTGGAATTACAGTTATTTTTGCCACAGGAGCAAAGCATCTCTCTACTCTTGATTAAAGTAGCCCAGCTGTGTGTGCCCCAACTCTTTTAAGATTTCAGCAGGAACTTAAGAAAAAGAGAGATCCTCCTACTTGAAGGGATTTATACTTTGTGTCACCTTTAAAGCAGCAACTCCTTTATTTTTCCTGTTGGTGTGAAATGCTGAAAAATAGAATTGAGCTGCTTTAATGAGAACAGAGAGGCACTGGGCAAATTCAAGATCTAAACCAGGGGTGTCCAACTTTGGCAAATTTAAGAAAGAGTACAGAGAAGAGCAACAAAGATGATTAGAGGACTGGAGGCTAAAACGGTTGCTGGAACGGTTGCTGGAATTGGGTATGTCGGTTTTAATGAAGAGAAGGACGAGGGGGGACATGATAGCAGTGTTCCAATATCTCAGGGGCTGTCCCAAAGAAGAGGCAGTCAAGCTATTCTCTAAAGCGCCCGAAGGCAGGACAAGAAGCAACGGATGGAAACTAATCAAGGAGAGAAGCAACCTAGAACTAAGGAGAAACCTCCTGACAGTTAGAACAATTAACCAGTGGAACAACCTGCCTCCAGAAGAGGTGAATGCTTCAACACTGGAAGTTTTTAAGAAGAGACTGGACAGCCATTTGTTTGAAATGGTATAGGGTTTCCTGCCTGAGCAGGGTGTTGGACTAGATGACCTTCAGGGTCCCTTCCAACTTTATTATTATTATTAAGACTTGTGGACTTCAACTCCCAGAATTCCCAGCCAGCATGGCCAGCTGGAGAATTCTGGGAGTTATAATAATAATATTATTTCTAGATGATCAAGGTATTTCATAAGTTCTGCTATCTGGAAGAGAGCTGTTAACAGTGATAACATCTGCTTATATAGACCAGCACAGGGGTCTTAACAAAGGGATCAATCACAATACAGCAGCTTGATCCAGAATAGTCAAAAGACATTTAAATTCCTTCTGTCTGCAATCCATATATGTGCATGTTATTTATTTATTTATTTATTTATTAAACTTATATACCGCCCTTCTCCCGTAGGACTCAGGACGGTTCACAAGGTTTTTTAAAAAACTACAATTACAAAAATTAAAAACAATTAAAATGATTACATTAACCTTGAATACATAAAAATCCCAATTAGAATCCAATTAAAACTCTCAGTCCAGGCCAGAAAGCTCAAAGAGCCAAGTCTTCAGGTCCCGGCGGAATGAGCGAAGGTCAGGGGCAGTCCTAAGCTCTACAGGCAGCTGGTTCCAAAGGGCAGGCGCACCCACAGAGAAGGCCCTCCCCTGGGTATTGTCCGCCGTCAATCTTTTGCAGTCTGCAAGCAAGCTTAGTTAAAAGGCAATCCATATATGTGCATGTTATCTGCAAGCAAGCTTAGTTAAAGGGCAATCCATATATGTGTATGTTATCTGCAAGCAAGCTTAGTGAAAGACAGTTTGAACTCCTTGCCTGCCTGCAATAAATAAGGAGATGACTTAATTCGCCATTCTCCAGCTGATTCTGCAAGAGACAGAGTCGTGCTTCTAGGATTTCTGCTTTTGTGAACTGTTGTCTTTCTGGCTTCCTGAGGAGACCAGCCAAAAGACCTGTTAAAATCTTACTGCCTTTTCTGCCATTGAATTTCTAGCCAGCGTCTTAAAAGTAATTTGGAGAGACTTTGAAATGCAAATGAATTTCTGCTCAGATCTACTCTGAATGTTTACAAATGTTCCTAATTGCAAAGAGAGACTGTTTGTTTGTAATCTTCGAGTCTTTGTGAAATCAAATGCAGGATCAAAATTTCCCTGTCTGTCTTCTCCAAACTGCCTTTCACTCAAATTGACTGAGAAGATCAGAGATATCCTGTGTTGCAAACCCAATTTGTGTTCAGAGCTGAATTTTACTAAAAAGGAGAGAAAAAGTTTGTCAGTTTGCTAAACTCCCTTTGTTTAACAGACTTTTGAGAGCAGGAATAAAAGGGCCATAAAACAATTAATTGCCTTGGTAAGCAAGACCCTGGTTTACTGCTGAGTGAAAGAGGCTCCTACCCTTGGAATGCAAAGGTAAACAGCAAGCTTGGATTTATGTCAAGCAGGCAGCGACCTCTGGTGGACAAACTGAAATGTTTATACTGTCTGCAAATTTAAACTGCATGTAGAGCTGTGTAGACAGAGAAAGGTGTTGATTCACACTTATGACAAGCCATGAAAGCATCTTTATATGTAAAAAAACCCCACAAGTGATTTAGCTAACAATCCTAAAATATATGTTTTCAATCTCCAGAGGGGAGATTATTCAGCAAGCCTACAGTTAAGTTACCCGCAACTGAACGCCTAAAGCAAAGCAATCCTACCCAGTCCCACTAGCTCTAAACAAAGGAACAAGGAGCAAATTAACCTTCATTAATGGCACAGTTTACAGCCTACGGTTGACACTCTTAACATGGACAGGCAGTTCCCTAAGAGTTCCAGACCGGCTTACGACTTGTGGTCCTAAGAAGAAACAATTTGGCTGACCTTGTGTCCAAGTGAAGGCTAGGGGCAACAACAGGCAAATAATAGGCTTGCTTCCAAACAGCGACCTCTAGTGGTCAAAGGGTGAACTTCGTTGAAGTACCCACTTATGCAAGCAGCACCCTGGTGGCTGCTCAGCAAATATAAGGCTTGTCCCCAGGCATGTGTAGAGTGCCCCCTAGTGGCTAAAGGGTGAACTTCCCTGAAGTCTCTAACAAATGCAGAAGGCGTCCCCTGGTGGTCAAAGAGCAAAGTTCACCGAATTAGTTAAAAATACCTAAAATACCTAAAAATACCTAAAAATACAGAAGTTTTCTGTATCTATCCTAGCCATGGCGGAGTGTCCCATTGATTCAGAAGAGCTGGTTCGACCAGACTACCCTGATTTGTGCAAAGATCCTGCTGTAAAACCCAAGCGTACAATAAAACCAACCCAGAAACTCAGAGAAAATTATGAGGCAACTAGAGATGAATTTTCCAGTAATCTGTCAGAACTATGGAACAGAACTGCATACAGCATGTCAGTTTTGCTGAGCCTTAAGGATAATCCTGTTGAATTAAGAGGCTCTATAGGTCGTCTATCTGCAGCATATGAAAGTTACCAGCAGCTGTCTGCAAAATACACAGGTTTTTTGAATGACTCTAATGTACATGATTCCTCAGCAGAACTAACCAACATTGATGAACTAAACCAGCAAAGAGATCTCCTAGTGCAAGATGCAAAGAATAAGGTGGAAATCCGTATTGCTGACCTGCAGGAGACCAGATCTCATAGATCTACATCAACTAAAGTCACAGTACGCTCTGCTAGAGGGCTTCAATAATACATGACAAGTTGGTAGAGGCCTGTGCACAGCTAGAAGCAAAAAAAGTGCTTGTTTCCTTTGCCAGAAAGGAAGCTGAAATAGAAGCTCAGAGCAAAGCCTGCCAAGCAGAGGAGGAAGCTCAGAGCAAAGCCCTCCAAGCAGAGGAGGAAGCTCAGAGCAAAGTCCGCAAAGCAGAGGAGGAATACAGATCTATCTGGGTCAGCTAACCCCTCCTTCCCTATGACATATTTCCTCCTTCTCCTGACCATGTGTCCTACACCCCTCCCCTTTCTGGGATGGACTTCCTCCTTCTTTCTCCCTGGGGACTCTCCTCCTCCATAGCCGGAGACACATGTGCTCCTCCATAACCGGCAGATACGCGTGCAGACACTGGGAGTCGTAACTGTCTTTTGACTATTCTGGTTCAAGCTGCTGTATTGTGATTGATCCCTTTGTTAAGACCCCTGTGCTGGTCTATATAAGCAGATGTTATCACTGTTAACAGCTCTCTTCCAGATAGCAGAACTCATGAAATACCTTTATTTGCATGCAGAAGAGATTACAGCAGATGAGGTGTAGTCAGATAATTTATAGACGGTAATTCAAGGTCAAAAGACAGTTATGACTCCCAGTGTCTGCAGGCGTATCTGCTGGTTATGGAGGAGCACGTGTGTCTCCGGCTATGGAGGAAGAGAGTCCCCAGGGAGAAAGAAGGAGGAAGTCCATCCCAGAAAGGGGAGGGGTGTAGGACACATGGTCAGGAGAAGGAGGAAATATGTCATAGGGAAGGAGGGGTTAGCTGACCCAGATAGATAGCATATTATAATTTTCCCAAACAACCACGTGGTGGCCGCACAATGGGGCTCCCCTTGGAGACCACTCGGAAGTTATAACTGATCCAGAATGGAATGAGACAACTCACCATGGTCAAATTGCCATGGTCAAATTGCCATGGCCAACTTGCTATGGGACAACTCACTGCAAGAGAATTCAACAATTCAGTAATTATTTAAAATAGTTAAAATTAATTTAATTTTTGTCATACACATTAATTTTGTCCCTCCTTTGGCATCCTTCCTTTAATGATTCTATTGTTCTATTTCTTGGATATTAGTGTAACTCTTGTCCCATGGCAAGTTGTCCTGTAGTGAGTTGGCCGCAACAGGTTGGCCATGGCGAGTTGGCTGCAGAGAGTTAACCATGGCCAGTTGGCCATGGCAAGTTGGCTGCAGCAAGTTGGCCATGGCGAGTTGGCTGCAACAAGTTGGCCATGGCGAGTTGGCTGCAACAAGTTGGCCATGGCGAGTTGTCCACAGTAGTTGACTACAACAAGTTGGCCATGGCGAGTTGACCATAGCAAGTTGGCCATGGCGAGTTGGCCATAGTAGTTGGCTGCAACAAGTTGGCCATGGCGAGTTGGCCTTGGCGAGTTGGCTGTGGCGAGTTGGCTGCAGCAAATTGGCCATGGTGAATTGGCCACAGTAGTTGGCTGCAACACGTTGGCCATGGCGAGTTGGCTGTGGCGAGTTGTCGTAGACCTGTGCAGAATGTGGCAGCTCACACCGTACTGGCCATCCTTTATAGTTTACCCATGTTACACCACTGTTGAAGAGTTGCATGTGCTCCCATCTCCCAGATGCCAAAATAGTACGGTTGGAACCCAAATATTGTAGAAATGAATGGGAGTGGTTGATGGGTTGGGCAGCTGATTTTTCTTGGTTTGTGGTTGTATTATTTTTATTGCTTGTGAATTACGTACCACAAGATGGGTGCCCATATAACTCTTTTAAAACCTACAGACAAGCATCTGGGAAGAAAGAGGCCTTTTTCCAGATGCAATCTCTGAACGGCAATGCTGCTCTTGGATTCGACCAGCCACCGCTTAAATATGCAAGGAATCCATCAACTTATAACCACAATTCTGACCAAAATTTCCGCTGCTAAGCAAGGCAGCTATTAAGTGAGTGACACCTGATTTTACAACCTTTTTCCGCCATGGTTATTAAGGGAAACATATGGTCGCTAACTGAATCTGGCCTCTCCCATTGACTTTGCTTGTCGGGAGTTGGCTAGGAAGGTCACAAATGGCAGTCAGGATGCTTCAACTATCAGAAAAACCTGCCAGTTGCAAAGCGCTCAAGTTTTGATCACGCAACCACTATTGATGCTGCCACCATCGTAAGTGTGAGGACTGGTTGTCAATGACCTTGCTCAGTGCTGTTGTAATGTCGAACGATCGCTAAACAAATGGCGGTAAGTTGAAGACTATTTGTATTTCAGTGCACACATCCCCAAAGGAATTTCTCTCACCTGGTGTGCCTCAGGCTTGTCCTGCAACCGAGGTCTCAAATATCTTCTTGCGTCCTTCCATGCCACTCAGAGCATCGATATTCTTCCTCCAGTCACCTACTTCCCGATTCTCCTGGGGTGGGGAAGAGACCAAGGGTCGGGAAATCAGTGGAGTCCCAGGCTTTGTGGGAGAAGTAACGTGGGTCCTGTTAGCTCATTTATGTTTTTATTGATCTGAACTCAGAGCAACTTACTCAGAGCTTTCCTTCCTCACATTCTTCCCCACGCCAACCCCGTGTGATTGGTTGGGAGACAGTGGCTGGTCCCCAGGTTCCCAAAGGAGCTTCTACAGCTGAGAATGGACTACAATCTGGGTTTTGATGTTCTTAAACAGCCCATCACCATGACTGCTGTGCCCATAGAGGGCCTGGTTTCCCATTGCTTTGTGGACTCATCAAAGTAAGCCACAGGAAACTTTCACGAATGGAATTCCTTTCATAGCTAAGAGAGATTCTTATTGTTGACAATGTTCTCCTTCCCCCATTCTACACCCCAACCAAATTTGGAAAGATCACTTGTGCCCAGTGATGTAGTCGGATGGTTCCTGAATTTTGCACCGGTCACTTCCCTGGATGAGACCAGAGGGATCTCTGTGGTTATGAGATATCTTTCCACATTTTCTAAGCTGCGGTCTTGGTTGGATAAGTACTCAGACCGAGGAAAGGAGAGGTGCTACTACTACATGCATTCTTGAAATGCAAAGGTTTTTCAAAACTCAAAATCAGCCCAGCTAATTTCCCTTTCCCCAGGTAGACTTTACACATGTTCCTGTATAACCAGGGTTTCCCAACCTTGACAACTTTTAAGATGCATGGACTTCAACTCCCAGAATTCTCCAGCCAGCATGAGAATGAAGTCCACATGTCTTTAAATTACTATGGCTGAGAAACCCTGCTTTATACCCTTGCCAAGTAATGTACTGGGGAAAAAAAGTTTTGCAAGGGTATCCTCCAAGGAAGGAATTTTTTTATTTTTTTAAAGAAAAATCAAGATTGTGGTCATAATACACGTGAAAAGGGTTTTTTGCAATGTGGTGGCTGCCATCTTGATTTTTGTGACCCTTTACCTGTGAACTTTCCTGCAGTTTTGGAAGGAGTGTTGAACTTTTTATGAAAACCAGGAATTGGACAAAGGGCTCATTGCCCATCTAAATTGATTTTCCCAAGTGAACTTTAAGGTTGCTATTTATGGGTAACAAAAACAAACAGGGTGCTGCCCTGCTGGTAAAATGTAGCCCAAGGTGCCAAGAACTAAATTTAAGACTTTGACATACAACGTCACTGATGGGAAATTTGTGCCTGGAAATTATTCACCACCAATGAATGATCAGTCAGGCTGTAAGTAAATAAGCAGGCAAGTATGCAAAGCTTGGGCAGTTCAGTCACCTCAGAACGCCTCACAATGATCTTAGACCAGGAATGGGGAATTTCTGGAGGCCACAAGGGGCTGCAACACCCCATTCACGGTCTGCAGGGCCTCCAGAGAAGAGGGTCAAGGGACAAAATATATTCAAACTATCCAAAAAGACTTAATTGTGCTCTTTTGGGTGGTGGGTCAGGGTTTAAATGACTCTTTAGTCACTAAAATCTCCAAACCATGCAAACCCACCCCCCTCAAAGGCTAAGCAGAGTCTCTAGCTAACAAAGATTGCTCACTCTTTTCCTAAATCAAGGTGCTAAATGACTCTGCAGCTACCAACCGTCCACTTCCTCTTCCCTCCCCCTCACTCTTGCTTGATGATCCATCCAGGCTCACCTTCTCTGTGTCATCTTTCTTGACCTGTTTGAGGTTGGCCCGCAGATCCATGGAGACCTTGTGCTTGGAGCCAAGCAAGGCCTGCATCATGGCATCGGCTGAGAGACGCACCCGGCGAAGAGCAGGGCGCTTAAATTTGCCTCGCAGGTCAAAAATCTTCTGGTTCAAATCTTGGATCTGGAGCCAGAACAGACAGTCTGTTAACACATTGGAAATATTCACAGTTCTCCCCAGCTGGATGCTTTCCAGATGGGTAGACGACAATACCCTGAGTCATGGTGATTGGAAATTCCGGTCTCAACACGTCTGAAAGAGGTGGGGAGAGCCCAGTTATATGAAGAACCCTTCAGTTAGGAGTGAGATGTTGCACTGTCCTTCCAGATCTCCTCACACTTTCCCATAAGCTGTCTTAAATAAAGAACATTCTGAAACTGTAAATCAGCATTTCTCGACCTCAGCAATCCAGCTCCAAGAATCCTCCAGCCAGCCTGCTAGAGAAAGTTAAAGTCCACACATTTTAAAGTCCACGCATTTTAAAGTGGCCAAGTTTGTACAACACTGCCCTAGCAAGATCTTTGGTCTGCTGGGGTCCTCCTGACATCAAACTCTCCACTCATTAGCACTGACGGTCTTATCTAATAGGGTAATGAAATGTTTTCAAGCGAACAACCGAGTTCTGAGAACACCAAGAACTCTGAAGGTGTAGGTTTAATGATGTGTGAAAGAGTTAAAGCTTTTGTAGGTGCATTTGAAAATAGAATCCTATAGGTTGGCAATAACTGGAGGTAAAGGTAAAGGTAAAGGTTCCCCCGCACATGCATGCTAGTTGTTTCCAACTCTAGGGGCTGGTGCTCATCTCTGTTTCAAAGCTGAAGAGCCAGTGTTTTGTCCGAGGACGTCTCCGTGGTCATGTGGCTGGCATGACTAGACGCCAAAGGCGCACGGAACGCTGTTACCTTCCCACCGTAGTGGTCCCTATTTTTCTACTTGCATTTTTACATGTTTTCGAACTGCTAGGTTGGCAGAAGCTGGGACGAGTAACAGGCACTTACTCTGTTATGCGGCACTTGGGATTCGACCCGCCAAACTGCCGACCTTCTGATCGACAAGCTCAGCGTCCTAACCCACTGAGCCACCGTGCATGCAGGGTAAAAATTGTTCTTAATTCTAAATGATATGAATGGGTGGGTGCAAATGCAGTAACGGAATTACAGAATTACAGAAAAAGCAATTGGGGTAATCCAGTCCCTAAGAATGAATGAAAATGGTGACTGCATAGATCTTCTTCTCAGATCTTCTTAGAAGGCTCGTAGTAATATCAAGCACGGAGCCTGGAAAAAAAAATGGATGTGACAGGAGGGGAAAAAAAGGAAAGAAATGAAACTAGAAATAGAAGGGATGGCTCTGAAGAAATGTGGACTGAATGAAAAAAAAATGAATAGTCAGTATGAAAAAGTACACTGAGATGATTTGGTCACATACGGGAAATGAACGAGTATTAAACTGCAAAACAAAAGGAGAGTAACTAAAGCGAGGAGAAAGAGAAGACGGAGACACCCATGACTGAATCCAGGATGCAGCTGAGGAGATCCTCAAAAATGGAGAGGTGAAAATTCTGAGAAGTCAAAATGGAAAGCAGCAGGTGGACACGGCTGAAGAAACTAGGATGCTTTTCAAGGATAGAATGATATGGAGAGGTAGAGTGAATGTTACTGATGCAAAGTAGGTTTATCTGAGCTCCCTTTTATTCTCATCTCATGCCATTTGTTCCCACCCCCACCCCCACCCCCGGCTTATTATTTCTTACACCTTTTCTGCACTTTGCAAACCTAGAGCCATGGGTATATTGTGGTTGTTCTTAAAATCCCCCCTTCTTCCCAAGAACATTAAAGTGGCATATATTCCAGCTTTTCCTGATTCAGATTTACTCAAATCAGTGGCCCTAAGTGATTATTTTTAAGCTTGGCGAAAAAAGACCAGGCTGTGTTTTGCATTTCCCCATTACTGTCATTAAAATGCCAAATTCCATTGGCCCAATCCTTCATCTGAAATACACTTAGCGCTCTCTTTCTATCTTATATGAACGAGATCCGCAAGCGAGGCCCTGTAAAGACAATTGTGGCCCCCACCCCCCAAGGGCCATGTTCAGAAACTCACCTCGTTAATGCTCTTATTCACCCGGGCCTCCATGTCATAACGCTCCTCATCAACTTTGTCGATTTGTGCATGCAGCTGCTGACATAACTCCTGTAGCAAACAAGGTAGTATAATTTGAAAGCCAAATCAAAGATCAGATTCAAAACTAACGAAGAACAAGGTGTTCCTGAATGAGCGCAAAGTGCATTTGCAAGGCTACTGAGTGATGAGCCATACAACTATTTTTTTTAAGAAAGACATCAACCATTTACAGTAAATCAGAATGGTCTAACTGGAGAAAAAAAGAAGACAATAATTTCAAAACACTTTTGGAGAAATCCTGGTGATATAGCAGTACCAATAGCACTTAGACTTATATACCGCTTCTACAGGATCAGCCTATTGCTCCCAACAAGCTGGATCCTCATTTCACCGACCTTGGAAGGATGGAAGGTTGAGTCAACCTTGAGTCTGTGAGAATCAAACTGCCGAATTGCTGGCAGCTGGCAGTCAGCAGAAATAGCCTGCAGTACTGCATTCTAACCACTGCGCCACCAGGGCTCTTTAATTTAGATTCCATTAATACCCACAATTATTTTTTTTTTCTCCAAGCTAAGAATCTCTTAGAGTAGTCCGAATCGAACAGAAGAATCAGCTGCCCTTCCAGTTGTGTTTTCCTACAAATCCCACCTCTGGTTCATATACCTGGAGTGCAACAGATTGAAGAAAGCTAATCTTGTAAGCATAGGCTTACAAGAGAGTTTTAACTGGGTGGATTCTTCTAAAGCTATGTCATCTTTCTATGGAGTGTGGATCGTGCTGCCAATGATGGGCTGCCCAAGTCTTGCTTGAGAGCTGCTGGTGCAAAGCAAGTTGAGTAGCAAATGCATAGTGTGGTCCTCAAGGAGCATATCACCTTCCCTAACATTAAGCCGATGTCTAAGATAGTTTACCTTGAGAATCAAAGATACACTTTAGAGTTTTCCTTTCACCTGGCATCTGTCTTTATCTCTCTTCCAACTAGAGACTTTCCATGGGAAGCCCAAAACATCTGGAGAGCAACAGTTCAGAGAAGGCTGACTTCACTAGACCCAAGAAGCAGATCTTCTCCAATTTGGCCTGCTTTCTCCCTCCTTCATTGTCCCCACTTCTGTCCTGACCTGCAGTTCTGTGAAGCCGAATTGTGCCAGTTCTAATGGGATGCAGTGGTCGGAGAGAAATCGTTCTTTATCCTGGCAGCGTTCTTCTTCTTCCTTTTCCATTTCCTTCTTGGCCACTTGGAGCATCAGTGACTGGGTGAAAAGACAATAGTTTGGATCAATGAGCTGGGCTTATTATCTTGCTTGCAGATATAACTTCAACTTTCAACCTGATGAATATACCGGGCTTAAGCTAGCTTTTCCTTTCCGAGGGACTCTGCAGAAGTATGGATGGCCCCCGAGGATGGTGAAGGTTGCTCATACTAAGCCAAGAATGCTGGGTGTTGAATCACAGATCTGGAGGGTGTTCAGGTTGGGCAAGTCCATTTTGTCAAGAGTTCCTCCCTACCAACTATTTGCGTCAAGTATGTGTGTGGGTAGGTGTGGTTGTATGGGTATTCTATTCTCTTGGAATCTGATCTACTGTACCTCTTTTCTACCAGGGTCTATACCAGTGATGGCAAACCTTTTAGAGACCGAGTACCCAAGCTGCAACCCAAAACCCACTTATGTATCGTTGGGTGCCGGGCGTGCGTGGCCCATCGGGTGGGCGTGGCCCATCGGGTGGGCGTGGCCCATCGGGTGGGCGTGGCCCATCGGGTGGGCATGGCTGTGGTGGTAACAGCAGACTGGGTGGGACTAAAAAGTTCAATCAATCAATTCCAACTTTGCGAGATCTTTTTTTCCCCCGAGTTGAAACTGATTGATTGAACCTTTTTTTCTTTTGCACACAGCGGTGGAGGCCTAAAGTGAAAAGATTTTATAAAACCCAGCTGAAGACCTAGGACTAGGGCGATGGTGCGCGTGCCCACAGAGAGGGCTCTGTGTGCCACCTGTGGCATGCATGCCATAGGTTCGCCACCACGGGTCTATACACTACACGTAGTCCTCGACTTACAACCACAATTGATTCTTTTTTTTAGTGCCTTTGTAACTTCAAATGATCATTAAATGAATAGTTGTAAATCGAGGACTACGTGTACTACGTTTTGCCTTCCTATCTCCTAGAAACTTGCCAGATGTGCTCCCAGAGGTGTTTAGCCCCTTGTGTACTTTTCTAACTGTTCTAATACCCAGGAAATCATTTTTTCCACATCACCTTGAGTTGCAATTTCCGAGAAGCCGATATCTTGCATTTTATCTGTGGTAGAACAAAAAAAAAGAGAGAAAGAGATTTGAGAGGGATATTTCACACATGGGAAAGATGGTGCTCAGTTGGAATTCCTAAAGTTACAGTGATAATTGCTTATCCTGGACATAACATGGGGAGCAGTTTAATAGGAAAGGAGAGAAACAGAATCAGCTGATTTGGTTTAGGCCTGTTTTAACGCTCAAGTGACAAAGATCACTTGATCTTAACATCAAGTGACAAATTTTCATTTAGAGCAGAGTTTCGTGGAGAAAGGTTTTTCCGCGAACCGGAGAGTGTGTGATTTTGTGTGCTGCCTGCATCCCACGGATGGGGCTTTGCTTGTTTGTGTGGACCAGTTGGTGGCACGCTGTGGCCTAGTACCGGTCCATGGACCGGGGGTTGGGGACCCCTAACTTAGAGGAAAGGAGAGAAAATAAAATACAATCTGCTTTGTCCAGTGGGTTTAATTTCTTTCTAAATAAAATAATAGATGGGATTAGTCTAAATCCGAGGTAGGCAACCTTGGCTCTTTTATGACCCGTGGACTTCAACTCCCAGAATTCCTGAGCCAGCACAGCTGGCTCAGGAATTCTGGGAGCTGAAGTCCACGAGTCATAAAAAAGCCAAGGTTGCCTACCCCTGGTCTAAATCATGTGTGTCCAACTCTGGCAACCTTAAGGCCTGTGGACTTCAACTCCCACAATTCCCCAGCCATCCATGCTGGCTGGAGAATTCTGGGAGTTAGAATACAATAGAATAACAGAGTTGGAAGGGAGTTGGAGCATTCACCTCTTCAGGAGGCAAGTTGTTCCACTGGTTAATTGTTCTAACTGTCAGGAGGTTTCTCCTTAGTTCAAGATTGCTTCTCTCCTTGGTTAGTTTCCATCCGTTGCTTCTTGTCCTGCCTTCAGGTGCTTTGGAGAATAGCTTGACTCCCTCTTCTTTGTGGCAACCCCTGAGATATTGGAACACTGCTATCATGTCACCCCTCACCCTTCTCTTCGTTAAACTACACATACCCAATTCCAGCAACCATTCCCTCTATGTTTTAGCCTCCAGTCCCCCAATCATGTTTGTTGCTCTTCTCTGTACTCTTTCTAGAGTCTCAACATCTTTTTTACATCGTGGTGACCAAAACTGGATGCAGTATTCCAGGTGTGGCCTTACCAAGGCATTGTAAAGTGGTATTAGTACTTCACGAGATCTTGATTCTATCCCTCTGTTAATGTAGCCTAGCACTGTGCTGGCTTTTTTGGCAGTTGCAGCACACTGCTGGCTCATATTTAAGTGATTGTCCACTAGGACTCCGAGATCCCTCTCACAGTTGCTACTATTGAGAAAGGTACTACTTATACTATACCTGTACATTTGGTTTTTCTTGCCTAAATGTAGAACCTTACTTTTTTCACAGTTGAATTTCATTTTGTTAGATAGTGCCCAGTGTTCGAGTCTCTCCAGATCCTCCTGTATCTTAAGCCTATCTTCTGGAGTGTTGGCTATTCCTACCAGCTTGGTGTCATCTGCAAATTTGATGAGTTCCCCATCTATCCCCTCATCCAGATGATTGATGAAGAAGACTTAAAGTTGCCAAGGGTGGACCCCTTCTGGTCTAAATTAAATTATGCCTAGAGACCATTTGGGAAAGGTCACTTCTCCTCTATGTTTTTGAAAGGTTTGAATAGGTTTTAAGGAGTAGAAACATCTTGAAACAAGAAGGAAATTTGAGAGGCTAAGCATGAGGACAAATGCCCAATTTTCTGACTCTTGCAGCAGAACTGCAATTTGAGCTTACGTTGGGAGAGAGAGGTGCCAATTAATCCTGACTTCACCTTGGTGTATTGTTTTCATGTATGATGATAAAATTTGCATTTCTCTCCAAAAACACAGAGACACACCCATACAGAGACCCAAACATGAGGGGCTGTATTGTTTCCATTGCTGCATTTCTTCCCCCCTCTCCCTTCAAACGATGGGTTTCCCCTTTGATCTCCTGAGGCAACCAATCCTTAATCTTGCCCTGGGTATTTCTGCATTTCTCTTAAAGAGACTGGCACTCACCTTGTCGTGCGGCTCAATGGCGTAGGCCCGGTAATTGGCAGATGACTTTCGGCGTAGGGGGGGCACTGTGGCATGGGGAGGAGGGGGTGCATGTTTGGGAGCCACTGGCACCTTTTTTGTTTCCACAATGGTCTCCTGTTCTTCCTCCTCTATGTATTCCTCCTCTTCCTCTTCCTCTTCCTCATACTGCAGATTTAAATAATGTATTATTTCCAAAATGCTCCCTGCAACCACATTTTAGGACATATAAAGGCCAGCTGCACTTGCTGCTCTTAGACACACACACACACACACACACACACACACACACACCTCCCAAATTTCAGATTTTGAGAGAGGATATTTATGGAAGTGAGGGAAATGGCACAAACCTGCTCCTGTTCCTTTAACTACTCTGTATCTTAATTGCTGACTTTCACTGGCCTACAGCTGGTCCTCAACTTACGACCACAATTGGGAACAGCTTGCTAAACAAGGTGGTTGTTAAATGACTCACGCCTGATTTTTTAATAGCCTTTTTTGAGGGAACTACTGCAGTTGTTAAATGAATTATGCAGTCGTTAAGCAAATCCAGCATGACTTTGCTTGTTGGAAGCCAGCTGGGAAGGTTGCAAACGGCCATCACATGACCCCTGGGACATTGAAACTGTCATAAATACATGCCATGTACTTTAATTTTGATCAGGTGACCATGGGGATGCCGCAACTGTTGCAAGTGTGAGGTGCAAGTTGTACCTCACTTTTTCCAGTGCCGTTGTAACTTTGAATGAACCAAACAAATGGTGTGAACTAAAAATTGGAAAGACAGAATGCTACGGTAATAACAAGAATTGCACTACCGTAACTTTTATTTTCTCAACCTCAGTACGGACTGTGCTTTTTGCCACTAGATGGCGCATGAGTAAGCCGAGTTTGAGTTTTGGATTCTTTATGGAAGATGACAATACTAGAATATTTTTCTTGGGTTTTGCCAGATTCCTGATTCCTCAGAATGGCTTGCTGTGATCTCATCAGGATGGGCATATCGATGGGCAAAAGAGCGCTTTTGGATGCAGTGTGAATTTCTCTTGGTGTCATGTCTCCATAGGCCTACAATGATGCATATTAGAACTACCTTGTCCCATCAATGCTTTCTGTATCACTTGCTCTAGAGCAGTGTTTCTAAAGCTAGGCCATTTTAAGCTACGTGGACTTCAACTCCCAGAATTCCCCAGCCAGGAAGAAAAAAGGCTGAGTGGGAAATTCTGGGAGCTGAAGGCCGTGCAGCCTAAAGCGGTCAAGGTTGAGAAACATTGCTCTTCAGCAGTGCTTCTCAATCTCACCAATCTTTAGACCTGTGGACCTCAACACCCAGAATTCCCAGCCTGCATGGTCTCTTGCTACCGCTGATAGCAGCTATGCTAGCTAGGAGAGATGGTAATTGACGATCAACATATCTGGGGTCGTCCATGGACAAGCCAAAAAATCCAGATGGTGTCCCTTTTTACATATGTTGTCAGTAAAGAGTGGGGACTAGATTGGATGGACTCAACCGCCATTATAACTTTTTAAAGCTGTCTGTGGACATCCCTGACTAGATATCCAATAGGAAAGGCAGGAAAAAATAAAATAAAATCAAAAGTACTTAAACAGAGATAACGTCTTTTAAGAAATGAAATGATTAAATATGCTAACAGCAAAGACTGTAGAGATTGCCACGTACGAGGATGGCTTATTTAATTTATTTTTTTCCATAAAGGAACTATTTATAGACTTTAATCTGAAGGGATGCTGGTGACATTTTGTAAAGCTTATCTTAAACTATTTTCTAAGGAGCTGATATCTGGCAAGACCTGGCAAAGCAGCTTTTGCCAAGTTTATCCTAAGTGATAAGTACTTTGTGGCAAGATTCAAAACCCTGATGTAGGGCACATTTATTTATATATTTATTATTACTTTTTTACCCTTTATTACTTTATGGGTAATACAACAGAAATAACCCTTCCTCCTCCTTTTTACCACAAGAACAGTCCTACCAGGTGAGTTGGGCTGAGAGAAAGTGACTGGCCCAAAGTCATCTCAGGACTAGAACTCACAGACTCCTGGTGATTCGCCCAAAGTCACCGAGCTGGCTGTCATGCTTAAGGTGGGACTAGAAGCAACAGTCTCCTGGTGATTGGCCCAAAGACACCCAACCGTCTTTCTCTTCTTAAAAACCTCCAGTGTTGCACCCACCGCTTCTGGAGGCAAGCCACTTCACTGATTAATTGTTCTAAACGTCAGGACATTTCTCCTTACTTCTAGGTTGCTTCTCTCCTTGATTAATTTCCACCCATTCCTTCTTAACCACTAGACCAGGGGTAGGCAACCTTGGCTCTTTTATCACTCGTGGACTTCAACTCCCAGAATTCCTGAGCCAGCATGGCTCAGTATGGAAACCTCTCCATTTCTCCTCAGCATAGCTGGCTCAGGAATTCTGGGAATTGAAGTCCACGAGTCATAAAAGAGCCGAGGTTGCCCACCCCTGCACTAGACCAAACTGGCTTCCCGCAGTTACTTTTCAGAAAGCAGACTGTATAATTGTGAATAGAATAGTATTTACTTGCCTGCAATGACACAACAACCCCAGTGCTAGAGTAACATTTCCCTGGATAATTTACTTTCTGTTCAACTCATGTGAAGCGAACATCTTGACAATCTCTCCCAATTTATTAAAGCTCTTTGAAAGAAGAGAGAAAGATGCCTGTATAAAATAAAGGACAGTGTTTCTTTCCCATGAGTTCTGGCAAAGTTGCTTCATTTGTACTTACGGCCATCTCTTCCCTGCGGAAAAAAACAGGAAGATACAAATCAGGCTGAATAATTCCTTGTTTTCCCCGGGTGCTCCCCCATCCCCCAGGACCCAAAGCTGCTTCCTAGCTTTTCCCCCCTGCTGTTGGCATTTTAGTAGGATTATTTTTTTAATCTAAGGAGTCTTGTCTGCCAGCTCAAAGGACAGGAGTCCCATCCTGGAGATCCTGAACCCCCCTGTCTTGCTCAGTGAACTCTGCCAGGATGCACCCCGTACCCCTTCCCTCTGGTACGAAATGTGCAGTAACTCCCACTAACGTGCCTTTTAAAAGACAAAACTACTCACTCTTCTGCCATCTTGAGAAAGCAACCTTCAGGTCCACTGGAATGAGAAGAGAACAAGAGAACAAGAGAAATACATCATTCATAACCTTTTCTCTATTTCTAACCATCCCTAGCTCTCTATCATTTCTATCATCTTGAATATATAAGCATACATGTCTACACTGTAATGTATAATAATATGCATTTACAATAACTATCCAATCGGAAGTCAATATGGTGTAGTGGTTGAGGCGCCAGGCTACAAACTGGGCATCCAGGAGTTCTTGCTCTGCCTTAGGCACAAAGCCAGTTGGGTGATCTTGAGCCAATTACTTTTTAACAACCCTAAGAAAGAAGCAATGGCAAACGACGGGCAGTCCTTGACTTACGATCACAATTGAGCCCCAAATTTCTATTGCTGAGTGAGATATTTGTTAAGTGACTTTTGCCCCCTTTTACGACCTTTCTTGCCTCAGTTGTTAAGTGAATCATTGCAGTTGATAAGTTAGTAACGTGACTGTTAAGTGACTCTGGCTTCCCCGTAGACTTTGCTTGGCAGAAGGTCGCAAAAGGGGATCACGTGACTTTGGGACACATGACTTTGGTCATAAATATGAGCCAGTTGCCAAGCATCTGAATTTGATCACGGGGATGCTGGAAAGGTCGTAACTGTGGAAAACGGTCGTAAGTAACTTTTTCCATGCCTCTGTAACTTTGAACGGTCACTAAATGAACTGCTGTAAATCGAGGACTATCTGTACTGGGAAAAAAACTTGCAGAGAAAACTGCAGGGATTTTTTCTAGGCCAAGGGTGGGGAACCTTGGCTAGAAATTGGCTGGAATTCCTGTGGCTCAGGAATTCTGGGAGTTGAAGTCCACAAGTCATAAAAGAGCCAAGGTTCCCCACCCCTGCTCTAGGCAGTCTCCAAGAATCAGACATGATTGAAAGGAAAAAAAAACATCTATCCTGTGTCTTTCTTTCTTTCTTTCTTCTTTCTTTCTTTCTTTCTTTCTTTCTTTCTTTCTTTCTTTCTTTCTTTCTTTCTTTCTTTCTTTCTTTCTTTCTTTCTTTCTTTCTTCCTTCCTTTCTTTCTTTCCTTTCTTTCTTTCTCTTTCTTTCTTTCTTTCTTTCTTTCTTTCTTTCTTTCTTTCTTTCTTTCTCTTTCTTTCTTCCTTCCTTCCTTTCTTCTTTTTCTCTTTTCTCTTTCTTCTTTTCCTTCCTTCCTGTCTTTCCTTTTTCTTTTCTTCTCTCTTCCTCTCTCTCTCTCTCTTTCTCTCATCTATCTATAGATAGACCTCAACTTACAACAGTTCATTTAGTGACCGTTTGAAAAAAGTGACTTGTGACTGTTTTTCACGCTTATGTCCATTGCAGCATCCCCAGGGTCAGGTGATCAAAACTCAGCCGCTAGGCAGTTGACTCATATTTATGACGGTTGCAGTGCCCAAAGGTCACATCATCCCCTCTCGCGACCCGACAAGCAAAGTCAATGGGGAAGCCAGATTTATTTAACAACTGTATTGCTAACTTAACAATTGCAGGGATTCACTTAACCACTGTGGCAAGAAAGGTCATAAAATGGGGCAAAACTCACTTGACAAATGTTTCACTTACTGTAGCAACAGAAATTTTGGGCTCTATTGTGGTCGTAAGTCGAGGACTACCTATACTTTTCCATTAGAGTCCAAAAGCTTCTTTCTAATATTAGGGTCTTACAAAGCACCAGTCACGTTTATCCTCCGTGACTCTTCTTGGATGTCCTGGCTACCTCATAAATGTTTGCCCTTTGTGGGTAAACCCTATCGTTTTGATGTCATTTCAGGCGATCAGGATCATAATCCCGAATGTCACACCTGTAACTGCCAATTGGGAATCTTGGTTGGAAGGCAATCCACTTTTGATGTTTTGCACTACTTCTGCAGGTCCGTGGTATGTGAAATACAGATTCAAAGTAATTCATCTTGCTGTTTTACCTCCCCTCCTGCCCTCATTCTCCAAAAGACTGGTAGAGCAGGTGTGTGAAGGTTATTTTTTAAATCTTTTGTCATCACCTTTCAAAGCAAGCCTCTTCTTCAATGTATTTTGATGTGTGTCTCTATATGTGTGTATGCAGGCATGGGTGCCCAGGTTGCAGTGCTACAATATGCTCGCCTAGAAGTAAACAAACCAAATTTCAGCTTAAGATGATACGTGAATTCAGCCACAAAATAATCTTGCATCAGCAGGAATCTCTCCAGTAGACTACCTCACAGGGTTGTTTTGCATAGGTCGAAGTAATGATGTTATGTGATTATACACGTTTAAATAAATATTTAAATTGAAGTGGCCACTGGAAATTTCTCACAAAAACATTGCTATTGATTATTTAGTTTGCATTTGTTTTTTTCCTACAGGATCACACATCACAATATGGCTCATTTTATAACGTCTGAGCTGTTCAGTATTTAAAGAGTTGTACATACCATAAACACACTACAAAAATTAGCAAATTCACCTCCATTGGGCCAAATTTCCTGCACGCCAGCTAGGGGTCTCCAAATGAGACAACTTTAAGACTTGTGGACTTCAACTCCCAGAATTCCCCAGCTGGGGAATTCTGGAAGTTGAAGTCCACAAGTCTTAAAGTTGCTGCATTTGGAGACCCCTGTTTTAAGGGGACATTTAGTGTGTGGTGAGAATCAATTTATGCCAGCCTAACCTATTATGGCCTGGAACTTTTAACAGAACACTGGGTCACGCCACATCATAACACAAAAGAGCAAAAACAAAGTAGCTCTGGCTATAATCAAGAGATTAACTCTCTGTCTTGACAACCTCTTGATGTTGCTTTTCCAAGTTCAGATCTCGCTTCTCACTCGGGCCCACCAGCAGCCAAGTGTTGGCCTTTCTGGATGGTCGTATTTGCCCGGACCTTGTATGTGACATCCTGTTATCACTTGAGTAATTTGGGCTGCTAAATTTGTGCCATCTTATCGCTTCAAAAATGGGGCCAGGTCGTTCCACAGGGAAGAGGCTGTGAGTTTGGCAGGCGAAGCACGTGCTCCAAAACCAGCAGCAGATGGACGGCTGCTTGTTCACTCAACTTGATATGGCGTGTGTGCGTGTGTGCAGCCATGCAGCAATTTTCAGGGCAAGCTGGATTGAGACTAAATTCCCAACTCTATTAGTTTAAAGCAAGGCTTTTAAAATAAGATCTCTCTCCCCCGCCCCACAAAAAAAAAGAAAAAAAAAGATGATAAGTTGGAAGCTGGGGAAGGGGGTAAGGGCAGAAATCGCTCCGGTGGAAAACAACAAAAAAAAAACAAAAATACAAAGGCTGCGTGTTCAGCCCTCCCCTTCTTTGGAGCACTGCAAAGGGATGGCTTTATTCTTAGCGTGAGGTGTGAAATGAATCCTTCAGCACTCTTGTGAGAGACATCTGTTGTGAGGCTCAGAAATAAAGCCGGAGGGGCCCTGCCCAGCACTGCTAAGCTCTCTCAAAGCTTTGTTATCTCTCTCTTATTCTCTGGCTGATGAAAAGAACAGCACTGCCAATGCTTGTTTGGGCCGAGCCCATTTGATTCAATGGTTAAGATGTGGAGTGGGGAAGCAGGGTTCTGGTCCTATTTTAAGAATAGAATTAGAATTAGAATTAGAATTAGAAATGGAAAATAGAATAGAATAGAATTAGAATAGAATTAGAATTAGAATAGAATAGAATAGAATTAGAATTAGAATAGAATAGAATTAGAATTAGAATTAGAATAGAATAGAATAGAATAGAATAGAATAGAATAGAATAGAATAGAATTAGAATTAGAATTAGAATAGAATTAGAATGGAATGGAATGGAATGGAATGGAATGGAATGGAATGGAATAGAATAGAATAGAATAGAATAGAATAGAATAGAATAGAATAGAATAGAATAGAATTAGAATTAGAATTAGAATAGAATTAGAATGGAATGGAATGGAATGGAATGGAATGGAATGGAATGGAATGGAATGGAATAGAATAGAATAGAATAGAATAGAATAGAATAGAATAGAATAGAATAGAATAGAATAGAATAGAATAGAATAGAATAGAATAGAAATCTTTTTTTGGCCAAGTGTGATTGAACACACAAGGAATTTGTGTTTGCATAGCTGTCATATCTGTGGAGATTTAAAAGTAGTTGCTCTGCTACTTGGAATGCATCTTGGACATATCAAGTATCACTGAGTAGAATAGAGTTGGAAGGAACCTTGGAGGTCTTCTAGTTTCCTGCTCAGGCAGGAAACCCTATAGCATTTCAGACAAATGGATGTCCAGTCTCTTCTGGAGCATTCACAACTTCTGGAGGCAAGTTGTTCCACTGATTAATTGTTCTAACTGTCCGGAAATTTCTCCTTAGTTCCAGGTTGCTTCTCTCCTTGATTAGTTTCCATCTGTTGATTCTTGTCCTGCCTTCAGGTGCTTTGGAGAATAGAATAGAATAGAATAGAATAGAATAGAATAGAATAGAATAGAATAGAATAGAATAGAATAGAATAGAATAGAAGAGAAGAGAAGAGAAGAGAAGAGAAGAGAAGAGAAGAGAAGAGAAGAGAAGAGAAGCTGGAAGGGGCCAGCTTCAGACAAGTGGCTGTCCAGTCTCTTCTTAAAAACCTCCAGCTATGGAATGTCCACAACTTCTGGAGGCAAGCTGTTCCACTGGTTAATTGTCCTCACTGTTAGGAAGTTTCTCCTTAATTCCAGATTGCTTCTCTCCTTGATTAGTTTCCAACCATTGTTTCTTGTCCTCTTCTTTGTGGCAGCCCCTGAGATATTGGAACACTGCTATCGTATCACCCCCTAGTCGTTCTCTTCATTAAACTAGACATACCCAATGCCAGCAACCGTTCTTTATATATGGAATGGAAACCAGCTGGCCAGTCGCTCTCTCTCTCAACCCTAGGAACAAGGCAACAGCAAGACGCCTACCTCTCTTGCCAAGAAAATGCATGGACTTGCCAACATGCAAGTAGTCCTCCATTTACCACAGTTCATTTAGTGACCATTCAAAGTTACAACGACACTGACAAAAACTGACTTAGGACCGTGTTTTTCACCCTGACAACCGTTGCAGCATCCCTTCAGTCACAGGATCAAAATTTGGATACGTGGCAATTTATGACGGTTGCAACGTGCCCCGTTGCAACGTGATCACCTCTTGCGACCTTCTGACAAGCACAGTTAACGGGGAAGCCAGAGTCACTGAACAACCAGGTTGCTAACTTGGCAGCTGCAATGGTTCGCTTAACAACTGCGGCGAGAAAGAATCGTAAAAGGGGGCAAAATTCACTTACCAAGTGTCTCACTTCGCAACATAAATTTTGGGCTCAGTTGTGGTCGTAAGTCAAGGACTACCTGTCCTTGCCAGGATCAAGACTTACTCCAAACAAAAGCAGGTCTATTTAATTTCAGCCAGTGGGGCCGAGGCTAATCAGAGTTTTCCCACCGAGCCTTGCACAGGAACCCCTTGCGCTGAGGTCATGCTGGACTGCTCTGGCCTTGGCATCTGCCAGAAAATACCCAATTCCAATACACTGATGAGGATCAGGAACCATCACCACCCCTCACTGGGCACTCCGAGAGAAATTTTTCATAGCCAGACTTAAAAAAATGATGCCCCTTCCCCATAGAGATTGCTGGAGAAGACTCCTGACTCAAACTGGTCAGTCCTAGAGGAGTCCTAGAGGAGATCAACCCTGACTGCTCTTTAGAAGGCCAGATCCTGAAGCTAAAACTCAAATACTTTGGCCACCTAATGAGAAGGAAGGACTCACTGGAGAAGAGCCTAATGCTGGGAAAGGTTGAGGGCAAGAGAAGAAGGGGACGACAGAGAATGAGGTGGCTGGATGGAGTCACTGAAGCAGTAGGCGTGAGCCTAAATGGACTCCAGAAGATGGCAGAGGACAGGAAGGCCTGGAGGAACGTTGTCCATGGGGTCGCGATGGGTCGGACACAACTTCGCAGCTAACAACAACAACAACCCCATAGAGATATTCCTTATTGACTTGAAGGGGTCTCAGTGTGGCTAGTTAATAAGAGAACAAGGCATACCCATCAATATAAAAGGCAGGAGGAACGAAGAAGCAGCGATTAAAGGACAGTAGCAACAAAAATCTCCCCACAGCCTTTAACATTCAGGATTAAGATTTGAGGAAATTAAATTGTCATTCTACAATAATAGGGTTAACTCTGGTTAGATCAGGGGGGGCATTTATTTCATTCATTTTGAATATTCTGTCCACATATGGACAAGGTGGTGGTGGGAACACCTCTTGCATGCTTTGTGAAGGCTGCTCTGATCTGTAGAATAGAATAGAATAGAATAGAATAGAATAGAATAGAATAGAATAGAATAGAATATACAGTAGAATATAGAATAGAATAGAATAGAATAGAATAGAATAGAATAGAATAGAATAGAATAGAATAGAATATAGAATATAGAATAGAATATAATAGAATAGAATAGAATATAGAATATAGAATATAGAATATAGAGTAGAATAGAATAGAATAGAATAGAATGGAATGGAATATAGAATAGAATATAGAATAGAATATACAATATACAATATAGTATAGAATAGAATATAGAATATAGAATATAATATAGAAAATAGATTAACAAACTCGGAAGGGACCTTAGAGGTCTTCTAGTCCAACCCCTTGCTCGGGCAGGAGACCCTATACCATTTCAGACAAATGGTTGTCCAATCTCTTCTTAAAAACTTCCAGTGTTGGAGCACTCACAACTTCTGGAGGCAAATTGTTCCCCTGATTAATTGTTCTAACAGTCAGGAAGTTTCTCCTTAGTTCTAGGTTGCTTCTCTCCTCAATTAGTTTCCACCCGTTGCTTCTTGTCCCGCCTTTGGGTACTTTGGACATAGCTTGACTCCCTCTTCCATGTGGCAGCCCCCGAGATATTGGAACACTGCTATCATGTCCCCCCACCCACTCGTCCTTCTCTTCATTAAACTAGACATATCGAATTCCAATAACCGTTCTTGATGTTTTAGCCTCCAGTCCCCTGATCATCTTTGTTGCTCTTCCGAGGGATCAAGAAAGGGCAAAGCATAAGAATGGAACAAAGTACTCCACTGCTTGTTTCCTAATCGTCTATTTTTTTTCAGCTGAGGAAAGGGACAACTTAAGGTAACCCCCAAATCCCTTTCCGTTTCCCCAAAGCAAAGAGTAAGGGTCCCTCTGATTTACCTGGAGAGCAGCCAGCCAGCAAAGGAAGCGTTTCCTGGTGAAGTGTGGGCATCAAAATGGCTGGTGTTGGTTTTTTTTTTTATAGAGAGCTGTCGAGCATCAGCCAAACCTTTTAGGGAAGAAGGAGAGAGGAATGCATTTCTCTGATAAGAATGGCCCTGATATGCCTAAGAGAAGGATGGAAAGGGCTGCAGGGGGGGGGGGGGGAACTGACCTAGGTCGACATTGCCCCAAATAGAAAGGCTGGTATTGGCTAATTGCTGTCCCTCTAATTCCAACCCTCGCCTGTCTCCCATCTAAAGCAAGGAGATGGCCACAGTTCATTTAACCATCGATCAAAGTTACAACAGCCCTGCAAAAAAAAAAGTGACTTATGGCGTTTTTCCACACCTAGGACCGTTGCAACATCCCCTTGGTCACGTGATCAAAATCTGGATGCTTCACAATTGGTTCCTGTTTGTGACGGTCGCAGTGTCCTGGAGTCACGCGAACAGCCTTTTGCAATCTTCTGCCAAGCAAAGTCAATAGGGAAGGCAGAATCGCTTGACAGCCGGGTTACTAACTGCAGCGATTCCCTTAACAACCGTGGCAAGAAAGGTCGTCAAGTGGGGCAAAACTCACTGGACAAATGTTTCGCTTAGCAACAGAAATCGTGGGTCGTAAGCCGAGGATTACCTGTACGTTCAAACTCCGGTTCCAAGTTTGCCCATGACTTGCAGAAGCAATTGAGGGGAGTAAAGATTTAAGTCCAAAATGTGATCGTGTAAAACCTGTTTATGAAAATGCTTTAGACTTGGAATGACCAGGCACACCTGTACCATCGTAAGTCCCTGTGTTACTCATGGCCCCTGTGACCCAAAGACACCGGTGTCCATGGCACTTTGTAAGAGATGCGCACAAGAGTGTGAGCAAGTACTGAGGAGCAATCAACTATTCCCAACTTCTCCTCTGGATGTGCCTGGATTAAAACTTTCTGAATTCCCAGCCAGCACGTCCAATAATATTCTCATCTTAGCTGGGAATTTTAGGAGTTGTAGTCAGCGATACCTGCAAGAAAGGTGGGCATCAACCAAGGCAAGACGTTAGCCACAACTATGCAACTGAAGCGCTGCCTCTGATTTTGGCTGCCGTCTTGACCCAAAGGTGCTTTTTCAAGAGGCAACCGGACTTTCTCGTTTTTCGCTTCTCATCCAAGAAGCTTCTTCAGCTCTGACTGGATGGTGGGGAATGGAAGGATTTACATTCCTTGCGGACAGCTGGTCATTTGCATTCGTTTAGAGAATCATTTGAGGCCACTTGGAGCTCAAGAAGCTTCTTCTCATCCAGTCAGAGCTGAAGAAGCTTCTTGGATGAGAAGCGAAATATCTTCAAAGGAAAAACAAAGAAGTCCAGTTGCCTCTTGAAAAAGCACCTTTGGAACAACCGTGACCTGGATGACTGAGAATCTCCATAGACTCTGCCATCTTGTTGGGTTTTTTTTTTTGAGTCATCCTTGCTGATACCCTGGCTGTCACCTTCATCCTTCTGGAGCCTTCAAGGATGGGGAAGGTGTAGAACTTTCTCTTACCTGAATATGAACTACAATGCTGAGATTAAGGCGGATGATTTTCAGAGTGCCTGAAGATGGGGTCGAGCAGATTCATAGTCTTGTTTTAGCAGTTGCTGCTGTGCTGCGTCTGATACCGCTACCTAGGGAACTGGCACTGCATTTGCCTGCTTCAAATAGTAACACGCTATGCTGGAAAAAGAGAGCAATCAATTCCTAGAGCTGATGTAATTTTTTTTTTTGGTCTAGAATGGATCTGCAATCGGATAAGACCGATGTTCCAATCTCCCCAAAGTTTTCTCAACCAAATTAAGTGCCAGCCTAAATTATCTGTCAGGATTACTGAGAAAGGAAAAACATCAGAGGATACCGAGTCCCTTGGGTGAAAGAGCAAGAGAAAAGCTGTAATTAACAACATGCCAGGAAAAGCGATCCTCACTCACTATTAGCTTCTGTGTCATCACAACCACAGCTCTTAATATTCCTTGATTCATAGGTGCAGTTCTTAAGACTGCAGTCGGCCCGGAATAGTCTGGTTTATTTTACACGGAAAGCAAGAGATCAACAAAGACACCAGAGCAGCATTTCAGAAAGATTGCTGATTTCAAGGAATCTTCTCCCGTTCTCATCAGTTTGCCAGGTTCTGGAGAAAAGTGTTAGGTTAAACAATGTTCTCTTGAGGCTGATGAAACCTCATTGTCCCTCTCTGTGAAATGGACATGCTTTACAGCTTTACCCTACAAAGGAGTAGGGGGATTAGAAGTAGCAGGCAAACCATCTTTATGAGAGATTTGCATTGTTATCTTCCATGGCTGGTTTTCCTATGGAGGAAGTCAGAGGCAGCCGTGCATTTGAGAAACCACTGCCTTGAAATATTTAGGGACGAATCCAACAGACTTGTTGACGCAGGAAGAGGGAGACGTTTTTCCCCCCCTGCATTACTGGGAAACAGGCTTGGCTGGTTGTATGAAGTGGCCATGAGAACAGGAATTAAGTTGTTGGGTGAAGATAACCCACTGATGCTGATGTAGTAAAAGAACAGCCTACCATGTCTAGGGGCAAGAAGCAAGTTACGTATGAGTGCCTATACCAGTGGTGGCAAACCTTTTAGAGACCGAGTGCCCAAACTGCAACCCAAAACCCACTTTTGCATCATCGGGTGCCGGGTGGGCGTGGCCCATTGGGTGGGAACGGCTGTGGTGGGAACGGCAAACTGAGTGGGACTAAAAAGTTCAATCAATCAATTCCAACTTTGCAAGATCTTTTTTTTTCCCTCGCGAGAAGTTGAAATTGATTGATTGAATATTTTTTTTTTGCACATGGGGGCGGAGGGCTAAAGCGAAAAGGTTTTATAAAACCCAGCTGAAGGCCTAGGACTGGGGCGACGGCGCACGTGCCCACAGAGAGGGCTCTGCGTGCCAGCTGTGGCACGGGTGCCATAGGTTAGCCACCACGGGCCTATAACATTCTTCCGTGTGTCTGATAGATAAGACCAGTATTTCTCAACCATGTCCACTTTCAGATGTGTGAACTTCCAACTCTCGGAAGAGAATTCTGGGAGTTGAAGTCCACTCATCTGAAAGTTGACAGAGTTGGGAAACGTTAGGTAAGATTGTTTCAGAAACATGCATTCTACTTCTCTTTTGATCTGACAAGCGAGACACCGATCAACAAACATGGCAATTTTCAACAAGAACCTATTTTATTAAAGGATCATTTTAAAAAAATTAATGTATAACAAAATGGTAGCCTCAGGGACCAGGGACTACCATCTCTGGTGGAATTATCTCACGGGGGTTATCTCCAACCTCCTGGTCTCCAAGTTGAAACAAAGCAAAATGTTTTTTGTCTGTTTCAACTGGAACAAATCCTGCATCTGTTGCCAGACGAGTCACTCGGGAGGAGAACTCGGAGACTTGTTCTTTGCGGAGGTCAGGCAAGAAACTACAAGCAGAACACACAAATTGACAAGGAAAGATTGTGAGCTGTTTGTGTCTTGGTAACCATTCAGTTATCTAGCTTATACATCAAGCTGCTCTAATTAAGGGGGGGAAAACAACAAAAAACAACTTTCTGTTATTTTTTTCTGGTCATTTGCTTTAATAAATCGTTTGCTCAATGAGCAAACAATGTATTCACTCGGCAGAGAGGCCAGACCTTTTATTGCATTATTTTGTATTATGTAATAAAGACAATTTTCAAAAGATGTTAAGAACTGCAGTGGAGAAAATTGTAACCCAACATCCCAAAGGGAGATAAACAGCTAAAAAACGTATCAGCAGCCGTGAGGGGTAAAGGAGGAAATTGACTTTAGTGCTTATTCACGCAACCGGTTTTTGCCATACCCTTTTCTTGCCATGGAACCGGGAAGAACTACTGCCCTCAATTTTGCTGTCCTCCTGGCTGCCGTTGATATTCATCCAGAAAAGACTTTGTTGTGCTGCTATCTGTACAGGCGCAGCGTGCAACATTGTAAGGGTAGTGATGGCTGGCTTACCGGGGCTAAATCTGAATGTCACCGGCTGTGATAAAGGACCTTACTAATCACTCACTCTTCCATAGAATGTGTCCTGGGGTGGTCCTTGTCCACTCCAAGTACTCCATCCAATCAACTTCTTTCCTGCTCCCTTCCCTCCCTGAGCTGTCAGTCCATCAATAGGGACACAGTGGCTCAGTGGGTTAGGACATTGAGCTTGTCGATCAGAAGGTCGGCAGTTTGGCGGGTTGAATCCCGAGTGCCGCGTAACAGAGTGAGTGCCTGTTACTCGTCCCAGCTTCTGCCAACCTAGCAGTTCGAAAGCACGTAAAAATGCAAGTAGAAAAATAGGGACCAGTACGGTGGGAAGCTAACAGCGTTCCGTGCACCTTTGGCGTTTAGTCATGCCGGCCATATGACCACGGAGACGTCCTTGGACAAAACGCTGGCTCTTCGTCTTTGAAACGGAGATGAGCACCGGCCCCTAGAGTCGGAAACGACTAGCACGCATGTGCGGGGAAACCTTTACCTTTACCTTTACCCTGCATGCAGTTATTGCCAACCTATAGGATTCTATTTTCAAATGCACCTACAAATGATCGGAGGGCACGGAGAGAAGAGCGGAGGCAGGCTCAAAAGAGGGCTGCGGGGCTACTTGGGAGAAGGTCGCCAAGCTCCTCCTCACAAGGAACACCTGGCTTGGGTTGACTTAAGCGGAGCCTGGGGGAGACTGTCTTTGTCGGGAACAACTGTTTGCTTTGGCATGCACTCCCCCGGCCTTGGAAAAACAGCCTTGACTCTTGTTTCTGCCTTTGCCTTGCCTTGTGCCTTTGCCCTGTGGATTTGCCTTTGCCCTGTGGAGTTGCCTTTGCCCTGCGAGCTTGCCTTTGCCCTGCGGAGTTGCCTTTGCCCTGTGGAGTTGCCTTTGCCCTGTGGAGTTGCCCTTGCCCTGTGGAGTTGCCCTTGCCCTGTGGAGTTGCCTTTGCCGTGGACTTGCCTTTGCCCTGTGGACTTGCCTTTGCCCTGTGGAGTTGCCCTTGCCCTGTGGACTTGCCTTTGCCCTGTGGACTTGCCTTTGCCCTGTGGACTTGCCTTTGCCCTGTGGACTTGCCTTTGCCCTGTGGAGTTGTCTTTGCCCTGTGGACCTTGACTCTGGACCTTGCCCCGTGAACTTGCACCTTATCTTTGGACTTCCTCTCTGCCTTTGCAAATCGGTTTTGTTGCTTACTGGCTTTTGTTTGTGGGACTGTGGGTGGCTGCCTTCGGGGAAGTCTGGAGTAGAGCCTTACTGGCAGTTGTCGCACCATTTGTTGTGGAAGTTAACAAAGCAATAAAGGACTCTATCGAAGCCTGCCTCTGCCTAGGTGACCTGGGTCATACTATTCTAGACTGTCCACGTAGAAAGCTTTGACTCAGCCTAAGCTGGGAAACTTCTCTTCCGCCAGACTTTTAAAGTTCTCCTTAGGCTGATGAGAAAAGAGATACTGATAAATGGCCATCTTCATGCCAGGGTGACTAGGCTGTGTAGGAAGATTCTTAGCTTGGCACCAAAAACTCAACAAGACAAGCGCTTGATGTCATTGGGGGACTGGAGGCTAAAACATATAGGGAACAGTTGCTGGAATTTGGTATGTGTAGTTTAACGAAGAGAAGGGTGAGGGGTGACATGATAGCAGTGTTCCAGTATCTCAGGGGCTGCCACAAAGAAGAGGGAGTCAAGTTATTCTCCAAAGCACCTGAAAGCAGGACAAGAAGCAATGGATGGAAACTAGTCAAGGAGAGAAGCAACCTAGAACTAAGGAGAAACTTCCTGACAGTTAGAACAACTAACCAGTGGAACAACCTGCCTCCAGAAGTGGTGAATGCTCCAACACTGGAAGTTTTTAAGAAGAGACTGGACAGCCATTTGTCTGAAATGGTATAAGGTTTCCTGCCTTAGCAGGGGGTTGGACTAGATGACCTCCAAGATCCCTTCCTCCTCCTCCTCCTCCTCCTCCTCCTTATTATTATTATTATTATTATTATTATTATTATTATTATTATTATTATTATTATTATTATTATTATTATTATTATTATTATTATTATTATTATTATTATTATTATTATTATTATTGCAGGGAAGGCTTCCACTCCACTTACAGGCCTTCTAACTTCTAAGGACAAGTCTGTCTGTAACTGATGCCCTCACAAGAATGGCCAAGCGCATGTGACACACATGTTTACAGGTAGCACACGTGGAGGAGATAAGAGCCTATTAAAGTACACAAACTGTAGTGAAACTACAGTTCTCTGCTTCAAAAACAATTTATCCAAACCAACTTTTTAAATATTTACATAGGCTAGCAAACCTTGTGATTTTCTTCAACACATCAAACTTCAATTATAAATTGACTACACATCATGAAAGGGGCTTCTGCCGAGTCAAGCCGCTTGTTTAACCAGTTTATTTTAGCCTTGTTTGATGGTGGTAGGCAAGCAGCTGCTTTGCGAACCTTCTCCACCTTGGGGTCCCGCAGACGAGTGGATTTCAACTCCCATAATTCCTAAATATTAACTGAATGAAGTTGTAAATTCTTGTACAAACGTTACTACAGAAATTGTTCATGAAGCTGATTGTCCTGGGCTACCCAGTATAAATCTGTACAGGTAGTCCTCAACTTAACAACAGTTCGTTTAGTGACTGTTCATAGTTACAACGGCACTGGGGGAAAAAATGGCTTAGGACCATTTTTCACATGACGTTTGCAGCATCCCCATGGACATGGGATCAAAATTTGGACGCTTGGCAACCGGTTCATATTTACGACAGTTGCAGTGTTTCGGGGGTCACGTGATCCCCTCTTGCGACCTTCTGAAAAAGCAACATCAATGGGGAAGCCAGAGTCACTTAACAACCGGGCTACTAACTTAACAGTGGAAGTGATTCGCTTAACAACCGTGGCAAGAAAAGTCGTAGCGTGGGGCAAAACTCGCTTAATAAAAGTCTCGTTTAGCAACATAAATTTTCGGGTCAGTTGTGGCCGTAAGTCGAGGACTACCCATACAAGCAATGCAGCTGAATGGAAAGAAACATGAGTGACAGCAATTCTGAAAAAAATGGCAACCGTAGCGTAGAACGTGGAGGTTGCCTTGACCTGCTGGAAATGAGAGAATGAAAGAAAGCAAAACTTACTTTGTTAATTCAACAATAAGAGTGGCTTTTGGAGCTGACACCAGACTCAGATTTGGCTTAAGATAATGCACCATGCTACAAAAAAAAAGAAATAAGAAATAAGAAATGAATGTCATTGGAAGGAAGATTATCTTGGTCCCCCCACTTGATCTGACGTGGTCTATGCAACTATGAGTTTTTTTGTCTATCAACTTAGAAAAATATTAATTGAATTTCCCCAAAATTCCACTTGTCTCATCATGCTGAGATATACACGGTAACAGTGGCAACAACCTGCCTTGATATATTGACTGGAATATGTTCCTTTTCACATGGTATCTTAAGGAGGCATGATTTTAAATGTGGATAGCTTAAAGTTGCTTTAAAAAAATCATACAGGTAGTCCTCGACTCATGCCCACAACGGAGTCCGAAATTTTGGTCACAAGTTGTTGCAGTCATAAGTTGAGTCACCATACTGAGTCAATTTTTTTGCAATCCTTGTTATGATAGTCATAAAGTGAGCCAATGTGGTCATTACATGAATTATGTGGTTATTAAGCAAGCCTATTTGCTTATTATTATTGGGCAAATCCAGCCTATCCAGTTGGCATTTGGGGGCCTTCTCTGTGACATGCAATCTCATGACCATGGGGCGGTATGGTAGTTGTAACTCTGAGACAGATCAGGAGTAACTTTTTTCAAGGCCGACGTTATTTGGAATGGTCATTAAGTAACCAGTCGTAAGTTGAGAACTGCCTGTAAAAGAGTTTGGAGAGTTGGCTGTTATCGTGAAATTTGTGAAACAGCCAAACGTGACGAGCGGGGAGGCGTTTCTTTCTAACAAGGCTGGCAGATATTTGGTAACACCACCACTCTAGAGCAGGGGTAGGCAACCTTGGCTCCTTTATGACTCGTGGACTCCAACTCCCAGAATTCCTGAGCCAGCATGGCTCAGCTTGGAAACCTCTCCCTTTCCCCTCAGCATGGCTGGCTCAGGAATTCTGGGAGTTGAAGTCCACGAGTCATAAAAGAGCCGACGTTGCCTACCCCTGCTCTAGAACGATCAGCTCCCAGTGAAGTTGGTTATTTCCCACATCTCAGCAGGAAGTCAATAAGGAAGAATCCTGGCTTCCCAGCAAAGAAAGTTCCATCCTATTCCTACCTGCAAGAGAAGAAGAAGAGATTGAAAAGCTGTTGATATTTGACTTTGTGATGGAGTTCAGGAAGGCAGTCCAGGGGCAGGAAATGGACCCGGACCTCTTCTGTTGCGGGAAGTCCTAAAGCATTGGAAAGACGCAAA
This sequence comes from Vipera berus, assembly GCF_964194415.1. NCBI lineage: Eukaryota > Metazoa > Chordata > Lepidosauria > Squamata > Viperidae > Vipera > Vipera berus. The sequence goes on along the minus strand of NC_138210.1, from coordinate 55,798,339 downwards.
ATGGTGAAAAGGGAGAGGTAACAAAAAGAGTTGGACCCAGATCTAGAAAAACGAAGGTGGATTTGCTCAGCTGTTACAAACAGAAGCCTCACCATAAAATTACAGAGCAGTTGCGAAGGCCGGTGGTTTACAGCATTATTATCAGCACCAGAAGAAAATGGATAGTGCTGTGTTAAAAAGATCTAAATTTACTTTAATCTCTCCCTTCCCCTAAAAAAACCCCCAAACATTTGGTAATAATCAGCTCTGAATTCCTGGAGCAAAACCCAAGATATAAATCAACTTAGCCAGAAAGGCAAACAGTGAGTTGAAGAGTCTGGCACACCAGAAAAGATCCACGGAAGCCCCTTAAAGAGAACGCGCTAATCAGCCACGTACCTTTTGTGACACACAACCCAGTGCAGTCACCACCACCCTGAAGGTTATCATCTTTCCTCTCTTCAGATGGTGCTGATGGGTCATACCAGGTGTTGTATCTCAGTTCATACAATAGGGCAGTGACATTTTGCCAGGAGATTTCTTGCGCATCCTGTGAATGAAAAGATGAGCAGCTTGAAAATGTGCACCAGCAGGAGATCTTGTTCTGAGCCGTGCCTGGATGCAGCCATCGCTTTCACAAATATCAGTTTGTAACACACACACACCCAACCTTCCAAAAGTATCGTGCTTACTTTACCATTGATGGTTTTCAGCAGACTGGGATCTTCAGCTTCAATGCCAAATGTGATGTATGGGCCGGTGGAGATATCTCCCCAATATCCCCGTGCTGGGATGGGCTCCCCTTTCTGGGAGATGAGAAATTGGAATGAGTTAATTTGGTCTGTCATATCACTGTTTTTATCCCTAATTGGGTTTCCCAGCTAGAGTGGGAGAAAAAGCAATTATAAAGATGAGAAAGGGCACTGCGCTATAGGGTAGGGGTCTCCAAACTTGGCAACTTGTAGATTTGTGGGCTTCAACTCCCAGAATTCCCCAGCCAGCCAGCCATGACTGACTGGGGAATTCTGGGAGTTGAAGTCCACAAGTCTTAAAGTTGCCAAGTTTGGAGACCCCTGCCTTAAAACACTTTTAGCAGACATAAAGGAAATATAGTCCAATGGTGAACTTGCTAATTTCTGTAGCATGTTTATGAGATGTACAACTCTTTAAATATTGATCAGCTCAGACATTATATGGCTGGCTGAAGAATTCTGGGAATTAAAGTCTTAAAAATTTGCCAGGTTTGGAGACCCTGTGCTAGGGTAATAAAAGCAAAAAAGTGAAGCCCCTTTTTCCAACTTTTGCTAAAAAAAATTGTGCCCCTTTCAGTAGATGGAGGATTAGATCAATGTGGGGAAAACACCGTTCATTTTGGACCATGGACTCTGGTCTCATGGCAGGAAAACTGGCAGTTTCAAATTAGTTTTGTGACTGCTTTAAAGTCTAATAATATTTATACTTCATTCACATGGAGAACTACAACAGGTTTGATGACATCGTAAATGAAGGTAGCACAAAACTCTTGGTAGTTTTGTTGCTAGGATCCATTATTTCATCCTGTAGAGAAAACTGAGTAAATGGCTGGGAAAATGGGGAAAAAAGTAGGATTAAAGATCAGAAACAGATAATTTATAGCACTGCTGAAAGGAAAGCAGTTTAAATACAGGCCTACTTTTTTGAGCCTGCAACAGATCTACCTGCTACTAGCATATATCTCTAAATAAATACCTAGAAAAATGGGTGCACATAATCAAATTGCAGCAAAGTTCTAAGGATTTCTGAAAGAGTAGCTGTGAATTAGATGCTTTTCTCTTATTCTTTGAAATGTCTAGTAGTGGCTACGTGTCACTTTGACACTTCACTCTGTTGCTACAGCAGTTTTACCAGACTATATCATAGGAAAGTTGGCAGAACCGGCAGCTAATTTTTTTGTTGCCCAGGCCCAGAATGGACTCCTGGAAGTGGCATCCACACAGAGAACCGGTTGTTCACATATTTGAATCCCACCACTGGTCTGAGGTAAGGCGACTTTAATACAATTTCCTCATTCCTTACATCCCTCATTACTCACTATCGCTCAGCATAAGCTACAGTGAAATGCGCTCTTTTGAACTCGTAGAAAAGGTAGAATTTTTAAATAATGTGTATATAGGTAGTCCTCGACTTACAACCATTTGTTTAGTGGCCGTCTGAAATTACAACGGCACTGAAAAAAGTAAATGAGTGTTTTTCACACGACCGTTGCAGCACGCCCATGGTCATGCGATCGTATTTATGACAGTTGCAGTGACTCGGGGTCACGCAATCTCCTTTTGCGACCTTCTGACAAGAAAAGTCAAAGAGGAAGACTAAAAACCGTGTCACTAACAACCGCAGTGATTCGCCTAACACCTGTGGCAAGAAAGGTGGTAAAATGGGTCAAAATTCACTTACAAATGTCTTGCTTAGCGACATAAAACAAGTTGATTAATAACAAACACATAAATACATTTTGGGCTCAATTGTGGTAGGTAAGTCAAGGACTACCTGTATTTCGTATAAAAATGTATCCTTGTCCAATCAGAACCCCTCTCGGCAATCATCTAGAGCAGTGTTTTTCAACCACTGTTCCGCGGCACACTAGTGTGCCGAGAGATGTTGCCTGGTGTGCCGTGGGAAAAATTGAAAAAACACTGACCTAGGAGACAGCGGTGAGAGGAGGAGGAGGAGGAGGAGGAGGAGGAACAGCCGCGGCCGGAGCGGCGCTGCAAGACTCTCTGGCGGGGAGCGCTGGGCACCGTAGCCTTGGCTAAGCTGACGGCCCTACTTCGCTGGAAGCAAAAGCCCGGGAAAAGAAGTGGGCTCGACCTCTCTAGGCACCAGGGCTCCACGGCAGCGTAGCTCCGCCCCCTTCTCTGGCTTCGGAGGGTCTCTTGCTGAAGAGAGAGAAGCTGGGGAGAGGCGACCGGCTCGCTTATCGGAAGAGGACGGACGGGCGGCTAGCCCGGCTCGCCTGAGCTGTCGTGTGGTTGGTTGCCTGCAACGTTCGAAAAAGCTCTTCTTCCCCAGCACGCGCCGCTTACTCCTTACTCCCCGCGCGGCTGAGGATGCGAGACTCCCGCCTGGTCGGCTGCCTGGCTCCGCTTTCTTTGCTCGACGCGACCCCTCGCCCCAGCCCGAAATAGAGGGATCTGACCTCTTCGCTCTTGGAGGCTTCGCTTGCATCTGAAAAATTACATGGCTGATTTTTTTTAACCTGTCCTTTTGATACGTTGCATAATAAAATGTCCTTTGGACCAAAGCAATTAAAAACCTTTGGGGTTTCCCCCCCCCTGGAGTGAAGTGCTTTTGATGGTAAAGGTGAGAAAGAAAGAAAAAAGGAAGGGAAAAAAGGAGAAAGGGGGAAGGGGGAAAGGGAGGGAGAAAGAAAAAAGGAGAATAGAAAAGAAAGAGAGAGAGAGAGGAAGGGAGGAAGGAAGGAAGGAAAAAAAGCAGGAAGAAAAATTAAAAAGAAATGCAAGTAGCTTCCAGTTTCCACAACAAGTAGAAAGCAAGAAATTGAGAGAGGGAGGGAAAGAAATTGGGAGAGAGAAAGGCAGGAAAGAAAGGAAGGAAGATAGAAAGGAAGAAAGAGAAAAGAAAGAGAAAGAAAGAAAGAGAAAAGAAAGAAAGAAAGAAAGAAAGAAAGAAAGAAAGAAAGAAAGAAAGAAAGAAAGAAAGAAAGAAAGAAAGAAAGAAAGAAAGAAAGAAAGAAAAATAAATGAAGGAGAAAAATGCAGAAAGAAAAATTAAAAAGAAATGCAAGTAGCTTCCAATTTCCACAAGTAGAAAGCAAGAAATTGAGCGAGGGAGGGAAAGAAAGTGGGAGAGAGAAAGGAAGGAAGGAAGATAAAGAAAGAAAAGAGAGGGAGGGAAGAGAGGGAAGGAAGGAAGGAAGAAAGAAAAGAAGAGAAAAAAGAAAATACAGAAAGATAAATTAAAAAGAAATGCAAGCTTTCCTTTTCCTTCACAGCAAAAACAAACAAAAGCCCCAAAATAAAATAAAATAAAGAGGCTAACAATAATAATAATAATAATAATAATAATAATAATAATAATAATAAGAAGAAGAAGAAGAAGAAGAAGAAGAAGAAGAAGAAGAAGAAGAAGTTGGAAGGGACCTTGGAGGTCATCTAGTCCAACCCCTTGAGAACACAGGCCATCCTCGACTTACGACCGTTCGTGTAGCGACCGTGGGGAGGTCCAACGGTGCAGAAAACGGTGGAGTGCCTAGTGATTTTTTTCATGAAACAAGTGTGCCTTTGCCCAAAAAAGGTTGAAAAACACTGATCTAGAGCACTGTTTCTCAACCTTGGCAACTTGAAGATTTGTGGACTTCAGCTCCCAGAATTCCCTTGCCAGCTCCCAGCATCTTAAGAAAGTGAAAGATCTCACGTGTCTGACGAGACGTCCAGATGCCAAGGTTTTGTTGGGGACATCGTAGGTGGCTTCTCGCATTTCAAAGGCCATGCCTGTGTTACGCCAATGGAAAAACTCACGGAAGTTTATTGTTATGGCCTAGATGGAGAAAAAGAATACAGGTAGTCCTCAACGTACGCCCAGAATTGAGCCCAAAATTGATGTTGCTGAGTGAGACATTGGTTGAGTGAGTTTTGCCCCATTTTACGACTTCTCTTGCCACATTTGTTAAGCAAATCACTGCAGTTGTTACATTAGTGACACCGTTGTTAAGTGAATCTGGCTTCCCCCTAGACTTTGCTTGCCAGGAGGTCGCAAAAGATGATCACGTGACCCTGGGACACTGCAACCATCATAAATACGAGCCAGTTATCAAGCATCTGAATGAAAATACATGAACATGGAGATGCTGCAATGGTCCTACGTGTGAAAATGGGTCATAAGTCACTTTTTTTAGTGCCATTGTAACTTCAAATGGTTACAACTGTTGTAACTTGAGGACTACCTGTATTGCGACGGCAGAGGAGTGTCCCTACTGTGGTTTCTGTAGTCCCACACCCCAAATGTGCTTGGCTAATGTTTCTCCACATTTTAGTTACATACCCCATGCTCATGCAGCTTCATGGTGAGATCCCAGTCACACACCCCACGACGAGAGTCGTAACGGGTGCCCAGATATTGCCGGAGCCGCAGGTCCCAAAGCTGCTTGATCTGGAAAGCTTGTGGCTCTGGATTCCGCCAGAACTGAAAAATGGCCTCTAATTGGTCCCGCTCCCTGAACTATCCAAACAGGAAGAAGAGTTAGGAAGTTGCTGAATCCCCAGGTCTCTGGTCCTACACGGGGGAAGAGTGTTAAGGAGCTGAAGCCAGGAAAAAAAAATGTCCCCCTGCTTTTCATCATTTTTTTAAAAAAAACATTCCTTGCCTCTTTTAGTCGTTTATCGTATAGCACCAAGATGCAGGGGTAGGCAACCTTGGCTCTTTTTATGACTCACAGACTTCAACTCCCAGAATTCCTGAGCCAGCCAAGCTCCCGGAGCCAGGTTCAAAAAAATAACAGCCAAGCTGGCTCAGGGATTCTGGGAGTTGAAGTCCACGAGTCATAAGAGAGCCACCCGTTTCTGTGTGAGGAAGACGGGTGACAAACGAATAAAAATGTGAAACACGGTAACTTGGATCCACAATCTGGGATGCGTGGCTATAGATTGTGGAGCTCAAAGAGCCAGGGCAGCACGGTAAACCTGTCTCCATTGCTCCTTTCAGTGATGATAGCCTGGCTGTTGGATTCATTTGCATTTCACCTTGAGGGCAGAGAAGTCCAAAACAGGGAGATTAGCCAGCTGGAAGTCCGAGTCTGTGATGTAACGGATGAAGAGGGCTGCTTTCTCTTGCAGATAGGCAGCGGTCTGGCTCCGGAGGAGAGTGTTCCCCATAAGTTCCAAGAATATCTCACTCTTCTCTTAGGTGAAGGAGGACATAGCAAAGAGATATCAATTGTTAAGGCATTAAGATTCAATTTTCTGGATCTGCCACCTATCCCCAAACCATCAGAGAGTGGCCCAGAAGCCCAAACCAACTGGTTTCCAAAGAGGAGAGTGAAGCTGGGGTAGGCAGAGGAACCGTAGTTTCTCCTTACCTTGCAGGCCCATCTTGTCTGGAGGCTCCAGAGCCAGGTTCAAAAATAACAACTGCCGACTCACAGCCTCCAGGTTGTTCTCCAAAACATAGAACTGAGTGAATGAGAGAGGCAATTAGCTGAGCAAAGTGGAAAATCTTCCCCATTACACGGTGAATATCAAAATGGAAACTGCCTTACATCGACTGGACCACTGAGTCATCGAGACCCATTTTTTTTCCTTTTTAAGCAGATTAAAAAGATGTGAAACACATCGCTGATCTGCAACGTCTTATTAAGTTTGGCTCTTAATTAAATAAGACATGCTTAGTACAAAATGAAATATCTGATTGTCTGGCCTGCAGTGCTTCCCAAGCTGGGTTCACTTTCCTGCCTCATTACCGGTTAAAAACCAGAATAACTGATGGATCTTTTATCAGTAAAAGACATGATCGGAGCATTATTTCCTGGGAAATGAGAATTCTCGTGTAGTTTTTAAAATGAGGTACCCACTCAAGCCGAGAGAAGCAGATATGTCTGCATGAGTGTGAGTTGTGGAAGAGAGAGAGAGTTGACTGCAGGAAGCTTGGGGCTGGAAGACCTCTCTTAGGGAGGGATTCTGTTCTTTATATTTTGGATTTTTTTTTCTCCATTGTGTGGCCTGTACTATATTTGCAAATAAAAGAAGACATTACGACGATACTGCAGCTCTTTAGCTATTGTGGCATCCCAAAAGAGCAGCAAATCTGCCCCATGTTCTTTCCATTACAGGTAATCCTGGGCGTATGACCACAACTGAGCCCCAAATTTCTGTTGCTGATAATTGTTAAGTGAGTTTGGCCCCATTTTACGACCTTTCCTGCCACAGTTGTTAAGCGAATCAATTGTAAGTTGTTAAGTAAGTAAGCTGACTTTGAAGTGAGTCTGGCTCCCCCCACTGACTTTGCCTGTCAGAAAGTCACAAAAGGAGGTCACGTGACCCCGGGACGTTGCAACCGTCCTAAATATGAACCATTTGCCAAGTGGCTGAATTTTGATCACATGACCACGGGGGGATGCTGCAATGGTGGTAAGTGTGAAAAGCGGTCATAGGTCCCTTTTTTCAGTGCTGTTGCAATTTGGAACGATCACTAAATGAACTGTGGTGTAAGATTTATCTCTATTCAGACGCTGAAAACATCCAGACAAGCTTTCTGCAGAGAAAATTCTGAATCCTAAATTCTTCAGCTGTAACCCATCTTCTAAGATCTCACTTCCCGCATCCTTACCACTCTTCTGGGAAAATTCTTTTTCCCCCCGTTTAAAAGCTTTGCCAGTTTACTGTTCAGCTGTATACTTGTTCTGTACCAGCCTGCTACCGGCCCTGCAGAAAAGGCAGGGACAACCCCTTTACAAACGGCAAGAGGCTGGAATTACGCCTGCCAAATTTATAGCTACAAAAACAAACAAGACACGAACCAAGAAACAGGAGCTTTAAGAAACACGAACTATCCGAGCGGTTGCCTTCAGCAAACCAGCCCTCCCCACACATTCCCCTTATATAGAGTTCAGGGCGTGGCTTCTCTCTGCCTCCTTCCGAGAAGCCCCATTGCCTTCCTCTGTTTACTCCTAATTGACTGCCTCCTGCGTCGGGCGTCCTTGAACAGGGCCAGCTGTGGGTCATCTTCATCCACGCTGTCAGGCTCACACAGCTGGGTCTCCGTGGTGACCAAGTGGGAGGGGCCTGGCTGAGGGCTCTCATCAGCAAGATCTTCAACCCCCTCAGCAAGGTCTTCAACACCCCCCTCCTCCTCCTCTGAGTCATCCGACCCAACTGCCGAACCCACAGGCTGACCCTGAATCACAACAATACTTTACAAACCGATTCACTATCCAGGAACCGTTGTAACTCCAATTCCCTCTTAACACACTGTGCTTCATTCCTATCATCAAGAATTCGCGAATTCAAACGAAGCTCCTATGAGACCAATACCAGGAACTCAAAAGTTTCCTTTCCACAGCCCTGCTCCATCCCCCATCCCACCCGTCCATCACAATCCTCTTGCTATGAAGCAACATGAAAAATGCTTGCTGTGAGAGTCACTGCCGTTGACTCACAGCCTCGTGAGGAAGGAAGGGCGCCAAAGGACATCCGTACGAATGTAGGAGTTGCGATGGGGGATTGCAGTGATGCTGCATCTGTGGCCACGCACATGTCCTTGTTCATCTTTACTTCCACACCTCCACCTCACAAGTCAACCGCAATACACAAGAACTTCAGCAGTGTGATAAGATGAAGGACGATCATTGGTGGACAGCTACCAAAGCAACGCTGTCAAGACTCCTCACTTATGCCGGGAATTAATTAATGTCATCACACATTTTAGGAAAAGGAAACAGAAGAAACAATAAGCCACCATCACTTTTATCACACGGGCAGAATGACTCAAATTTGAGAAGAGAAATCACTAGTTTTGGTGCCTCTGATATAGCCCAGTAGAAAAATCCTTCCCCTTGCAGAAGGAAGTGCAGTTCTTCTTCCCAATCTCCTTGGTGAATTTTAGATACAGGTAATAGACTTTTTTTTATGGAAAAGCAGCTAAATATAGGAGGAATTCTAGTATTTTCTTGATGTTTCAAAACATTCTCAACTGTATTGTCAAGCATTTATGTATCGCTGTTTACACTTGGAGCCAGTCTGTTGGAGTTGTTGTTTTTTGAGAGAGCGCTGAATATACTGCAGCAGGAATGGACAATTGCCCCTTAAAAATGATTTCAAACATTTACTTGTATTTACTACTATACTTCATTACTTGCCCTCTCTCCATCACGGAAATCAGTAACAGCATAACAAGAGTGGGAAGGGATCTTGGAAGTCTTCCAACCCCTTGCTCAAGCAGGAAACCCTATACTATTTCGGACAAATCGTTGTCCAAACTCTTCTTAAAAACCTCCAAGGTTGGAGCACCCACAACTTCTGGAGGCAAGTCGTTCCATTGGTTAATTGTTCGCTGTTAGGAATTTTTTTATATATTTTTTTAGTTCTAGGTTGCTTCTCTCCTTGATTAGTTTCCATCCGTTGCTTCTTGTCCTGCCTTCGGGCGCTTTGGAAAATAGGTTGACCGCCTCTTCTTTGAGGCAGCCCCTGAGATATTTTAACACTGTTAAGTAAGTGTTCCAATATTAAGGTTCCTATGCTGTCTCCTAGTCAAGATTTGTTTTTAGTTTCTGCAAGATTGCGACTGCATCACTTCACATCACACAACAGCTTATGGCTGTTGCAAGCCTATTCCAAGAAAGCTCCCATTTTGAGGGGCAACAGAGAAAACTCTAGACTAAAACAAATACACATTAAATGTAGACCATTCTAAGTTATTTAACTGAATGGCAGCGATGTATTAATGAAAGAAATAAATGGCAAGCCAAGTCACTAGCGGAGAAATGCTATCCCTGCAGCAGGTGCAAAGAAATGTACTTCCTAGCTATAGAATTGGCTTTGTCCTGTTGCCCAAATGCTATAGGTCAGTGATGGCGAACCTTTTCGAGACTGAGTGCCCAAACCCCAACCCCAAACCCACTTATTTATCGCAAAGCGCCAGGGCCACATCAGCACTGTGGTGCTCTCGGGGAGGAGGGGTGTGGCCCCCTGGGTGGGCGTGGCTGCAGTGGGCGTGGTCACCTCGATGTTGCTCGGGGGGGACACCTGTGGGTCTCGGGCAGGGTTTGGGGGAGATCCAGGGTGTCTCTGGTGGGTGGGGCAGTGGGCAGGAGGCTCATCCTACGGGGTGAGGCAGGGGGCAGGGTGGGGTGCCATTGCCACAGGGCAGGGCAAGGTGAGGCAGGGGCCGCTGCTATCTGACACCATCAGCCCCCACACACAGAGGCCAGTGAGTATATGGGGGCCAACGGTGTCCGTCAGCAGCCACAGCCTGCCGGCCCCTCAACCGGTGCATTCTGGGGCTCCGCAGTCTGCTGCCATTACTGGGCGTCCTCCATCAGCAGGTGGAGTAGGGGAAGGGGAAGGCACGTGATGTAGACCGCTGGATGAGCCTACTCTGTCCCACCTGTTTTTGCTTGCGGTTGGAGAGCAGGTCGTTGCTGGTCATCTTGGGCCCCTCGCAGATCTTGCCCCTGCCCCGCGCATGGAGCCTGTTCCTCTCACGCACCCGACGCACCTTGGCCACACCTCGGGCCACCGTGGTGGCCTAATGGACGTGCACGAGCTGCTGGCGGCGTGCATGCCCACAGAGAGGGCTCTGAGTGCCGCCTCTGGCACGCGTGCCATAGGCTTGCCACCATTGCTATAGGTGTTATAATAAGTTATTACTAAAATAACAAATCTGCAAAGTTTAGGTCAATAACCCAAGAAACCATTCAATCTCTGCAGAATGTAGTGGGCAGAACTAAATAAAAACACAAAACGAGGAAAAAAAGGTAAAGGTTCCCCCGCCCATGCGTGCTAGTTGTTTCCGACTCTAGGGGCCGGTGCTCGTCTCTGTTTCAAAGCCGAAGAGCCAGCGCTTTTCCAAGGATGTCTCCATGGTCATGTGGCAGGCACGACTAGATGCCAAAGGCGCATGGAACGCTGTTACCTTCCCACCGTAGTGGTCCCTATTTTTCTACTTGCATTTTTACGTGCTTTCAAACTGCTAGGTTGGCAGAAGCTGGGATGAGTAACAGGCGCTCACTCTGTTACGCAGCACTCGGGATTCGACCCGCCAAACTGCCGACCTTCTGATCGACAAAGTGCAATGTAATTATCAGAACAAACCAAAGTGCAAAAAATAGCATAAGGCAATCTGAAATGGAAGGAAAAGGTTACACACATTGATTTTTCTCCGAGGCTGCCGATGCATATGACTCATCGTTTTTAGGATATGTCGTGCATCTATAGACCCCACTAGCAGGATGTTCAGTTCAGGAACGCCATTCTGGGATAGTTTCAGGTGCTCCGTGGAGGATTCTAGAGCTACAGAGATAATTAGTATGTTCGTTCACGACTGCCAATATTCAATGCTAAAGACATATGTTATTTTCCTAATAGGAAAACCCCGCATGTTCAAGAACTGGCAAAGAATGTTTTCGTATTCCGCATCTGTAAACAATTGCACATGAAGTAAATAGTAATTTGCAGAAATTGGAAATGGCAGAAAGAGGCTGTTTCAACTTTGTGCCGTGCAGCGATTATGTTAGCTTCTGTTTACTTATGGAATCAAACAATTTGACTGGGGAATCTAAATTTTTGCATGCAGCCATATCAAGGAAGCACAATCGTTTTACAACACTGAGTATGTGGACGTTTGACAGCCTATTAAGACTGCTTTCACAAAATGCCCATCATGGAAAGCTTTATGTTTTTCTTAAAAAGCTGCCAGGATAGAATATTGTTCACCAAAATGCCCATTTACTTGAAGACAAACCAGCTCCTCTGGCTTACTTTTAGCATTTTTTTCTAGTCAGAAGAGTACATTTTCGGACAAAGCCCTGGGCTAAAATGTTTATTTAAAAAAAATTCTGTCAGGACGATGCAGTGACCCTGCAGATCCAGAGCTTTTTTTAAAAAAAATAATAATAAATAAACACAAAGCCAGAAAAAGAAATAAAGGATCGCTTTGCGACATATCAATTTCATATTTTCAATTAAAAACACCTTAAAAATTAACCACAAGTAGCATATGGAAAAGCTAAAAATATTGAAAGTGGGTATAAAGATGGGATGAGGGAGAGCAATATCACCACACAGGAGCATCAGGTTGTCTCTGTGTGTATTTGTGTATGTAACACATACCTAGGCTCTCATCCAACAGAATATCAGCATCTGATGGACCAAGAATTACTTTTTATTCAGATGTAGCATCACATTACTAAGCCCACGTAGGAGCAGAGAGAAGAGAGTTTTTGCTAGTGGAAGCAAAAATCTCCTTCCACATTTGTGGGACAAGAGGCTCCAATTTCATAATAAAACATGAACACAGTTGCAAGTTGAGTGCTGGAGAAAACCCCCACCAAGCTGTGGTGCCAAAACCATTGCCAGTACCTGCTGCTAGCATGACTGCAAAGAAAACATATCGTAAGAAAAAACATAAAAATTGAGGAATTGTGTTATCAGGAACCCATCACAGTTGATTTACTCTCTTGCTATAATTCTGTCTACTTTTCACCTTCTAGATAGATACGAAAACTGATCCTTCTTCTAATAATATGACTCTGGGCAGCATGCAAGAGAAACAAACAATAACCAGAACAAATTACCACACCTTAAAAAAAAAGCTACCTGAGGTATAAAATATAAAATGGCACCCAAACACAGCAAGTAAACAACCAGAAGGGAACTCCACTCAACTGGATCCAAACAGCAGGGCCTTGATTTTGCTGTGACCTTGTTAATCTTAGAAAAACTGCTCTTCTCAATTTCATCCTTTACCACAGACCTGATCCATCTTATAGGATTGCTACATCCCATCTTTTGCAAATGGGTGCCTATATTTTTTAATTTCTTGTGAACAACTCCAATTCTTGGAATTATTCTATATTGTAATGTTTCTAGACTCTACCAAACTGGAGAAGAGATGAAAAAATTGCTATTCTTTTGATTTTACTCCAGGGGCAGTATATTAAGTAGATACCACATACCTTTCTCCAAAAGGCAACTTGACTTGCATCATTTGTGAATCAACATAGTTCAGGCTAACCTAAATTCTAAAACTGAAGGGACAAACCTATTTACAAAGGACTCCTTGTTACTTGCCAGTGCTTGTCTCCATATTTAAGTGATCTGATCGTATGCACCTTTGTTCCTGATTCAAGCAAGTCATTTCAGAGAATACAAATCCCTTATTACACCAATTTGCCAGGAATCAGGGATAAGTAAAAGAGCATTTGCTCTGAAGGGAAATAAAAATTCACTAGAAAGAATACAAAAAAGTAAAAAAAAGGAGAGGATGCTTTGCTGCTATGGAGCATCTGATGTAACACGAAGGCATTTGTCATCTTCTGATTCCCCACAATAACCTCAGGTGGAGACTAGAATGGGGCCAAGGGACCATCTACTAAGGTAATATCCATGACACCCAATTCTTATCTCAGCTTTTCATTTTAATTATTTCAAAAGTGCAAGCTTACAGCAGATATTAAGACTCGTGAATTAGTCCAATGCTTCATTTTAGATATATTATGAGTAGCCAGCTGCTTTTAAGATGAAAAAGAAGACAGTAGTGTAATATGTGATTTTAAAGTTCAGATGGAAAGAAAATGCATGGGGTATACACAGTATATATATGCTTCTCCCAGAAGAAGGAAGCAGAAGCCACCAGCCTGATGATGACGGATGGGATTCCGTCGAAACGTCGCCCCTACACCTTTAGTTCTACGCGGGGAAAAACCCGAATAACCAAAGATCCACATACGAACACCCGCGAAAACCTCAGAAAACATATATATATATATATATATATATATATATATATATATATATATATATATATATATATATATATATATATATATATATATATATATATATATGTAGATCTAGAGTCTCGGGTTTCTTCCCGCGTTCCTTTCATCTTCAGAAAGTTGTGGCGACGTTTCGACGAAATCCCATCCGTCATCATCAGGCCGGAGTGTTCCTCCTGCTGCTTCCAGGAGCAATGCGTGGTCTGGCTGTTCCTTTCCTTCCAACTGCCGGTGGGGCTGTGTTCTGACTGGGTGGAGGCGTGGCTGCTTTCTGATTGGGTGGGGGTGTCCTCCGATTGGGTGGAGGCGTGGTTGTCTTCTGATTGAGTGGAGGCGTGGCTGTCTTCTGATTGGGTGGATGCGTGGTTGTCTTCTGATTGGTTGGAGGCGTGGCTGTCTTCTGATTGGGTGGGGTATGTTCTGAATGGGTGGGGTTTTTTGTTGTGTTGTAATATCCTGAGTGTTGTGATTTGGTATCCTGAGGAGTGGGCTGTGTAGTGGCCTCCAGAGCTTTGGTTTGGCTCCGAGTTCGAGGACCTGCTATGTATCTCTGGTATGGGTCAGTCAGGTTCGTGTGTGCGTTCTTCTGCTTGGGTGATGGCACTTTTGCTTGACTTGTTCTGTCTTCTGTGTGGGAGAGTTTTTGTTCTGGGTGTGGATGAGTCTTGCTGGGGCTGGTGGCATTTGGGGTTGTTTGTTGGTTTTTTAAATCCTTGTTTGCTGAAATTCGTTTCTCTATCAATGCTGGTTTCCAAATGGCATGTAGGCGGGAGGTGTCGTCTCGCTTGTTCATACTGTCTGGGTGTTTTTCTATTTCAATGGCTTCTCTGATTATTCTGCTATTGAGATGTTCTATTTTGGCGATTGTTTTTGTACCTTCAAAATTGATGTTGTGTCCCGTAGTGTTTATGTGTTGTACTAGTGAAGATGTGTGATCTTTCTTCTGTACTGAGTTCTTATGTTCTTCTACACGTACCTCTATTCTTCTGTTAGTCTGTCCGATGTATGTTGCTGGACAGGAGGCGCATGGGATTTGGTATATGCCCTGGTTTTCCAGTTCTATTTTGTCTTTGGGATTTCTCAGGATGGTTGATATCTTTCTGTCAGTATTAAAAGCGGTTTTGATGTTATGTTTGCGTAGTACTTTACTGATTTTGTCGGTTGTTCCTTTTATGTAGGGCAAGATGGCTCGTCCGTTGTTCTGTTCTTCTTCTTGGATGTTTTTCTGTTTTGGAGTCCCCTGCTGAATCATATTGGTGATTTTGTTTTTTTGGAACTTGTTTGCTGTCAATATGTCTGTCAGGGTGTGTAGTTCTGTTTGTATATGTGTTTCATCTGCAAGGCGTCTGGTTCTTGTTATTAGTGTTTTGGCTACTGAATTTATTTGTGCTGGGTGATGATGTGATTGCGCATTGAGGTAACGGTTGGTGTGTGTTTTCTTTCGGTAGACTGTGTGTCCTAGGGTGCCGTTTTGTTTTTTGTATATAAGTACATCCAGGAAAGGTAACTGGTTGTTTGTTTCAATCTCCATGGTGAATTTTATTTTGGGATGTAGGCTGTTCAGGTGTGTTAGGAAGTTTTCTAGCTCCTTTCTTCCGTGGGGCCAGATCACGAAGGTGTCATCCACATATCTGAGCCACAGTTTCGGTTTGTTTGTAGTCTTTTCCAGAGCGTTAGTTTCAAATTCTTCCATGAAAAGGTTGGCGATAACTGGTGAAAGAGGGGATCCCATTGGTGCGCCTTCTATTTGTTTGTATCTCTGGCCTCTGTGTATGAAGTATGTGTTTGATAAGCAGTGTTCTGCTAGTTCTATAATATGGTTTGGTGGTTGGTATTTGCTTCTTATTGTTGATAGAGCTTCTTGGACTGGCACCTGGGTGAATAGTGATACCACATCGAAGCTGACTAGCAAGTCTTTTTGGTCTATATGTAGATTTTTCACTAATTCTATAAAGTGGTATGAGTTTTGGACATATGAAGCTGCCATTTCTGCTTGAGGTTGTAATTGTTTTGCTAGGTATTTAGCTAAGTTTTGTAGTGGTGAGCCTATAGAACTTACTATGGGTCTTAGTGGGATTCCATCTTTGTGTATTTTGGGGAGGCCATATAGTTTTGGGCATCTGGATGACTTCTCCCTAGGAATGATTGTTTGTTGGATTTCTTGGCTTATAGAAGTTGATTTTATCTTTTTCTTGGTGGTCTTTTCTAGATAGGTTGTGGGATCTCTATATATAGGTTTGTATGTAGTTTCTTTGAGTAAGTTGGACAGTTTCTCTTCATAGTCTGATGTGTCCATTACCACTGTAGCATTGCCTTTATCTGCTGGTAGTATGATTATGCTGTTGTCTTTTCTTAGGTTTTGCAATGCTACTTGTTCTTCTTTTGTTAGGTTGCTTTTGGGTGGTTTGCTTGTGCATAGGATGTGGGTGACTTCATGTCTGACTTGGTCTGCTTCATCTGCATTGAGTTTAGTTAAGCTGGTTTCAACTCCACATATGATGGTTTCTGTGGGAATTTTATTTGGTGCAACAGCGAAGTTGAAACCTTTTGCTAGGACGTTCGTTTCTGCTGTTGTTAGTCTTCTGTGGGAGATGTTATGCACTACTTGTTGTAGATGTTGTGATGTGGTGGACGAGCCATCTTGCCCTACATAAAAGGAACAACCGACAAAATCAGTAAAGTACTACGCAAACATAACATCAAAACCGCTTTTAATACTGACAGAAAGATATCAACCATCCTGAGAAATCCCAAAGACAAAATAGAACTGGAAAACCAGGGCATATACCAAATCCCATGCGCCTCCTGTCCAGCAACATACATCGGACAGACTAACAGAAGAATAGAGGTACGTGTAGAAGAACATAAGAACTCAGTACAGAAGAAAGATCACACATCTTCACTAGTACAACACATAAACACTACGGGACACAACATCAATTTTGAAGGTACAAAAACAATCGCCAAAATAGAACATCTCAATAGCAGAATAATCAGAGAAGCCATTGAAATAGAAAAACACCCAGACAGTATGAACAAGCGAGACGACACCTCCCGCCTACATGCCATTTGGAAACCAGCATTGATAGAGAAACGAATTTCAGCAAACAAGGATTTAAAAAACCAACAAACAACCCCAAATGCCACCAGCCCCAGCAAGACTCATCCACACCCAGAACAAAAACTCTCCCACACAGAAGACAGAACAAGTCAAGCAAAAGTGCCATCACCCAAGCAGAAGAACGCACACACGAACCTGACTGACCCATACCAGAGATACATAGCAGGTCCTCGAACTCGGAGCCAAACCAAAGCTCTGGAGGCCACTACACAGCCCACTCCTCAGGATACCAAATCACAACACTCAGGATATTACAACACAACAAAAAACCCCACCCATTCAGAACATACCCCACCCAATCAGAAGACAGCCACGCCTCCAACCAATCAGAAGACAACCACGCATCCACCCAATCAGAAGACAGCCACGCCTCCACTCAATCAGAAGACAACCACGCCTCCACCCAATCGGAGGACACCCCCACCCAATCAGAAAGCAGCCACGCCTCCACCCAGTCAGAACACAGCCCCACCGGCAGTTGGAAGGAAAGGAACAGCCAGACCACGCATTGCTCCTGGAAGCAGCAGGAGGAACACTCCGGCCTGATGATGACGGATGGGATTTCGTCGAAACGTCGCCACAACTTTCTGAAGATGAAAGGAACGCGGGAAGAAACCCGAGACTCTAGATCTACACATACAGACACCCGCGAGAATCTACGAAAACAAATATCATACCTCTACGGGGAGGACATCTACCAACTAACCAGGACTTACGAAAAGTCAGAAGTACGAAGAGCAAGAATACTAAGTGACATACCTTTCCTATGCCAATGTCGAGACCAAAATATAAGACCAAATTGTTTCAAATTGAAATTCCACATCAATACCACTTCAACCAAACGCATTCTAAGAAGAACAGAAATGGCATTACTAAGAAATGAACTCCACAATAAAAGATTTCAATTAGACCAAACAAACAAGGACCTACTAACATTACATCTCAAACTCAGCAACATTATTCACCCGATACTATGGGACAAAGTGAAACAACTGGCGGTTTGGAGAGCAGAAACAGAGACCATCTATAAAAACAACAGACATTCAAAGAAACTCAAACAATTAGAGAACTACAACAACCAAACAACCACATCACAACATCTACAACAAGTAGTGCATAACATCTCCCACAGAAGACTAACAACAGCAGAAACGAACGTCCTAGCAAAAGGTTTCAACTTCGCTGTTGCACCAAATAAAATTCCCACAGAAACCATCATATGTGGAGTTGAAACCAGCTTAACTAAACTCAATGCAGATGAAGCAGACCAAGTCAGACATGAAGTCACCCACATCCTATGCACAAGCAAACCACCCAAAAGCAACCTAACAAAAGAAGAACAAGTAGCATTGCAAAACCTAAGAAAAGACAACAGCATAATCATACTACCAGCAGATAAAGGCAATGCTACAGTGGTAATGGACACATCAGACTATGAAGAGAAACTGTCCAACTTACTCAAAGAAACTACATACAAACCTATATATAGAGATCCCACAACCTATCTAGAAAAGACCACCAAGAAAAAGATAAAATCAACTTCTATAAGCCAAGAAATCCAACAAACAATCATTCCTAGGGAGAAGTCATCCAGATGCCCAAAACTATATGGCCTCCCCAAAATACACAAAGATGGAATCCCACTAAGACCCATAGTAAGTTCTATAGGCTCACCACTACAAAACTTAGCTAAATACCTAGCAAAACAATTACAACCTCAAGCAGAAATGGCAGCTTCATATGTCCAAAACTCATACCACTTTATAGAATTAGTGAAAAATCTACATATAGACCAAAAAGACTTGCTAGTCAGCTTCGATGTGGTATCACTATTCACCCAGGTGCCAGTCCAAGAAGCTCTATCAACAATAAGAAGCAAATACCAACCACCAAACCATATTATAGAACTAGCAGAACACTGCTTATCAAACACATACTTCATACACAGAGGCCAGAGATACAAACAAATAGAAGGCGCACCAATGGGATCCCCTCTTTCACCAGTTATCGCCAACCTTTTCATGGAAGAATTTGAAACTAACGCTCTGGAAAAGACTACAAACAAACCGAAACTGTGGCTCAGATATGTGGATGACACCTTCGTGATCTGGCCCCACGGAAGAAAGGAGCTAGAAAACTTCCTAACACACCTGAACAGCCTACATCCCAAAATAAAATTCACCATGGAGATTGAAACAAACAACCAGTTACCTTTCCTGGATGTACTTATATACAAAAAACAAAACGGCACCCTAGGACACACAGTCTACCGAAAGAAAACACACACCAACCGTTACCTCAATGCGCAATCACATCATCACCCAGCACAAATAAATTCAGTAGCCAAAACACTAATAACAAGAACCAGACGCCTTGCAGATGAAACACATATACAAACAGAACTACACACCCTGACAGACATATTGACAGCAAACAAGTTCCAAAAAAACAAAATCACCAATATGATTCAGCAGGGGACTCCAAAACAGAAAAACATCCAAGAAGAAGAACAGAACAACGGACGAGCCATCTTGCCCTACATAAAAGGAACAACCGACAAAATCAGTAAAGTACTACGCAAACATAACATCAAAACCGCTTTTAATACTGACAGAAAGATATCAACCATCCTGAGAAATCCCAAAGACAAAATAGAACTGGAAAACCAGGGCATATACCAAATCCCATGCGCCTCCTGTCCAGCAACATACATCGGACAGACTAACAGAAGAATAGAGGTACGTGTAGAAGAACATAAGAACTCAGTACAGAAGAAAGATCACACATCTTCACTAGTACAACACATAAACACTACGGGACACAACATCAATTTTGAAGGTACAAAAACAATCGCCAAAATAGAACATCTCAATAGCAGAATAATCAGAGAAGCCATTGAAATAGAAAAACACCCAGACAGTATGAACAAGCGAGACGACACCTCCCGCCTACATGCCATTTGGAAACCAGCATTGATAGAGAAACGAATTTCAGCAAACAAGGATTTAAAAAACCAACAAACAACCCCAAATGCCACCAGCCCCAGCAAGACTCATCCACACCCAGAACAAAAACTCTCCCACACAGAAGACAGAACAAGTCAAGCAAAAGTGCCATCACCCAAGCAGAAGAACGCACACACGAACCTGACTGACCCATACCAGAGATACATAGCAGGTCCTCGAACTCGGAGCCAAACCAAAGCTCTGGAGGCCACTACACAGCCCACTCCTCAGGATACCAAATCACAACACTCAGGATATTACAACACAACAAAAAACCCCACCCATTCAGAACATACCCCACCCAATCAGAAGACAGCCACGCCTCCAACCAATCAGAAGACAACCACGCATCCACCCAATCAGAAGACAGCCACGCCTCCACTCAATCAGAAGACAACCACGCCTCCACCCAATCGGAGGACACCCCCACCCAATCAGAAAGCAGCCACGCCTCCACCCAGTCAGAACACAGCCCCACCGGCAGTTGGAAGGAAAGGAACAGCCAGACCACGCATTGCTCCTGGAAGCAGCAGGAGGAACACTCCGGCCTGATGATGACGGATGGGATTTCGTCGAAACGTCGCCACAACTTTCTGAAGATGAAAGGAACGCGGGAAGAAACCCGAGACTCTAGATCTACACATACAGACACCCGCGAGAATCTACGAAAACAAATATATATATATATATATATGATTATTATCACACTGATTTGGACTAGGAGTAAACATTGTTAATATGAATGCAACTTTAAATAAGAGGAACATTAATTTATCGTGAACAAATACTATGTGAAGCAATCTGACAAATTCAATTTATTCATATGAATAAATGCATAACATTTGCATGGCCTAGCCTATTTCTGGTGGTCTTAATTCAGTGTTCTCTCTTGGAAGAATGAGATGTTACGGTTTAAAATGAAAAATGAAGTCGAATGATGAAAATAAGCCTATATATTGCAGGGAAGGGCTGTATTTCAGCAATAAAATACCTGCCAAAGATCATAAGTTCATTTTCTGGCCAGTATAGGAGAAGCTAGGAAAATTCTTCTTTGAAATCCCAATAAAGGGTTTTACCCATAATTACAATTGTAAATTCAGTTAATTAATTATACAGAACAGATTCTTTGGTGCTTTGATTGTGTTTTAAAATGGATATAACCAGAAATTGGATCCCACCATTTAATACTGCAATAATAAAACAGTTGGAAAAGATGAAACAGCTCTTAATCTTACTACTTTATGGCTTAGCACAATCTTCCAATCCTGCTAATATTTGTCTAAATCAATATTTTACAAAGTGTTAAGGGTCTTAGGGGTTTGTGAAATTAAAATTATTTGCCAACCTATATTGAAAAATAATACACTAAAATCCTGTCAAACAATTGTGAGAAATGGTAGTGGCAGCAAATGCATCATTTTTATTTTTAGTACAGTAAATATTGATAAATATAACCCATACCAATAAAAGTATTTTTGGAGTCCTGCATAAGTGTGAAGGAGACCTGGGAGAAAGAAATTTAGGCAACACTAATGAAGAACTCCAAAGGCTTATATGAGTTATACCTCTCAATAATTACTGTATTAGAAATTAAAACCGAGAAATCTTAAAATATTTATTTATTCAACATTGAGGAACCCCTGAAAGGTCTTGGGGACCCCCTGGGGCTCTCAGATCACAATTTGAGAACTACTGATCCAGTGCTTTTTTTGTAAAAGAAAAAGGTGCCGGAACTCACACATCATACAACCCGCCTTGCCTACCCTACAAGGTTCCATCCAAAAAAGGTGCCGGAACTCCGTTCTGAGCATTCTGTGATAAAAAAAGCCCTGTACTGATCTATATCCATGTTTTTCAAACTTGGCAACTTCAAGATAGGTGGACTTAAGCTCACAGATGTGGGCTGGAGAATTATGGGAGTTGAAGCACACTCATCTTAAAAGTTGCCAAATTTGTAAAATACTGGTCTAGATCAGGGGTCCCCAACCTCTGGTCTGTGAACCAGTACCGGGCTGCGGCATGCCAGCAACTGGTCCGCACCAACAAAACAAAGCCCCATCTGCAGGATGAAGGCAGCACACAAAACCACGCACCCTCCGGTCTGCAGAAAAACCTCTCTCCATGTAACGGGTCCCTGGTGCCCAAAAGGTTGGGGACCTCTGGTCTAGATGGTTTGTCTGAGCCATATATTTATATAGAAAGCACCACTGAATTCAAGCCAACTTATTTCTGAGTACACTGCAGGCATAGTGAACCTAAGATGCTAGGATACTAATACCGTAGTCTGTGAGAGGAAGATGAGGCAGTACTGTAATGGCAATAAGATTTAAATACAATTTATTTTCTGTGCAACAGCATGGCGTGACCCTTGACATTTGATATTCATACAGGTAGTGCTCAACTTACCCCAGTTCGTTTAGTGACTGTTCAAAGTTACAACGGCGCTGAAAAAAAGTGACTTACGACCGTTTCCCCACACTTAACGACCATTACAATATCTCCATGGTCAAGTGCTCGAAATTGAGAGGCTTGGCAACTGACTCGTATTTATTTATTTATTTATTTATTTATTTTATTAAATTTATATACCGCCCTTTCCTGAAGGACTCAGGGTGGTTTACAGGGCATTTAAAACAACCAATACAAAAGTTAAAAAAAATTAAAAAAGATTAAATCATCCCTAGAATTAAAACCCCAGTTAAAAATTTATCATGGTTGCAGTGTCCCAGGATCGTATGATTCCCCTTTTGTGACCTTCTCGCAAGCAAAATCAATGGGAGAGCCAGATTCACTTAACAAGTGTGTCACTAACTTAACTGCAGTGATTCACTTAACTGTGGCAAGAAAGGTCATAAAATGGGGCAAAACTCACTTAACCAACGTCTCACTTAACCGCATAAATTTTGGGCTCAATTGTGGTCGTAAGTCGAGGACTACCTGTACTTAGCTGACCCATTTCTTACCCTTAACCTTCTCCCGCACTGAACTGAACTTAATTCGCATTTAAAACCTCCACGCGATGCGTGCCTGTTCTGCTCACTGGCACTGAGAACCACTCCGATCTATCCCGCCACCCCGTTTAACCCCTCAGTTTGCCTTTAAAAGTGGGGTTACCCGCTTATCCCCTCCGCCACGATCCTCGGCCGAAAAAGTGGGTCGCGCAGCGCCTTTCCTGGCGCAGGTCCCTCTTGCCCCACCCTCCTGATGGAAGTCGTGACAGATAGCTCCCTGGATCAATCAGTCGCGCCACAGGACGCGCGGCAGCCAATCCAAGCCCGGGAAAGGAAAAATAGGCGGGTTAGTCAGGGACGCGGTCTCCCCGGCAACGGGGCCTGCAGTGATGGAGCGGCGTGGCTGGCGTAGATTACCTCAGAGGTATGCTTTGTCCCTTCTTCCTCGCCCGAATGAAATGGCGTTTCTCCCACCCCTTTCTTCGACTTCAAGACCTCTTATATGTCAGGCGTATATTATATGTACTCAGTAATTTGCCGCCATGATAACATAGAAGTCTGTGGGTGCTGTCATGAACTGCTCGGCGGGGTGGGGGGAGGGATTCTCAGAGTTGCTCCAAGGTTTATAACCAGGAGAGAAGCGATGCTTCCTTGCTGATTGTATTAAGATAGATAGGTAATCTTTATTGTCATTTTTTACTGTGGGCACAACGGCACACATCAAAAATGAAATTTAGTTGCCCGCTCTCAAAGTGAAACATACATGACACACACCTAAAACATACTATATACAACATGTGTATAGACCCACACCCCTACATATACATAACAATAAAATATTAAATACTCTCCATCTTGAATGTATAACGGAAGGAGGAAGCCTGAGAGTTCACAAGGTTAATGCTGTATGGAATGAAACTATGGCTGAACCTGGATGTTCTTTATATACGTTATTGAATGGGGGGGGGGGGAATCCTGTATTAATTTAATGTGCTGCTTTGCCTACCCAAAACCAAAGTGATGTATGGAGTAATAACATGCAGGCATCTGTGCAATAAATAGAATAAAAGCATTTAGCTGGATAGGAATTAAAATGGGAAGACTCTCTTGGCTCTCTTGTCCAGAGTTTTGCAACCCAGATAGGCTAGCTCTCTTATTGCCCCATTTATGTTGCTAAGTGAGAAATTTGTTAAGTGAGTTTTGCCCCATTTTATGACTTTTCTCGCCACCTTTGGTAAGTAAAGCACTGCGGTGCTTAAATTAATAACACAGTTGTTCACTGAATCCAGTTTCTCTGTTGTCTGTGCTTGACAGAAGGTTGCAAAAGGTGATCACGTGACTCTGGGACACTGAAACTGTCATAAATGTGAGTCAGTTGCCAAGCATCAGAATGTAGATCATGTGACCATGGGGATACTGCAACAGTCACAAGTGTGCAAAATGGTCATAAGTCACTTTTTTTCAGTGCCATTGCAACTTTGAACGGTCACTAAATGAACTGTTGTAAGTCAGGGACTAACTACCTGTATAGTCAATAGGGATTTTCTGGGCGTAATAAATAATTGCAATTCAGCAGTCTCTTCAGAAAGAAGTTACAGCACTCTATTCTTTGGTTGCAAAAGGTGGCAGGTTAATATGTAGTTGATTATGTGCCATCAACTAGGTATCAACTCCTAGCAACTACATAAATTTCCTCTGTCTCTAATTTGTTCTTTTACCTGGGGTTGACACCAATGGTGCACCCATCCCCATATTGTAATTGAGTCCATCCACTTTGCTGCTGTTTGTCCTTTACTTCTATTTCTTCCACCTTTTCTGTCATTAGATCCTTTTCCAGAGAGCTGGGTCTTTGCATAAGGTGCCTTAAGTAGGATAGTTTGAGCCTGGTCATTTGTGTCTTCAGTGAGAGAACTCTGGATTGATTTGCTTAACGATCCGTTAGTTTGCTCTCTTGGCTTTCTATGATATTTTCAGGAGTCTCCAATAAACTATGGAGTGCTTGAGTTCAAATCTTAGTTCTCTTATTAGGTAACTGTAGGGTGGGAATAACTCCAATAGAATAGGGATGGTTAACTGTCTCCCTTAGATATAAACTAGCAATGTTTTATGTCTATGGAGATTCTCAGTCATCTAGGTCAGGGGTCCTCAACCTTGGCAACTTTAAGACTTGTGGACTTCAACTCCCAGAATTCTTCAGCCAGCTTGCCAAAGTTGAGGACCCCTGATCTAGGTCGTGGTTGTCCCCCAAAGGTGCTTTTTCAAAAGGCAACTGGACTTTCTTTGTTTTTCCTTGAAGACGTTTCACTTCTCATCCAAGAAGCTTCTGAAAAACCAGCTTTGGGAATATTTTGTTATTCCACTCACTTTAGAATAAATGAATTAAACATATAGGCAAGATTGTTAAAAAAATAGTATTTGAAATGTAGGATTTTCACCACTGAATTGCCTCACCCAGGGAGGGAACATTAGTCACATTAACTGAAATTCTTGAATTATAGCTCTCAAATATCTTGTAGGTATTGGTTGTGGAAGGCTGGATAGAGAAAAATAAATAAAGAAAAAACAAGGATCAGTTAGATTTAGTCCATTTAGCTTTGAGGATTCAGTACCATTAACAAAAATATGGGTGAACCGGATAGGAACTTACAATAGGATGAGAATGTTTTCCAGGCTCTTCCCCAACCCCAATGGAGCCCTAAGCAAAAACAATAAGAAGCAACACATTTGAAATATAGAGATCTCTTATTTATTAACAGCCAAGAGTACTGTTTGGTCAAATACATCAATATTAAAACTGGTTTCAAAAGAGGAGTAGAAGCGGTTTTGAAAGGACAGCACCGCTCAGAGGGTAATTCATAGGAACAAAGGGAATAGAAACAACACACACCAGAGTTACAAAGCCTTCTGCACTTTACACAATCCCTTCAATCATAACAGTTACACAACTCTTCAAAACTTAGAAGGTGGCCTCTTTCCAATGCTGGGCAGTTGATTTAGACATCTATATACTTGCTGATGTCAAAATGTGGAAAGGATGTTTAAGAAGTTGGGAAAAAGATTGAGTTATTAGCAAGATACAGTGGATGGAAGTACAGCACACAGCACTGACTGACAGCTCCAATATTATCTTTGATATACTGATCAGTTCCCAAGGGCTGAGAAAAGGAAAATGGGGTGAACATTCAGCTGCATGGAATGAACAACCGTTCAACATATTAAACATCTCATGACTCAGCAACTGCCATGTTGAATGCTCTTCTAATTCGGAGTAAAAGAGATATACAGTATGTGGCAGCTCAGTGGGAATTAATTTGATGAGGCTAACAGGCATATTTTAAAGTGGAGTGGATAAATGTATAACTCTATCAGCACCACAACTACAAAAAAGCACTAGCCGGAAAACAAAATGGCCACCATGCCTCTCATATGGGCAAAAATCTTGGCCTAGTCTTTTTATTTGTCTGTTTGGTGAGGTGGGGGCATTATTAAATCCCAATACACCTCCACAGGAAGCTATTTGTAAAACAAAAATCCACTGACTAGGAAACTGACATTGGACCAACATTCTCTTTATATTGTTCTAGTTTGCACCAGTTAGATATTAATAAATCTTTTCCCTTTCCTGGATAAAATAAAAGTGTTCCATTTAAATCCATGTCTGAAATGATAAGACTTTCAAGGGCCTCGGCTTGCTTATGTGAGACAATTGTCTCTTATTCTAGAGAAACAATACATTTTTATTCAGCACAGGATGGGAGTCGGACTTGACTTTCCTCATGTATTATACTAAAATCTTGAAAGTGAAATTGAAAATCACTGTTCCTATCTATCAACTGCTCATCAAAAATATTGCTAAGATTAAACAACAAATTGAAACAATTGCCCTTATTCAGAAAATGAGATAGTATGAATATTCTGTTTGGAGTAAGACAGACATCTCATTCATTGTCAGATCTATGAGTCCCAGTTACAGTTAAGTGTTTCTGACTGTTGCCAGTTGACACAATGATTACGTCTTTTATTATAAATAAACTGATTTACAATTCTGTTTCTCAATATTATTTTCCGAGGAACTGTGTAAATGCTTCATTGTACATGAATAAAATGCATGCAGTCCTCGACTTACAACCAATTGTTCAATGACCATTCAAAGTTACAATGGCATTGGGAAAAAAGTGAGTTTTCATACTTAATGATTGTTGCAGCATCCCCATGGTCATGCGATCAAAATTTGGGGGCTTGGTCAACTGGCATATATTTATGACAGTTGCAATATCCTGGAGTCATATGATCACCATTTGTAACCTTCCAGCAACCAAAGTCAATAGGAAAGCCAGATTTGCTTAATAGCTTCATGATTCAGTTACCAACTGCAGTGATTCGCTTCGCAACCGTGGCAAAAAGGATTGTAAAATGGGGTGCGACTCACTTAACAATTTTCTTGCTTAGCAACGGGTATTTTGGGCCTCCGTTGTGGTCGTAAGTTGAGGACTACCTGTAAGCAGACCTTGTACTGTTCTTTGTCAAAGGCCTAAATTCTAAGCCACTTCTTACAAAAGTTTGCATGCTTTTCTGGAAGGGAAATACCCTGTTACTCAGGAATAAGCAAAGGTGCGGACTATGGCTTTTGAAACGTCCCTTATAACAACATGCTTCAGTGGCTTCTCTCATCTAATACTGTTACAGATCGAGGCATCTCACCGCTTCTATCAACAGCTGGTTGAAAGACATAGAAACTACTGAATTCTTAGCAGCTCTCCTCAGTTTTATGCACTTCAGATATCATAGACTACATTCCCCCTCACTCCAGCTTAAGTGGCTGGGGTTAATGGGAGTCATGCTTGCATACCTGGAGGGCACCAAATTGGGAAATATGACTGTCTAGGTAGGAGAATGTAGAAGCAACTATAGGAGGACAAAAAGCAGTGGAATATCTGTCTGTTCTAGATGTCTTTAAAACTTCTCTCCCTAAAACAGAGAATTACTAAGGCATCAATCCTATATCCATCTAGCTCCATTAGCAAAATATATAGGTGGCAACTAAAATACGTAGGAATTGCACTGTAAATTCTTTTTTATTCCCATCCCTTTTTCCTCAATTCTTATTTTACAGCGAGATTTTTTTTTTAAAAAAACACCACTAACTTATAGCCAAAATTAGGAAGAGGAAATGAGCAGTCTTGCCTCAACTAAAAGTATTAGATAAGAACTGTAGCACTCTTTTTCCTATAAATATTTGGTATAATCATGTATTGAGAACCTAGTAATGCTTAACCCTTAGTCTTTTTTTTCTGATATAGTCATTAATACAGTAGGTAGTCTTACTGATGAGGTTTATTATTAAAATGATGATTATCCTCTTGTAAAGGAAAGTTGTCCCTTCCCTTGGAACTAGAAGCACCTGCAAGATGCAAGATTTAAAACTATAATAATGGGATGAGAAAATTTCAGCAAGTGCTACAAAAATATGGGTAAAAAATCCTAATAATAGTATCAAAAGGTCTGATTTTATTTTATTTTTTAAAGGAGGGCATACTTTGAAGGATTATAATCCTATCCACAATTTGCTAACATGAAGAAAATTTTGCCATAATATATATATATATATATATATATATGTTATAAAACAATTTTTTTGTGTTTTTTAATTATTCCCCTTAATTTTGATTCTGCTGAAAATAGCTGGCAGTGTAATCAGCTTATAAATTCTTGGCAAGTCATCCAAATTTTAAACAACCATAGGATATGTCTAATAAATTGTAATGTTGCTATACCAAAAGTATTGTAAACATGTTTTAGGCTATGTAAAACTATTGTCAAACGTTTTAAATCCAAGAGTAAACTTTGGGGATAAATGTATTTTTTTCCATTTATAAAATGCTTCAAACTGCTTTCTAACAAACTGGAAACCTATTGCAGTTGTATAATAAACCGGTTTAAGCTTGTAGCAAAAATGTAAACATGTTTTTAACAAATCAAAATTATTACAAGTTGGATAGTAAACGCTAGTAAATATAACCTGCTTCCAGGAAGTTTGTAGCAAATTTTCCCTAATACTCTTATTAATATCAAACATTTCATAAACATACATATGTAAAGCACAAGTTGTCAAACAGATAAATGCATAAGCAAAACTGTTATAAAAACCAAAAAATTAATTGAAAACAAACCAACAAGCTTTATGAATAGCTTAATACATTGGCTAATGTGTAACACGCTATTATGTTTTAGCATCAAACTGCAGGCTCTATAAATTATTGTTTCTAGTATGTGGACGTTTTGTAATAAGATGGCTAGGATATCCTACATTATGTTTACTAAAATTTTACATATGGAATCTACACATATTACATTTTACAATTTCAACCTACCTAGTCCTATTTTAGACAGAGTGTCAATAACTTATGGAGGAGTATATTTGAAGTACTTCAGAATTCAGAAATTCTAATCTTACTCTTATGTTGGAAACCTATAACATCTCTTCAAAAGTGTCTTTGAATTAAATAGGATTTACTTCCAGCTAAATGGATATAAATTCTGGCCTTAGTCAAAACATAAAGCCGTGATGAAATTGTAGAAAACCTATTTTTAAACAAAGTTTTCAAGTGTTCTGTTATATTTTTATCCGAGATCTAACTTTATAAAGATGTTTTATAATACAGTCTCCAAAATTTTTTAGTTATTGTAATTGGAGCTCATTGTAACTTTTAGAAAATCTATTATTGAACATATATTTGTAGACATTGTTGACTATGGATTTTCATACAGGGTCTAGTTTTCAAACATGATAATACAGCAGCATTCAAAATGTGTATGAAATGATATCCCTTAAAGAAATTTAGTTTTGAACCTATAGTGTAATCAAATAAAGAGAATTAACAGTAGGTTTATTTTGAGTCTGGTTGCCAAATTTGACAGATAAACTATTACTATGTACTATGTAATGCTTGTGAGGGGGAAAAGGCTGTTTTTACATAAAGGCTCGATTTTCAAATGCACAAGTCAAATCTGAAATATATCTCTAAATCAGCATAAATTGCTTTGTAAGCTTCATGGTTGGCTTATAGTAAATCGGTCACTTGTCTCCAATTACTAAGGAAGCATTCTTTCTTTTTTCACACAGTGGGTTAAAAAGTGTTTTTTTTCTCTCGGAGATTATTTTTTTTCCAAACAAGAAATGGCTCTGAGAAAAGAGACAAGCTCACAGGTTACCTTCCCTCCCCCCCCCCTCAACAGGCCTATTCAGGGGAGCCTCACCCACACACTCCCATTTGCTTTGGATGGGAGATGGAATGGTTGCCGGAGACGTCGGCCAGGAAGTGAAGGATATCAAGACGTCTTTATCCCAATTGCTGCATCCACCTCGTCTTCAGGTTGCAGAGTGTGCCACTGAGCGATAGGTCTCCGGGGATTGGCCAGCATATCGGACCAATGGCGCAGCTCAGTACCCGTGGCATTGCAGCCTACAAAGATCTTCCCAATGGCCTCGTTCTTGCCTAGTTTGTCATAATCCAGGACCGTCAGGACAACTTGGACTTTCTACAGAAAGAAAAAAAGGTTGATCATCAGCATGAAAAGTAATTGGAGGGAATGTAGGGATTCAACTGCCTTTCTTGCTACTGCTGCCCACTGGCAAGTTCTGTTTTTAACTTCTGTTTTCTCCATCTTGAGTTCCAAACAGAGGTGTGCGGCCTAGAGGCGCCAGCTAGCCGGAATAGTGGCAGAGAGGGGAAAAAAAGATGCTGGCTTGAACCCATCACTTCTCCTCTAAAGCAGCATCTTTCAGCTTTACAATTATCTGAATTTCCAGGACCTTTGGCTTCCAAATAGTTTGATCCTTCAGGTCAAGTGAAAGCTAACCCTAACCCTATCCTGGAGCTTTGCAAAAGGTTACAATTCTGAGGGTTTTCATTCCCTAAGACAAGCAAATCATAATAACCACAGCAAACCTCATCTCATTCTTTCCCAGTATATTAATTAGACATTGGGTATATAGACCCAATGGGCAGGATTCCTTAAGAACATAAGTTTCTGGGATGTGTTACAAAGAGCTTGGTCTTACAACATGCAAAACAAACTTATCTCGAGGTCTTCAAATAAAATGCCTACAATACTCCAGCAATTCCTGTTTTGAAACAGATAGTGCCAGTTTTGGGACAGATGAAAGTGACTGGAAATAGTTGGAGCATATTTTCAAGTAAAATGGGAAGGGAAGGAAGATTTACCTGGATTTGTTCAAAAGGCACCTCAAAGCTGAAGGATTCATTATAATAGGGATTCAGTGTATTTTTCTTGATAGTTGTTTTCTTCTTCTTGATGCGTTTCCCTCCTTGCATGAGATGGATCTTCACATATGGATCTGGGGTAGGATGACAAAGGAAACAAAAGTATGAAAATGCTTTATGATTCTCTTCTCACTCCCAATATCCTGATGGGAGAAGTCAATTTTTTTTATTGAAAAGTTTTACAATAGATTTTGAATACAAAACCCCTCCCTTCCCCCTCCCCTCTCCCCAAACCTCCCCAACTCTCCCCTCCCCTCCCCAATTTTAAAGTCATTTCTAGGAAAGTAACAAAGGGCAAAATAGTTGTGTTTTATGTATGCATTTTTATTGTTGGCCAAAACAAATCTTCACGGCAAGTTTTTAAACGGTTCATTGAACAGGCAAACCAAGACAGAATGCTACATACATTCATTCCCATATGTTGAACAACTGTTGATCCAAATTAAATGAGCTGGCTCATTTCTCCCTCTTTTTTAAAACCCACAACTATGGGAGACCCAGCAAGATTGAATAGGTAAGTGGCCTTTTCTGACCTCCCACCCAGGGACAATAAAGGTAAAAGGTAAAGGTTCCCCTGCACATGCATGCTAGTCGTTTCCAACTCTAGGGGCCGCTGCTTATCTCCGTTTCAAAGCCGAAGAGCCAGCGCTTGTCCGAGGACGTCTCCGTGGTCATGTGGCCGGCATGACTAGACGCCAGAGGCGCACAGAACGCTGTTACCTTCCCACCGTAATGGTCCCTATTTTTCTACTTGCATTTTTACATGCTTTCGAACTGCTAGGTTGGCAGAAGCTGGGACGAGTAACCGGCGCTCACTCTTTTACGCAGCACTCGGGATTTGACCCGCCAAACTGCCGACCATCTGATCGACAAGCTCAGTGTCCTAACCCACTGAGCCACCGCGTCCCAGGGACAATCTGAAGTCTTAATTCCCATTCTTACTCTTCATACGAATATTACACATATTCACAAGCTCTCGAGAGTTGCATACTTCATTACTTCTCCTCCTCACCTCTTTCCCCGTGGGAACGGTTTGCTTTTATAGCCAGGAGAAGTTGAAGCCACAAATTGTGAGAGAATAGCAGGGGATTCAGAGTGCCCCCCCCCCAAAGTGATAATCCAAATGGTACATTAAAATGTTCAGCAATTTAAATAAAACCTAATGGCTTAATTCTCACCTGAAAGCCCTCCCACGTCCATCTTTTTGAGATTTTTGGCTTCTAGCACAATCACTGTCAGTTTCCCAGCTGTAGGGACATATCGGAGTGAAAAACAAACGTCTCCCAACTTCTCGTGCTATAGAAAGAAATGAATGATTATTTCAAAGCTAGGATGGATATTTCTCATAAATATAGATGCAGTTGTCAAAGTTCTTGATTACCTTCCAAGAAGATACTTGACTACCCGTGAGTTGGGTTATGACTCCAATCGTGTGGTAGTTTTCCAAAGAAAAATATGTCTCATTTGTAATATATATATATATATATACATGCAATTTTCAAATTACCTTTCCGTTAGAGCTCTTTATCTAACAAGGTTCCTGCACAAATGCTTACCTCCTCCTTCTCTGCTGACTGCAGATCTCGCCACTCCTCGATCACGTGTGCCAGGTCCACGGTGTTCATGGGGATACGGATCTCACCAATGACATCATGCTTGGAGAAGCGGTCAAAGTCGTAGACGGCCATGACGAGAATCTTGCCACCAAGTTCTGAATAAGGGACCTAAGCATTAAACATAATGGTGGCACAGGATTAAACTGTGCACATTTATTGGTAGGCGGGGATTAGCGGTGTGAAATGAAGGGAAGTTCCACAATGGATGAGGGGAGACCTAGAGCTAAAATAAAGGAAGTTGGCAAGGTGCATGTACATAGAAGACATGTATTTGTGCATTTTTGGAACTTTGGCCGAGAGAAAAGAAACACACGCTTACTTTAAAGCTGAAAGATTCATTAAACGTAGGGTTGAGCGTTTTGCGATGGACTTTGGTTTCAAACTTTTTCTTCTTCTCTGGAAGCAGGAAGACTTTGACGTAAGGATCGGAGGTACCCCCGATGTCCAGCGCTGGGAGGTCAGCAGCTTGTATAATGCCCACAACCAACTGAGGGGGAAGATTTAAGATGAAAATATTCAAACTTAGGAAAACGCCTTCCGTGGAGCCAAATCATTGGTCTATCCAACTCAGGATTTCTCCATTCCTCTTGAGTATTTTCCGACAAGCAGGAATTTCCTCAAGCACCTTTAAACATGTCATCACCTTACTTTACCCACAAATTTTTTAAAAAAATCTAGATAAACTTATCTTCTAATTCTAATCTTTCAATGTTAACTATCACTTCTCTTGTCTTTTTTTCTCTTACCCAGTAAGGGGGTAAAGAGAAGGTATTTTGTGATAGAAGTTGACTACTAAAAGCAGCTAAGCTGACAGGAAGAAATGGGAACTTTCCTAATAATTTTTGCTAGGTATGAGTTGCAGATGCTGGGGTTAGAACGTGGGACTTTCAGTACATAAAATGTATATTATTTTTCTGAACTCCTATAGGACATCTCCTTAGCTTTACTTGCACCCTTAATTTCAGATTTTGCCAATGGGATAGGGTGAAAGGACGGTAATTACTGCAGATAAAGAAAACAGTTTAATGAAGGTAAGTTGGCCAGCTGCCCTATTATGTGGCGAAATAACCCTTCATTTGATAGTATCCTTTGGAAATCTGCCTAGTTCAAGTTTTAAAACTAAAAGAAGGATCAGAGACCCTGAAAATGCTCATCCAGAATTCGCAGCAAAAAAAAAAGGGGACAATGACCTGGTCACCATCTTTCCTGTTATAAAAAGGTCTATTGTACTTCCATTTAAAAGGTAAAGGTTCCCCCGCACATGCGTGCTAGTCGTTTCCGACTCTAGGGGCCACTGCTCATCTCCGTTTCAAAGCTGAAGAGCCAGCGTTTGTCCGAGGACGTCTCCGTGGTCATGTGGCCGGCATGATTGGACGCCAAAGGCGCACGGAACGCTCTTACCTTCCCACCGTAGTGGTCCCTATTTTTCTACTTGCATTTTTACGTGCTTTCGAACTGCTAGGTTGGCAGAAGCTGGGACAAGTAACAGGCGCTCACTCTGCTACGTGGCACTTGGGATTCGACCCGCCAAACTGCCGACCTTCTGATCGACAAGCTCAGCGTCCTAACCCACTGAGCCACTGCATCCCTTTTATACTTCCATTTACATTATAGTAATTATTTCTCCACGTGCATCGATATTTATAAATCAGAATATGCAAAAAGCTTTCCAGAACTTGTCTTTTCTTGGCAGTGCATTTCTTATTTTCTGGATTATGTTTGAGCAGCCTCCCTAAGCTGACAGGAAGACGAAGATGGGTCTGCCACTATCTGAGCCAGGGCAGGTGTTTGTCTTGCCCACCTGTGTGCTCTGGAAGTCGTAATCAAGAGAGTACTGGAGTTTCCCCAGCTTCTCCTCTGGCTTCTCCACCTCAGATTCCTGTAACAACGATGGATCTAAATCCTCAACCTCTGGTTGTACCTGGAAGGAAGGAAAGAAGGAAACGGTCCAAGTAACTCAACAGAAAATCATTAAGAACAAGGTGGATGAACAGCTTCTTCCACAAGGCCACATGATCTGTTCACCATTTCTCATTCTTTATCTAACTTTCAATCCTCTATATGTGGTGTGTTGTGATGTCACATCCCAGAATTTGAATGCCATCCTGGCCTGGCAATTCTGATGGTTGTAATCCTTGAAAGGCATCAAAGATGGGGAAAAGCTGGTTTGCTTTGATGAGATATTGTGTGGGCACTGATACAAGCATACAAACTCCACCCAGTGTGAATTTTCCCTTCCGTCGTACACAAATCTATCAGGCAATGCTGGATGTTATTCAGTTGCCAAACCCTTCAATATTTTACTGCCTGTTATCCTGCATGGATGCCAAGTTTCCTCTAAATCTGATGAAAAAGGAGACTTTGGTATGAGAGTCTTGGGAGCAAGGAGAAAATTAACTCTGGGACCTGACACGTGGAGGAGGCAAACTAGTATTCCTGCTAACACTGATCAGATGAATTGCTCCAATTGATTGAAGGAATCAGAGCAAATATAAGACAGAGGAAGAATCACGTCACCACTGGCAACATTGCAAATAAAATGGTGGAGAGGATGCTTGGATAAACATTTTGCTTCTCTGATCCCCTCAGAGTCAGCTTGGCTTAACACAAATAGAGCTTTCAAGATGCTGGCATTCTAGTCTTTGACTCTCTGCTTTACTTCTGTGGCAGAAGAAGCTTTTCTGTAGTGTCTAGCATTCACAAGTTTAACATCTTACAATCACCAGTTAGCTGCCTTCTGGGCAAGAGAATCCTCAAAATTTTGCTGTATTTCCTATCCTGTGAATGTCTCTCAACCTCAGCAACTTCAGATGTGTGGAGAATTCTGGGAGATGAAGTCCACACGTCTCAAAACTGCTAGGGTTGAGAAACACTTCTGTAATATTAGGCCTGTTATTTTTTCCCCCCTTGTAAACATAGAACTCCAGTAATTAATGGTTTAAGATTGAGAAAATATTATCAAGAAGGCTTAAACAGCTCCTTCTTTTCAGTGGTTTGACCTCTGCAAATAACTCCCCAACAATTCATGTTCCCAGTTCATCCTTTTGTTTTTAACAAATGGATCTGCCTGCAGAAAAAGCCATGAGTCAGGTGAGGCTACCCGTTAACGGCAGATTCCTCTACAATGTTATGATTTCAGTTTTAAGATGGGGGAAAAGCCAGACTTCCAAGCCAAAGGGCGACCGTCCTTCCACCTTGCACCTGCCTAGTTTTTATTTCCAGTTAAGGCTCAGTTTCCTTCCTTCACATTGGATTCTGAATCCAGTCTGCTTTTTCTCAAGACTGCCCTCCTTGTGTGACTCCTTACAGGACTCATGTAATTGAAACTATTCTGCTTGAGTCAAGAATCTGTGCCTGATTCTGTGTTTCCAGAGTTTTCCAGAGGGAAAAGGCTTTGGACAGCCTCTCCTCCTCCTCCTCCTCCTCCTCCTCCTCCTCCTCCCTGGAATTGTATTTCTTCATCTTGGCCCCCAAATTAGGTTATTGTTTGTCATTTGTTTCAGCAGTTGCATACTGTAATGATACCAGCATTTGATGCCTGCTCACCCTAGTGTAGGTAATACTACTGCTCCATCTACTCCACTATGGCTTTTCGGGCAAGACAATCACAGCTAACGTTCCTTCACCCAGAGAAACTTGAAATACTAGTCTGCTGCCACCACATGGCTGTTTTGGGAAATTATACATTATGATAATGGACCAGTTAAGCCCTCCCTCTTTGTGATGTATTTCCCCTCTTTCTGAGCTAACTTCCTCCTTCTTGTTGGCTCTGTGCCTGATATCCTCCATAACCGGCAGACATGTGATAACATCTTCTGACCTTGGAAATACTGCTCAAACATCATCTTAACGCACCCCACCTGTTGTATTCTACTCTACATGCAATAAAGGTATTTTTAGATGATAAAGGGTGTTTCCACAAGTTCAGCTATCTGGAGAGAGAGCTGTTAATGGTAATGGCATCTGCTTATATAGACCATAGAAGTCTTAACAAGGGATTAATTACAGTACAACGGCCTTGATCCAGAATAGTCATTGCAGGGCACAACTAGCAATGAAACGTGTGACCTTCTCATATTCCCATACTAGACCACAGTGTTTTCTCTGTGTTGCAAGTAAAAGTCCTCAAATGTGCTACACTTAACTCTGGAAGATATTTGGAAAACGGCAAACATGTTCTCCGCTTTTTTGTGCACATTTGAGACTCCCTATTGGACCCGCATACCCTCTTCTCAGTGCATTGCTTTTAGAGCACAGTTTGAAGTCAAACAAGATCCTGCCTCTGCATGGTAGGTACTGGGCCACACGAAGGACAAACTCCGGCCTTTTCTCAAGATCTGCACCAAACGTGCAAACTTTCATCGTTAATGAATGGTTTGTAAATCAGGGAGATTCTTTTATGCAAGTTAGATCCTCAGGTCGTGGGAAGCCCCCTCCCCCTTGCTCACCTTATCAATGTAGCTTTTGCCCAACTCCTTCACTTCCTTCATGTTGATCTGTGCCTTGACTTTGTCTTTCCCTTTCTTCCCTTTCTTTTTCTTGCCACAGCATTTTTTAAAAACGCAGAAGCAACAGCAGAGAAGCAAAAGGCTGGCCACAATAAGAATGGTGGCCAAAGCCCACGGCGGTACTAGAGTGGACAAAAAAAGGAGAGTAGTGAAAGGAGATGCCACAGATTCTGAGGCAAAGAGATTGCCTCGTTATATTACCTACTAGTTAAATATGACTTTTCCTAATTATCACTAGGAATATCTAATAGACCTTGGCTGATCTCAGGCTGATCTTAATAGGGTTAGACCTGGTTAATGTATGGATTAGTACTGAGGCTAACCCAAGCCCAAGAACTGGCAGCTGTGACTTCACAAAGTTGTACATATAATAACGATAATCTATTTATTTTAGATGTCAGGGTAAACATCTAGCTGACTGCGTGACTAACTGTTATAATCAATAATAAATTCATTATGAAATTATAGTTCTTAATGTGGCAGAAGGGAGAAATTATTAAACATTTATGGAAGTAATCCCACATTTTATGGACCAATATCTTTTTGTTGATTGAGAAATCAAATGAATCTATAGCAAATATTAGCTATATGATGCAGCTAGAAGTATTGAACACCACGGTCATTCTGCTTAACAGGGAAATGGAGCGAACCATTGCAAATGGTAAAAAGTTACAGCAAGTAAATGAAGTGTTGTATTTTGGTGACTATGTATTAATCATAGAAAGATGGGTGAGAAATGTTAGGATGTGAAAATGCTGGCTGAAAGTTAATGGATAGAAGTTGGTCTCCCACAAAGAATGATTTTTTGACAAAAGAAGTTCTGTCTTCTTTGTCATAAGGAAAAGAGAAGGATATATTAGAAGAAACATAAATATACGTTATGTGCGGTGGAAATGGAGTTACTGTCCTATAACATTTCATTGGTCATAGCCTGTGCATTTTCTAGCCACGCTTTAGGAAAAATGTGCGGTGTTTGAATTGTAAGCCACCCAGAATCATTGACCTAGATGGGGAAAGAAGAGAGAAAGAGAGAGGGGGGGGGGAGGAGAGGGGAGGAAGGGAGGAAGGGAAGGAGAGAGGGAGGGAGGGAGGAAGGTGGGTGGAAGAAAAAAAAGAAGAAAAGAAAGAAAAAAGAAAGAAAGAAAGAAAGAAAGAAAGGGAGGGAGGGAGGGAGGGAGGGAGGGAGGGAAAGTGATATTGTAACAACTGCACAGCCCGTAGTTTACTTAACTTTGGTGGCCCATGAAAGAACTTTTGTGGAATTACAAAAGACAGCCTTACAAATGATCAGCATTAAAAATAAGACTATGTAAAATAAAGTATTGAGAAATCCTGGTCATTTGTTTCAAATAAATCGGCCTTGATAGTTTTCAGTCGATCCACCCTCCCTCAGTTTAAACTCTGAGATTGGAAACAGCCTAATTCCACCTACTTGGCAGTTTCTCCAATTTGTTCATGAATTTATCTTTCATGTCTGAAAAAACATTCTCCTTGTTGGGCATCTGGGTCGCATTGATGGAGGGTTCCAGCTGGGATTCTGTCACTTTGGAATCTATCCTGGCTGACCTCCGTGCTGCATTCATTGTGGAATCTGGAAAGGGAGAATGAAAAGGCAGATAATTTATGTACTTCTTTCTCTTGACAAGGGCTACAGGTTTAATCTAAATTTTTGATTTTTTTTTCTTCTTTTAAAATTAAATAATGCAACCTAAGAGGGAAGTGTCTTTACAATGGCATCTTCTCCCTGTTCCTCATGATCTTTTTTTTTTCTTCTTGAAATGAAGTTTTTTTTTATTTTCCCCGTTTCTCTAGAAGGGGGAAAAAGAAAACAAGAAGAGGTAATGTTTGTCAGGATTTTTTTTACATGATTAAGAGGTCTGGAGGTTCTTCTGTTCTCTGTTTTCTTCTCATGATTTCCTGTCAATGGTCCAGTAAACCAAGGTATGTTTGAAACCCCAAACACTGAAATATCTCCTGGCGTTATATTTGAACTGGCTTGTAATTTTTTTTTAAAAAGATCAATCCAGATGGTTTTTAAACTATTGAAACAGACTTTAGATTCAGGCAGTCCTCAACTTACAACAGTTTATTTAGTGATTGTTCAAAGTTACAATGGCACTGGGAAACGTGACATGACTGTTTTTGCACACTTATGACCATTGCGGCATCCCCATGGTCAAACCTCAGAAGCTTGGCAATTGACTCATATTTATGACGACGGCAGAGTCCTGGGGTCACGTGATCACCTTTTTGACTTTCTGATGAGCCAGGTCAACGGACAAGCCAGATTCACTTAACAACTGTGTTACTAACTTAACAATTGCAGTGATTTACTTAACAATGATGGCAAGAAAAGCCGTAAAATAGGGCAAAAGTAACTTAAGAAAGGTCTCACTTAGCAACATAAAGAATTCAAGAGATCCTTTAGATGAAGCTAGACTTGTCCATTATTTGCTCTAAGCCACTAGGGCAACACATCTACAGCAGCAACTTCATATTACATTGTGCACAACACACAGGTATTCCCCAACACAAAGGGCCTTTCGAATAAAGCTGATTGACATTCCCGTCATCCTTAGCGCTGGTTGCAGAGGATGGGTTTTACCAACACATCTAAAAGACACCAAGTCGAAAAGGTGATCACGTGACCCCAGGACTCTGCAGTCGTCATAAATATGAGTCAATTGCCAAGCTTCTGAGGTAAGTTTTATTTTCACCTGCTTCTTTTTAGTTCATGCGCAATGTTTCTTTGTTTTGGCTTCATTTTCCATTCATCATTGCTCCAATTCATTCCTCTCTCACCCCTCCTGATTTTCAACTGAGTTCTAATCAGCCCCTGCTGCCTGTTTCTAAAGCAGAGGTCCCCAACCTTTTGGGTACCAGGGGCCGGTTGTGTGGAGAGAGGTTTTTCCACGGACCGGAGGGTGCGTGGTTTTGTGTGCTGCCTGCATCTCGTGGATGGGGCTTTGCTTGTTTGTGCGGACCGGTTGCTGGCATTCCGCAGCCCAGTACTGGTCCACAGACCAGGGGTTGGAGACCCCTGTTCTAAGGGACATACATTTGCTCCTCCCATTGTTGGCCAGGACATTGGACCTACCAAGTTTCAGGGAGCTTAGGAACTGTTCATTTTACAGCCAATTTTAAAAAAGGAGACAGCCTTTAATTCAACTTAGTAGAGCTTTCCAACTCATCAGCTGGCCCTGGTTTCTCTCTCTCTCTCTCTCTCATTCTCCCACGATGACCTTTCCATGAACTGTACACTGTGCTTCATGCTGTTCATTCAGTCCAAACGTAATTTGCTTACGTAAAGCAAATTAAAATAAACAGGAAGGAAAGGCAGGAGAGGAGAGAATTATTGGCACAGATGAGACATCTGACTTGTCCCATTCAGTTTCCCTCTTCCACTCACTTTAATTATAAAAAAAACCAACGGAGCTTATTTTGTCTTCCTTTCTTTATATTTACTCTACTGCGGCCACCCCACAAGACCACACTGAATTCAACCCCCTCTACTTGCTTGCCAGCTCACCTGTCATGCTACTCAACCAGTTTGCTCCTTGACCTCATCTGTCCAAAGAGATCTTTCCTGCTGCACTATTTCAGCCTAGATCCGAGCTGCAGCCCCGGCGTAGAAAACCAAATGACAGAATAAATTATCCATGACTAACTTTCCACAAGTTATGCTTTTTACTGACCTTTAAAAAAAAATTAAACTGTTCTATTCCCCCCTCCCGGAGCACAGACAGACAAGCAGGCACGACTGGCAAGAGTTAATGCTGCAGGCTTTAATTAATTGCCTACTGATAAGGTCTTGGCAGCAACATAAGCTCGTTACCTCAAACTTCAGCTGAAATGAGATAACGTCCAAGCAAAGAGTTCATTAGCAGATGTACAGAAGCGTTACCAAGAATGCAGACCAAGGTTTCAAACAAGAAGCAGAGTTCCCAAAGACGTGACCCAAAGTTGTTGAAACTATTGTTCGTCACAAAGTTCTGAGCGCAGCCACACCCCCTATATACCTTATGGGGTGTGGCTCAATGGGTGTGGCTCAATGACTCAGCTACTCCCTGAGCCTCCTTCCCAACCTATGAGGGTCTAGCCATGACTCATTTTTGCTAGGCTGCTGCAGCTGTTCAAGCACTGGCTGCTCCTCTCAGCCTCCCGATGGAGATGGAAGCCCAGCCAGTTCCTCCCCATCATCCTCAGAGTCCTCATCCTCGGTTAAGACAGGCGCGGGGGTCGGGGCTACAACATAAACCGTCTCCATTTGTTATTTGGAGCGGTACGATCTGTGATACAGATTTACCTCCTCATCACTTCTCTGTGAGCACATAACTGCATTGGCTCGAGCATAAATGTGTCTCAAAGATCGGCACCTTTTTAAATCAATGGTCTGGCGCCAATGCATCCATTCATTTGCTAAATGGAAGCCCTTCAAGCTTCTGATTACATTCCAGGCGAGCACAGATGTGCATTTTCCCTGTGGTCTGTCTATACAACAAACACCTCCAATTTCAGTCATTTAGTTCACTTCTCTTCCACTGGTTTATTTCAATTGTCTTACAATCTTCCTGAAAGTATTCCAAAGTATTCCTCAAAGTATTCCAGTCCTTCTATTGCCCCATTTGGATTTAGTCTTGTCCCACTGTTATATTGCAACAGAGTGTCCAAGATTATCGCAGCTACCCCGTGTCATGAAGACCATGTCTAACCCAACTGCTCATCGATCCTTCGTCAGGCTAAAAGATGCCAGGAAAACCGGAAAAAGGTTTAAAAGGGGACACACTGGTATTAGAGCTTTTTAGCAGGTGTTTCGGGAAAAGTAAAAGCTCAAGTTCATTGGAAGGAGTGGAACTGCTATTTTTTGAAGAAGCAACTGTAGTATGTTTCCGTGATGGAAGACAGATGCCTTCGTGGTCTGAAAGGAACATTCAGATTTCCAGAAACATGCCTGCAGCTATTCAGCAATTTGGAGGCTGGAGATCCCACAAAGAACAGAAGGGCCAAAGGCAACAGAAGAGACAGCAACTGGCAAGTCTATTGTCTCTATATAATTAGCTAAGCCAAAAATCTCACAGATGAGTGGAGGGCAGGCTTTGTCTAGCCAACGTGAAGTGAATAGAATTTTTCCACGCAAGGCAGGAGGGAATAATTACATTAAACAAGTATCTTGTTTAATAGAGGAGTAAAAATAAAAAGAACATAAAAATAAGCACTAAAAGAAAGACACACATGCAAACACACAAAGCTAGAGTGCCTTCGTTTTGAAGCCCGGGGGACGAGAGGTGAGCAAGGATGGGAGGGTGGAGGGTGGATCTCTCCCTCCGTCTGGACTCTCCTAGGACAGAGGTCCCCAACCTTTTGGGCACCAGGGACCCTCTCTCTCTGTGGAGAGAGTTTTTTTTCGCAGACTGGAGGGTGTGTGTTTTTGTGTGCTGCCTGCATCCCACAGATGGGGCTTTGCTTGTTTGTGTGGACCGGTTGCTGGCATGCCGCAACCAGATACTGGTCCACGGACTGGGGTTTGGGGACCCCTGTCCTAGGAGAACAAACTTTCTTAGGCCGTGTGAGACACACGGGCTCTTGCCAACTCCTCCAGATTCGTCCCTTCCATGGCTCATTTCCCAAAATGTAGGTGTCTCAAGCCAAGAGGTGGATAGATTGATGCCTCTCTGCTCTTTTCCTTGGGGTTGACCTAGACAGCTTGGGGTCAGCTGCCTGGATAGTTTTCAGCCAGATTTCAAAGTCTTTTATGTGTCAACAATGTAGATCTCTGGAAATGATAGTCCAATCCTGGCTTGGCAGTAAGACGGGGTAATTCCAATGGTTTAATTGAAGGTGTGATGGGGATGTGCTGACTTAAATAGGTCTTGGGCAGAAGCATGGGAAAATAGAAAGATTTTCTAATATAAGCTCCCTATAAAGAATAACTCACAATCTGAACAATTTAAGGCCTCAGTTTAACTTCTAAATTATTGTTGATACACACTGGATAACTGAGAAGGGCAGAGAATATCCAAAAATGTCATGATGAAGCATTATGAAGATGATAAAAATGGCTTTTGATTGTGTTGATCATATCAAGCTGTGAAATGTGTTTAGAAAAATGGGGATCTCCGAACATTTCATTGTCCTCATATTTTCATCTTTCCTATTACCTACTCTTACTGGGATCTTATGACTATCACTTTGTTGGTTGTATCTTATGATTTATGATTGTATCTTATGATTTATGATTTTGTTGCTTGTATGTACACTAGCTTATGCACTGGAGACAAATTCCTTGTGTGTCCAATCACACTTGGCCAATAAAGTATATTCTATTCTGTTCTGTTCTGTTCTGTTCCGTTCTGTTCCGTTCCCTTCCGTTCCCTTCCCTCAGAAACACAATTGATGAAATATATTTGCTCCAGGTTGGCAAATGTATTCTCCTTTATTTATTCAGTTTATATGCTGAAAATGTTTTAAGGGAAGTGGGATAAGAAGATGAGTGTGGTTTTAAAACTGAGGGGAAAAACATCAATAACCTTTCTCTATAGATGGCATTACTTTTACAGCCATAAATGTAAAGATTCTGCAA
Organism: Vipera berus; assembly: GCF_964194415.1. Lineage (NCBI taxonomy): Eukaryota > Metazoa > Chordata > Lepidosauria > Squamata > Viperidae > Vipera > Vipera berus. The sequence continues at coordinate 55,754,808 of NC_138210.1, read as the reverse complement.
GCTCTAGTAATAAAAGTCAAGGAGTACAGGTGAAAAATGGGACCAAAAAGAAATCCAGACTAACAACAGCAGGTATAACATCCAGCCCTAGAATTGACAAGGACGATATAGAAGTGGTAAATAGTTTTGACTTTTAGGTTCATCTATCAAGGAACAAAGTGTCAAGAAACATTCTCAGAGTATTACTTGGTAGACCAGCCATGAAGGTCATGGAAAAGATAACTAGATGCTGTAATGCAGGGATGTCCAATCTTGGCAACTTTAAATCTTGTGGACTTCAACTAATAGAATTCCCCAGCCAGCATCTTTACGTTTTGGGTTGTTAGAGTAATGCCATCTACATAGCAAGGTTTTTGATGGCAGTTAAAGTCCATAGGTCTTGAAGTTGCTAAGGATGGACACCCCTGCGGTAATGTGTCTTTGCCTACAAAGATCAGAAATGCTGCAAGCAGTGGCATTCACTGTGACACTCTATGGAAACAAAAGTTGGATTTTGAAGAAGCAGGATTCTAAAAAAAATTATGATGTTGGGAAAAGCTCCTGAGAATACCACGAAGAGCAAAAACAAACTTCTTGTAGAACAAATCAATCCAGGCAGACCAGACTCATATTAAACCACTTTAGACATGCTATGCAGAAACCTAACTCTTTGGAGAAGGCTTTAATGCAGGGAATGGTGGAAAGAAAGAGAAGAACAGGATGACCAACAGCCAGGTGGGTGAACTCAGGTAGAGTGACAATGTGTGCACTGTTGGAAGACCTGAAGGACCAGTTAACAACTGACAAAACACCACGGAGAAAAATATATATATCTGTGTGGTTGCTAAGACTCAAAAGTGACCTGAGGGCACTAGAAATAGTCTATTTCTAAATAGACTTTTCTATTTAGGAATAGACTATTCATAAAATGGTTGTGCTCCATTAGCCGATTCTTGTTGGTTGCCTAGTTTATTGCCATCAAAAAGGTTATTCCATAATACGTATTTTCTGCCCTTAGGTCAGTGCTCCCCAGCCTTCTGGCATGGTGCCCTGGTGAGGCGAGGGGGAAAGGGGATGGCAGCCATGTGCGTGAGCGTACGCACAAGCGCGTGCAATTCCATTTGTGCAATTCCATTTGTGTAAGTGCCCTTTCACAAATAGAACTTTGTGTGTTAGCACAAGTGCAGCTGCATGCACACACCTTCCCAGCTGCTTGCCCGGCCCAGTTGGGGACCGCTCCTTTAGGCGATCTACCCTTGAAATTTTACTTCAAAATTCTTTTCTCCCCCAATGTATTCCTTGCTGATGTGTGCTTGGGTGACTATTCCATACATGAGCTCAGATATCATACTGTGCTATAAACCGTGCTTAACAGATCACAGTGGCTAAGTTCACACTACTTGCTGGACTAAACCATAACTTAGTAATAACTTAGTGCAGTAGGCAAGTTCGGAAGGCAAGGACTCACATGTAAAGAAATACATCTCCATCCCCCAACTGAACCGTAGGATATGTGTATACGTGTGTGCACCCATGAGGATGTCGATGTGCAACGTTTGTTTGTATTAGCATACCATCTTTCCTAGGAGCTGTAAATCACAGCTTGAACCTGTTATTGGATGTTGATGTATAATCACGGATGCCTTCTTTCTTTGACATTTCTGCTATTGCTTCTAGCTTGGTTTTGTGTGCCATACAGTTTATCTGCAGGGTTTCAAAACCATGACAGCTAAAAAGGAAGGAGAACATATCAGGAACTGACCAAACAAACCATCATTGGTTCGCCTAACTACCAACTTGTGGCTGGGCTCACAAAACATGCTAAGCCAGAAGGCAGTTTCTTTCTTTGTGTCCACGTTAGCTTTTTGTGTGAATGTTGACATGGCAGTTTGTAAATCATGGCTTAGAACCTCTTATTACACTTGCTTGACAGCCTGGATTCCTTAAGAAAGCAGTGGCTAAAGCATTGACTTAGCATGAGGTGAGACAAGAAAGCAATATTTAAAAACTGAACATAAAGAAGCCTTCTCTGTTGCTGAGTATAGAAGTAAAATCAGTGGATAGGAACTGTGTGGAAACAGATTTTGGCTCAGCATTTAAATAAATGCCTAAGGTATTTTGGCAGCAGAACAGATTGAGTCTCCTCCACTGGAGATAATTAAGCAGATGCCGGATAGTTTTATGTCAAGGATGCCGTGAATTCATTCTGAATTATAAATCCCAAACTGAGCAAAAGGCTAGACTTAATGACCTTCATGGTCCCTGCCAAATCTGCCAGCCTATTGTTCTAGTTTTTTTCATTGTTGTGCTAATTTGCTAAATATAAGGTCAGAATGGAAAAAAAGGTTGTGTTCCACTATGTAGGACTCGTGAGCATTTTGCGCCCTTCTCATTTTAGTGCAAGCTAAGCCAAAAATCTCTGTTTTACTCTAAAGGAGCATCAGATGAGACAGCTTTGGGTTAGCAGAACTAAGAGATGTCTGAGACTTGTGCTAGGGAAGTGGCAATGCAACGAAGAATGTGCTTTACAAATATATTTGGAGGAATACTTTAATATGATAGTGAGGACCCTTGTACTGGTCTTTGATGGCACTAAATCGAATTGAATTGAATAGTGAGGGCCCACTATTACGGTAAGGACAGCTGTAGTTACATAAATCAACGACATGGATAAAGCAACAAAAATCAAAAACCAATTCCATTGGTTTTCTCTGATATTGCAGACCTCTCCCTGATTTGCCTTCAAAATTATCTCAGAGTGTGAGACTAAGGGCAGGGCTAAATTGAAAACCAAGCGAAATGATGGCATAAAAAATGAGGAAACAAATAATATTTGTTTGAACAACGGCTGGTTTTTTTCCACGAGAGCATGCGTGGTGGGGCCTACAATACCCCTGAGTGGTTTCTGGCTTTCTCTTGTGTGTGCAAGCACTCTCTCTCTCTCACACACACACACCCCTTTCGCATAGCTTCTCTCTATTATGGCAAGCCAATGCGCCTCGGGAAAGCTGCCGGAGTGGGGGGAAGGAACGTTGGAAGAAAGGAAGATGCAACTGCCACGCCTCTCCAAAATGTAACAGCCGCTAATTGGATGCAACATCTCTCTGGACATTTAACAGAAGAGCAGCAGACGGAACAAATTAATTAATTAAATAAATAAATTAAACACACAAGCAAACTTCAAGAAGGCGGGTGCCGCAGTCCCAGGCGATGAGGAAGAGGCTTCAAATAACAGCAGGGGACGGTGCTCAGAATTTCAGGACCCTGGACAGAGGCCCCGGCCAACCAGATTGGGGCTATACAAGGTTCCCTTAAAATGGAGAACCAAATTCCTCTCCTCCTAAATTCTCTCTCCTACCTCCTCCTTTTTTAAAACTAAATCCTACAAATCCACCACATCCTCCATCTCCTTTGATTCCATTTCCTTCCAAAGCACACTCTAGCTCCTGACCACACTACTTCCACCATTAATTCAGTAATAGACTCCCCCCCCCCCGCAGCCTCTTGGTTTGACAAATTGCTCAGAAAGACATTCTTCTCTTTCTTTTGCCCCCCCCATTCCTCCCTGCCCCCCCTCCCCTGGGGACCTTTAACATGGGTATGATTTCCATCCTGAATAATTAACAACAGACAAAAGATCTGGGTGCAAAGGACCAGAAAACTCAAGGAGACAGCTAATTCCAGTTATCCACAGTGTGTGCTTGTCTCCATTTCAACCAATCAAACTGACAGATCTATTTCTTCGTCTTGGATAGCCACATTCGTCGCCTGCCAAATAGGACAGGACAGACTCGGGACCTTATAATAAACACTACAAAGAAGAATCTTGCTCTAGTCATTGCTCCTGTAAAAGTAGGAACAGATCAGCAGTATTTCAACTTGAGGCACTTGGCTTCCTTTTAACTTCTCTCAGCATCTCCTCCATCCCTAAATTCTGTCTAGGGTCAAAGGAGGCTGTGGATGAAGGCTATGATCTGTCTCTCAGCACCTATCACTTGACTTGCTCTGCTATCTGCATTGATGGCAGATGCTGCTGATCCATTGATTGATTGATTTTTGCAAATGTGATTGTATTTATATGCTACATCCTGTTTCATATAAAAAAACACCTCCCAGACAAATTCAAAGCCAATAAATAAATAATGAAACAGGATTTATTTCCTGAGAGCTCCATTGTTGATGCTTCCAAATACAGGTAGTCCTTGACTTACAGCAGTTTGTTTAATGATCAGTCAAAGTTACAACAGTACTAAAAAATGTGACTTATGGCCATTTTTGGCACTTTGAAAAGCAAACATACAAGGAAGATGGCATAGAACAAGACAGGAGCACCAAAGCCCATGCTGAAGTAGTAGCAGCTGCCCCCTTTTGCAGTCAGTTCCACTCGTTTCTCTCAATTTGGTATTTCTAGGGCAGTGATGGCGAACCTTTTAGAGACCGAGTGCCCAAACTGCAACCCCAAACCCACTTATGTATCATTGGGTGCCAGGTGGGTGTGGCCCATTGGGTGGGTTTGGCCCATTGGGTGGACGTGGCCTATTGGGTGGGCATGGCTGTGGTGGTGACGGCAGACAGGGTGGGACTAAAAAGTTCAAACCATCAATTCCAACTTTGCGAGATCTTTTTTTCCCTGCAAGAACTTGAAATTGATTGATTGATTGAACCTCTTTTTTTTTTGCACATGGCACTGGAGGCCTAAAGCGAAAAGGTTTTGTAAAACCCAGCTGAAGGCCTAGGACTGGGGCGATGGCGCATGTGCCCACAGAGAGGGCTCTGCGTGCCACCTGTGGCACGCATGCCATAGGTTCGCCACCATGGTCCCATGGGCATAATGGTGGCCATAGAACTACTACCAGTTTGTAGTAGTTATGAACTATTAGATGAAATAAAACCAGACTGCTTGTTGGAAACAAAGTTAAAGCATAGTAGCAGAGTGAGCACCTGTTACTCGTCCCAGCTTCTGCCAACCTAGCAGTTCAAAAGCACGTAAAAATGCAAGTAGAAAAATAGGGACCACTACGGTGGGAAGGTAACAGTGTTCCGTGCACCTTTGGCATCTAGTCAGCCCGGCCACATGACCACGGAGACGTCCTCGGACAAGCGCTGGCTCTTCGGCTTTGAAACGGAGATGAGCATTGGCCCCTAGAGTCGGAAACAACTAGCACGCATGTGCGGGGGAACCTTTACCTTTACCTTTAAATGTTTTAGACACACAATGTGAAGGCAAAAATAATACTGGAAAAGCTTAATACAGTACTTGGAAACGTCAGTATAAGAATGGTGTCTCGGTATTCTTTGAAACTCTTTGAATTTGGTACTATTTGGTATTTGGTACACATTTTGACATGAACATTTTGTCCCAGCGTTCATTGTTTGTTTTGGTGCTAAAAACACAAGTTAGAACTTGTCAGTGTTGGCTGCCTCTGACTCATTAGTCTTTCCAAACAAAACAAAGGGTCATGTGTTAGTCATGTGGTTTGTTTGGTACTCATTTTTAGTATTCACACCTCCTGGAACCAATTAATGATGAGTTCTGAAAAATACATTGAAAAATACATCATTGATGACACAAACAGAAAAGGCAACTAGGGACAGACAAACTTAGCAAAATGATGACGAAGGGTCAGAAGTGACAGTTATAAATTTGCTATTCCATATTCACAGGATCGGTGTATTATTGTAAAGTTAAACTAAGCTACAACAGGACATAATTAGACTTTGCGGTCAAGCTAAATCACAATGTGTTCTATGTTTAAACTGCTCTTTGGGCTTGAATGAATACAGATAGTCCTCATTTGTTTAGCCACTGTTCAAAGTTACAACAGCACTGAAAAAAGTGACTTATGACCGGTCCTTCTACTTGGGACCATTGCAGCCTCCCCATAGTCGTGTGATCAAAATTCAGTGCTTGGCAATTGCCATATATTTATGACAGTTCCACCATCCCAGGGTCATGTGTTCAAACATTTCTGACCTTCCCAGCTGATTTCCAACAAGCAAAGTCAAGTTGGGAAGGCTGTATTTGCTTAGCAACCATGTGATTCACTTAACAACTGCAGTGATTAACAACCCTGGCAAAGAAGGTCATAAAATCAGGCATGACATACTTAACAAGCGCCTTGCTTACCAACAGAAATTCTGGTCCCAATTGTGGCTGTAAGTCAAGGATTACCTGTAATGAGCTGAACTAAAATTTAGCTTATTGTGTCAAGTAAATATACTCATAGTGGCAGTATCTCTACCTGAGAATCAAACTTTTTCCTATGAAGAACGATTGGGTCAGAAGAGAAATGAGGTTTCTGGGAATCTCTAGGGAAGAATAAAATCTTAGGTGAGGACCTGTAAGATTGAGTGACAGTCTCCCTCCCTCACCTTGGGGGAAGTGGGTTGATGAGAAATTAAATCAAATCAGTATTTCCTATTACAGAATGAAAGTTTCTTAGAATAGCCATTCATTTATTGCAGGGCAGACAGTGTTGTAACCAGAAATAAACATCCTTTAAGGTACTGCTAGACAGTAATCTTTAACTGATTTTTTTTCCTTTATTTATAATCTTCCAATTCTTTCCATCTTTTGTAATTTCAAAGAAGGGGGAAAAAGCAACTTTGTATAGAAATTTGAACAGGAACAGCTTTTAAAAATCAAAGCGTACTTGTTAGTTCACCTCATTGATGCATGCTGTTTTGTGAGTGCCACTGTTAATAAGACAATTATCATCATTTATTCTTTCCACACTTTATTTCCCTTTGAGCTCATGGTTAACTGTTGTCCTCCCACTCAACGATGGATGGATGGATGGGTGGATGGATACATACGTTCCATCTAAGTAGTAGGCTATAGTCTGTTAAGGCTTATGCACTGTAAATATATTTATCACCACAGGTTTTCTTGCTGCTTGTTGCAAATTAGCCCATCTATCATTCTGTATTCTGAAAGGTTATATAAATATCCTTCTGATCATGCCTCAGCAGTTCACAGAATATGATGGCTCTTGCTACACAGAGTTTAGACGTATGCAGGATTAAATTTAGGTCTTACATGCATGGGAGATTACCAGATCTGTAGGCTAGAATGGGAAGTCAGAAAATCATCCCTGAAAAAACAACAGCATACGGCTTCATACCGTTGCATCCCTCTGAAGTCACCGAGACTAGAAGAAGACTTTAAGCAAGTATTCAATCTTCTCACCCTATTAGAACTGCAACATCTACCAGGGGTAGGTGCTGGTTCAGGAATTCTGGGAGTTGAAGTCCACGAGTCATAAAAGAGCCAAGGTTGCCTACCCCTGACCTAGACTGTCTTTTGTGAACAGATGAAGTGGCTCCGAAATAGATACAAATCTTAGCAAATATTGCAACGCGCTTTGGGGAGAAAGCCCCAGAGGTTGGTGCAGCAGGAGTTGGTACAACTCTCTGCCTAACTGGCTTTTTCTGACTGATGAAGCTGCTTGAATAAGCAGCAAAACATCTCAAGCTTACAACAAAAATTAGTTTGAGTGCAACGACTCAGCCTTCAGACAACTCTACCTGGATGACTGGAGAATCTTCATTGACATAATAGAACAGAATAACAGAGTTGGAAGGCACCTTGGAGGTCATCTAGTCCAACCCCCTGCTCAGGCAGGAAACCCTATACCATTTCAGACAAACGGTTGTCCAATCTATTCTTAAAAACTTCCAGTGTCGAAGCATTCACAACGTCTGGAGGCAGGTTGTTCCACTGATTAATTGTTCTAACAGGAAATTTCTCCTTAGCTCTAGGTTGCTTCTCTCCTTGATTAGTTTCCATCCGTTGCTTCTTGTCCTGCCTTCAGGTACTTTGGAGAACAGCTTGACTCCCTCTTCTTTGGGGCAGCCCTTGAGATATTGGAACACTGTTATCATGTTACCCCTAAGTCCTTCTCTTCATTAAACTAGACATACCCAATTCCAGCCACGATCCTTTATACATTTTAGCCTCCAGTCCCCTGATCATCTTTGTTGCTCTTCTCTGCACTCTTTCTGAAAACCTCTATTCTTAGGAATTAATTAGTGTCTATGCTTATTCTACCTGGACATCATTCGGAGAATGTATTTATAGTTTGGTTTGGTTGGTTAAATAGCTTTCAAAGTTGATAACATAAAACTGACGACTGCTCATTACAGTACTGAGGCTGCACCCAGACATATGATTGTATTGTTTCAGATGGAAAGAAGAAGAAAAAGTCTTAAGGTTTTCCATGAAAGCAAGGAAAGTTTTAGTTCAGCCTGCTGATTAATGTCCTCATGTTCTATTCATAGAATTATTTTTTTTAATTGATCCAGAGGAATGCTTGCAAGTTACATTGCAAAAGTACAGCCTGAACTAGCACATGAAGATTAGGCTTAGAATGTTTATTTTATTAATTGATGGTACATTTACTATATCAGTAATACAGTCATAGATCTGGAAGGTTACTGAGGCCATTTGAATCCACGAAGTTGAAAAGAGCAATGTTAGGCCACCCCGAGGGCAACATTTTGTTAGATTCATCTCTTGCTGGGGACAACTTTCCTTTCCCTAACACCAGCTTAAAGAGCCAAATCTGCCAAATTAGAGGTAGTCCTCATCTTACAACAGTTCATTTAGTGACCCATTCAAAGTTATCACGGCTCTGAAAAAAGTGACAGATGACTGTTTTTCACACGACCGTTGCAACATCCCCGTGGTCACATGATCAAAATTCAGATGCTTGACAACTGACTCGTATTTGTGACGGTTGCAGTGTCCCTGGGCTCATACGATCCCCTTTTGCGACCTTCTGACAAGCATTGTCAATGAGGAAGCCAGATTCACTTAACAACCATGTTATTAAGTTAACAACTGCACTTAACAGCTTTGGCAAAAAAGGTTGTACAATGGGGCAAAACTCACTTAACAAATGCCTCATTTAGCAACAGAAATTTGGGGCTCAATTGTGGTCATAAGTCGAGGCCTACTACTTGTACCGAACCGAGATTTTTAAAATCATTGTAACTTGTCCTTGCCTTCAAACCATTCTTTTTAGCAACCATTCAAAGTTATTCCCGGCACTGAAAAAAAAGTGACTTACATCTGGATCTTGCCTTTAACAACCATTGCAATACACCCATGATCGCATGATCAAAATTTGGGTGCTTGGCAACTGGAATGTATTTACAATGGATGCAACATCCCAGGGTCATGTGATTGCCATTTCCAACTTTCCCTCCAGTCAGTGGGGGAAGCCAGCTTTGCTTAACAACTGCATGATTCACTTAACAACTGCGCTGGTTTGCTTAACAACCAGGGCAAAAAAAGGTTGTGACTCACTTAATAACCGCCATACTGACCAATGGAAATTCAAGTCCCAATTGTAGACATTAAGTTAAGGACCAACTGTACGAAGATTTCCGAGTCCTCTGTGATTGGTGCTATGTCCTAAAATCGCCCTTTCCCCCTGGACACATTTCCCCCCTCCCCGCTCTGGTTTCCTAGATGAATGCACAGTGACACCATCCATTTTCCTACAGTTTCCAGAGATGCCTTTTCAACCCCGGGGTCTATTTCTGTCAGCTTAACCTCTGTGCCTCCCTTCCCATTGGCTCAGCTGTTATTTAAGCATTGTCAGTGTGGAGACAAGCAGAAGGGTGCAAAACCTCCTTGGCTGGCGATAGAAGTGAACAACCGAGCATTCGTTGTAGCATCCGTTCATTTGGGAAGGACAGAATAACAGAACAGAATAACAGATTTGGAAGGGACCTTGGAGGTTTTCTAGTCCAACCCCACTGCTCAGGCTAGAAACAATTCAGACAAACGGTTGTCCAATCTCTTCTTAAAAACATCCAGTGTAGGAGCATTCACAAACTCTAGAGGCAAGTTGTTCTAACTGTCAGGAAATTTCTCCTTAGATCTAGGTTGCTTCCCTTCTTGATTAGTTTCCATCTCTTGCTTCTTGTCCTGATATATTATTATTATTATTATTATTATTATTATTATTATTATTATTATTATTATTATTATTATTATTATTATTATTATTATTATTATTATTATTATTAGTTTCCATCTCTTGCTTCTTGTCCTGATATATATATATATAAAGATTTGTCCCGTGTTTGGGCCCTAGCAAGGTATTCTAAAATACTTAACAAACACTTAACATAGATAGATAGATAGATAGATAGATAGATAGATAGATAGATAGATAGATAGATAGATAGATAGACAGATAGATATAGATAGATATAGATAGATATAGAGATATAGATATAGATATAGATATAGATATAGATATAGATATAGATATAGATATAGATATAGATATAGATATAGATATAGATATAGTGTTAAGTGTTTGTTAAGTATTTTAGAATACCTTGCTAGGCCCCAAACACGGGACAAAACTTATTGCCTGTTTCAGCCTAACCCAAGGCCATCCACAGGCTGTAGTCACAACAGTGACAGCTCATATTTTGTAAATTTTTGGATTGCTAACAATCTCCCTTTAATTCTTTGTTAGCAATCCAAAAATTTACATATAGATAGATAGATAGATAGATAGATAGATAGATAGATAGATAGATAGAGATAGAGATAGATAGATAGATAGATAGATAGATAGATAGATAGATAGATAGATATAGAGATAGAGATAGATATAGAGATATATTGAGATAGATATAGATAGATATAGATATGGATATAGATAGATAGATAGATAGATAGATAGATAGATAGATAGATAGATAGATAGATAGATAGATAGATAGATAGATAGATAGATAGATAGATAGATAGATAGACAGACAGATAGATAGATATAGATATAGATATATATAAGCATGTCGAGACCCTAGAAAATGTGAGAAAAGAGCAAGAAGATGATAAAAGATCTGGAGGCTAAATTGTGTGACAAGTGGTTGATGGCACTAAATATGGCGCTAAATATGTCTAGCCTATCGAAGAGAAAGATTAGGGGGGACATGATAGCTGTCTACCAGTACTTGAGGGGCTGTCACAAAGAAGAGACTCATTTTCCAAGGCACCAGAGGGCAGGAGAAGAAGCCATGGGTGGAAGCTTGTCAAAGAGAGACCCAACCTAGAAGTAAGGAGACATTTTCTGACTGTGAGAGCAATTAATCAGTGGAATATCTTGCCTCCTGGGGTTGTGGGGGCTCCATCGCTGGAGGTTTTCAAAAATAGACTGGACAGCCATTTGAGAGTGTAAGGTCTCCTGCCTGGAGCAAGGGGTTGGACTAGAAGACCTCTGAGGTCCCTTCGAGCCCTATGGTTCTAGCTTTTGCACCTTCGTGATTAGATCAAACTTTGTGTCTACATATTGTTATCCCGAGTGCCGCGTAACAGAGTGAGCGCCTGTTCCTCGTCCCAGCTTCTGCCCACCTAGCAGTTCGAAAGCATGTAAAAATGCAAGTAGAAAAATAGGGACCACTACGGTGGGAAGGTAACAGCGTTCCGTGCGCCTTTGGCATCTAGTCGTGCTGGCCACATGACCACGGAGACGTCCTCGGACAAGCGCTGGCTCTTTGGCTTTGAAACGGAGATGAGCACCAGCCCCTAGAGTCGGAAACGACTAGGACGCATGTGCGGGGGAATCTTTACCTTTACCTTTATTATTATGCAGAATATCACCTGGGGACTCTTTAAGCTGCTTAACTCCTCTTGGGCATTCTTTCTGCCTAGAAAGCCTCATTGCATTTTATAAATTACTTCCTTCACTGTACAATGTATTGTCCCCACACAAGGGGAAAAAAAATCAGTAACGTGACTTTCTTTAAAAAGAGGAAGTGCTAAGACGGCCAGCTTCCATGGCTCATAAAGGCATTGTCTACAAACGTCTAGTCATATGCATATTTTAATAATCATTTAATCAGTTAAAATACAGTCATGTACAGGTAGTCCTCCCCTTGCAACCATTCATTTAGCGACCACTCAGAGAGATGACGGCACTGAAAAAAGTGACTTACAACTGATCCTTGTACTTAATAACCACTGCAGCATCCTCATGGTCACATGATCAAAGATTTGGGTGCTTGGCAACTGGCGTGTATTGCAACATGCCAGGGTCATGTGATCCCCATTTGTGACCTTCCTAGCTGGCTTCCAATAAGCAAGATCAAAGGGGGGGTGGGGGAGCTGGATTCGCTTAATGACCACCGATCTGGGATTTGGAAGCAGTTGGTTTCTCCTACGTGTGATTCTTTTCAGAATTCTGAAAGTTGATTTTTCATAGTAGGAATGTCACGACAAAATTTGCTTATTAGTCACGACAAATTTGTTTACATTGTGAGCTTAACAAATGCTGCTTTAGGAATGCTTTGCTCACCGGACCCCAGTAGGGGCATGAAGGAGAATAAACATAAAAACCAAACAGGGAAGAGTCACTCAGGTGAAATGGGCAGTATAAAAATGTGATGAATAATAATAATAAAATATAGTAAATAGCCTCCTGTATCTCTCCAAAAATACTCTCCAAATTTTCTGGGTTCCCAAAATAGGCAGAGAAAATGTAAAGGGCACGACAGGCTTTTGCCCAACAACAGAAACATGAATTTCATTACACTGATGAAAAATTTGATTTGACTGGGCTGATAGCCAAATTATGATAGCAGTGCTAAAAAATGAAACAGAAACGTAGGAGAAATGCCTTAACCATAATCTGTACTTAGGCCTTGATTTGGTTAGCTTACTTTAACTGTGGTTGATTCAACCCTAATGCCTAACTTAGGGATACTTCTGCTTGTTCAGAGACAAACAAATCTTTTTCCAGGAATGATCTACCATGTCATTTACGGCATGGACCTCTGGTAAAACTTTTCTCCGTGACGAACACTAAGCATGCCTTAATGTGTGGTACAAAAGGGATGCAGGTAGTCCTCGACTTACAACCACGACTGAGCCCAAAATTTATGTTGTTGAGTGAGAGATCTGTTAAGTCAGCTTTGTCCCATTTTGCGACTTTTCTTGCCACAGTGAATAAGTTAGTAACTCAGTTGTTAAGCGAGTCCGGTTTCCTCGTTGACTTGTGAGAAGGCCACTAGTGAGAAGGCCGCAAAAGGGGATCACATGACCCTGGGACACAGCAGCGGTCGAAAGTACGAACCAGTTGCCAAGCGTCTCAATTTTTAGCACGTGATCGGGGGAAGCTGCAAAGGTTTTAACTGGGAAAACCAGTCATAAGTCACATTTTTGAGTGGGCATTGTAACTTTAAACGGGTCACCAAATGAATTGTTGTAAGTCGAGGACTACCTGTAATTCAGTGTGATTAATTTTATTTTATTTATTTATTTATTTATTTTAATTCCATTTATATCCCGCCCTTCTCCGAAGACTCAGGGCGGCTTACAAGCTTAGCAGTAGCCTTCATTCTATGTATATGCCTGCTTATTAGGGCTTTCACACACACCCCAAGCGGCATTATTACAAAGTCAGCTTAATTGCCCCCAACAATCTGGGTCCTCATTTTACCTACCTCGGAAGCATGGAAGGCTGAGTCAACCTTGAGCCTGGTGGGATGCGAACCTGCAATAATTGCAGGCAGCCAGGCCCACCCAGTAGGCCATAAGCACTCTAGCCACGCCCACCCAGTAGGCCACACCCACCCTGGCTCCCTGAGGGCAACTGCAATGCTGATGCGGCCCTCAATGAAATTGAGTTTGACACCCCTGTTTTAGGGGCAATAATTAGCAGTAATAAGCAAGGCTGCAACAGGTGCCGTTCACCCAAAAGTTCTATACAAAGTGTCTGCTTTCAGTTTTGATTCCTCCAGGACTTCCTTTTCTCTTTCTGCAGATTTCCTAGTCAATATTCAGTCATAGCTCTCCCCGCCCCCCCCCTCCTTTCTTCACAACACAGGCAGACTTCATTAACTTATGGAAAAATGGAAGAAAAGGGGATTGAGGCTAGCCAAACTCTGTGTGTGTGTGTGTGTGTGTGTATGTGTGTGTATTGAGAGAAATAGTCGAGCACCAGGATAAATATAAAACAAACAACTGCTTAGTAAACTAAGCTTTTGTCAGCCAACTCCCGACCTCGACAGAGTGGAATGCTGGAGGTTCGAAAGCCTGCTTATAAGACCGGATGTTTTTATCCTGGTTTCCGACTATTTCTCTCAATATGAATGTACCCTGGTAAGCAGGTCATCACATCACTGAACCCAATTTTACACATTTTTTGTGGTGGTTTTTAAGCAAATTAAATGAATCCAGCAAAAAAACACCAAAAATAGTGGTCCCATGACTGTGGGAAGCTACAAATGGGTTGTAAATATATCAAAATCTCTATTCTATGTAGTGTTCCACTTTGGGAAGCACCTCGTGAAGCCCTACACAGAACAGAGATGGCATCGGAATGTAAATGGATGACCAATCGGGACTTATTGATCTTTGGAAAAGAGGGGCTCAGGATAAAGACAAGAGAACAACTAGTAAGTGAAGGATTTGTTTGTGATTGGTTTAACTATTGCAGGATTTTTGAAAGATTTAAACTTGATTTAAAAAATTGTTGTTTTTGCAGGAGCTAATTCTCAACCGGATGTCAACATACATTCTGGAGTTGTCAGAATTTCAAAAGCAGGCTCTGAGTAGCTCTGGGGAGGTCCATCGTAACTTCAAATGGTTGCTGAGTAACTGGTTGTAACTCGAGGACCAAATGTATAATCAAACATGATCTAAGCAAAAGTTGCAGGAAAGCTGACAACATTCAACAAACCTATTGCTGTCTGGGAGACAATTCCATTGATCACTGTGGGAAACCTTTGTGCACCACCAGAGGAAACCTGAAACAGCCATATTCCTAATACTTAGTAAATCTTAGCCTGGAGAATCCCATTTCCACTTCAAATATGGAAGGAATATTGAATATAGAAAAAAAAAGCAAAAGTTCATATGGACATTATTCTAGTTTCACTTGTATGAATACTGAAGGTTAAAAAAAAACCCAATTTCCTTCATGCCGGTGAACTGAATTCATTGGCATGAAGTATCTATATTCTCTGTAATAAAATTACCGCTTTTTATGAACTTGGGAAACCTTTCCGACTACAACTGCCAAAAATTAGCCACATAGTTTCCTGCCATTTTAAGGTAGAGACTTCCAAACATTGAAGTTTAAACCCCAATAAAGATTTGTTTGTTTATCAAATTTATTTGCCACCTATCTCACAGTTCAGGATGACTCAGAGGCTTACAAGAGAAAACACACAAACATTATTACAATTTAAAAACTTAACACAATCTAAAAATGCCACTTTCCCAAACAGATAATTATACTTATACTTATACCTTATACTGTTTCCATTTTCCCTTAAAACATTAACAGAATGCATCATGGACTAAGAATCAGTGTCTCCATTGAATAATTGACAGTCAAGCTGAAACTAAGTTCATCAAATAAAAATAGCAAATGGAGGAAAATCTTTTACTCAAACTTCCTCAAATCCCCAAATAAATTACCCAGACCTAATCCACGTATCAAAAGTTAAAGTCTGTAAACCCAGATAGGGTTAATTAAATTAGGTCTCCCAGTGGAACTGCATGTTCACAGGCATAAACATCATATATGACATATCTACACACACACACACACACACACACACACACACACACCCCTAAAGTGTCACCCTAGAACAGTGATGGCGAACCTTTTAGAGACCGGGTGCCCAAACTACAACCCAAAACCCACTTATGTATCATTGGGTGCTGGGTGGGCGTGGCCCATTGGGTGGCTGTGGCCCATTGGGTGGGCGTGGTTGCAGTGGTAACGGCAGACTGGGTGGGACTAAAAAGTTCAATCAATCAATTCCAACTTTTCAAGATCTTTTTTTCCCCCGCGAGAAGTTGAAATTGATTGAACCTTTCTTTTGTTTTTGCACACGGCGGCGGAGGCCTAAAGCAAAAAGGTTTTATAAAACCCAGCTGAAGGCCTAGGACTGGGACGATGTCATACGTGCCCACAGAGAGGGCTCTGCGTGCCACCTGTGGCATGCGTGCCATAGGTTCGCCACCACGGCCCTAGAATCAGCACATAAACACTTCCACCCCCACGACAAGCTCCCCTGTAAAACTGTCACTGCATCCCATTTCTCTGTGGCTGCCCCCAAAGCAAACCCCTCTGCTTTGGGGAATAAATATTTCTCCTTTCCTCACAGCCGTCTGGATCTCATTTTTTTTTACTCTTATGCAACCCCAAATTATTCTTCTGGCAACTCTCTCTTACACACTTTCACATTGGAAGAGGAGAGCTACATTAGTCCGTGGGAGCCAAAAATAAAAAAATAAAAAATCAGGAGGAGATTGATAGCACCTTTTTCATCCAACAGATCTTACTAGAAAGCACAAGCTTTTATGAGCAACCGCTGAGTTTTTGTCTTTTAATAAAATCTGTGAATTGGAATAGGCGCCACCAGACTCTTTGTGACACTTACTTAGACGTAAGCTATGTTGACTCCGGTGGATGTTACTTCCACATTGACGTAGAAAATGTTACTCTCCTAAGAATGTCTTCAGATTTTTTTTAGCAGCTTTCAGAGAGGTAAGAATATTATTTTACTGCACAAGGAGAACAACCAGAAAAGGTGGGCCCAAGAAAAATTGTGCTGCCATTAACCTGCTGGTGCCCAAACTAGAAAACTTCCAGTGTCTTGGATCAACCTTCTTTTTGGCCAGGATCATGATACAGGTATGAAATAATGGTCGAAGCAGGCTGAGCACAAAGTCTCTAATTCAGAAATCCTTTCCTAATCCACAATCCTCTGTGCATGACTCGCCTTCTTTTTCGGCAACCTCATTTAGAAGGAAGATGAAGTGTGTATAAGGGAGTGCTTTAAACTCCTAGACGCCCCATGCATGCACATGATTATGGTTGAGAACATGATTAAATACATAATCCCCAAAGATCCTTAAAAACAACTGCTTGGATGGGAGTTAAGCTCATGTTAACCTTCCCTCTGCCATTTCTTCCTCCAGCAAGCAATTGAAGAATTCAGTGTAAACGTCAATCTCCTCTCTCTACTCTAATCCAGTCAGCTCCTGTGTAACAGGCCCAGTTGTCAGATACATTTAGAGAGAGAGAGAGAGAGAGAGAGAGAGAGAGAGAGAGAGAGAGAGAGAGAGAGAGAGAGAGAGAGAGAGAGAATTTACACCCCAATGTTATTCATAGCACTCAAGGAGCCTCTGAACTGTGGTCTGTTTAAATTCATCTGTAAACTGCCCGGGTGCATTTTCCTACTGCTTTTTAATAATAATAATAATAATATTAATATTAATAATAATAATAATAATAATAATAATAATAATAATAATAATAATAATAATAATAATAATAAGAAGAAGAAGAAGAAGAAGAAGAAGAAGAAGAAGAAGAAATACTGTGTGAACATTTGGATAGGCAGAACACAACTGACATAACCAAATAGCTCTGTCACTTAACACATAAATGAAAATGTTTCTATCTGTGCCTCTATTTCTATCTCTACTAATTTTTATCTCCATCTATCTCTATCTCTCTATCATCTCTCTCCAATCTTTCTGTCATCTATCAATCTCTATCTCTATCTGTCTCCCTGTCTCTGTATCTATCTGTCTGTCTGTCTGTCATCTATCTATCTCTTCTATCTGATTGTATATCTATCATCTATCCTTGCATTTATTAATGATAATTTTCAACCAGTTGTAGAAGTTGCGGTTTTAATTCTTTATAGCCTTACTTCTAATTCTAGATGTTCTGCATCGGAACAGAGAGAGAGAGGAAAAAAAACCCTCTATATGCATATGTAGGGGCAATGCACAGGCTTCTTTTACTGCAGTCTCAGCATAAATACAGATTAAAAACTGGATTTTTGATTGCATTTAGATGAATTCCGGATTAAATTCAAACTATCTTGAGGGGGGAAAAAACAACAACAACGGTCCCTCAAAGCCTAAAAGCTTGCTCAGAAATTAAGCTGGGTCACAGGAGTCACTTCCTGTGAAAGAACTGAGATGCCTGTCTGACTTCACCCTTTCTTTAGATTCACACAATGGTGCACTTTTGTGGAAGCCGCTTTGGAGATGAAGCCTGATTTTGAAACCAGGGCTACTGCTGCAGGATCCAATTGATGGCTGGCTATTAAGTCATTGGCTGTTGTTTCTTTGTGCCACACACAACAGCCATCGTATAAATACCACACGCAAAACAGCCCAGAGCACACAGAGAAGTCCCCTTATATGCTCCAGCATAAGTCCGAGAGCTTGGAAGACAAATCCTCTGATCCCGGTGACCCACCCAGATTGGATCCTGCAACATTATCCTGGGACATGTATCCTAGGGCCTAGGGCTGCCCTTCATTCCTTGTTAGTTGCGAAGTCGTGTCCGACCCATCGCGACCCCATGGACAACGTTCCTCCAGGGCCTTCCTGTCCTCTACCATCTTCTGGAGTCCATTTAGGCTCATGCCTACTGCTTCAGTGACTCCACCCAGCCACCTCATTCTCTGTCCTCCCCTTCTTCTCTTGCCCTCAACCTTTCCCAGCATTGACCCATTCCTAGGGCTACTGTATTTGGGCTGCAAAAATTCAGATAGCCACTAGAAGGCAGCAAAGGCTAGGTTTGCCTCTCTCTAGTGGTCACTTGGGATTTCTGCAGCTCAGATTTGGTCAGTTTAATTAAGCATAAAGTACAGTCTTCCAAAAATGGCCACTAGTGGGTAGACACTGACCATCTGGACAGAATCCAGAATCTAAGCAAACTACAGCAGTGAGAGACATGAATGGTCTCTCTCTTTCTCTCTAAATGCCTAAACAGGCATGGGTAGGCTGACTTGATGACGTAGGCGCACTCACACAACGCTACCCATCTCCTTAGGAAAACCATGGCAACCGATCCAAGCCTCACATAGCCAGGCAGGAGGAAGAAGGAAATCCACAGACTTAGCACGCTTCAATCTGCTCTTTGCCAAAGCAGTGTCTGTATTTCTCCATCCAACCCTCTTTGGAAGATATCTCGAAAGTGGAAGGGAGCAGGTACATCCAGCAGATACTACTCCATGCAGGATGCAGTGGGGGTGGGGGTGGGGCTTGCTTTTGAGGAATTTTGCATGGAGGTATTTATAGAAGGTATTTAAATACGATCAAAATATATTACCTTTATCAAGTGATGGGCTAAGACAGGGGTAGGCAACCTTGGCTCTTTTATGACTCGTGGACTTCAACTCCCAGAATTCCTGAGCCAAGGTTGCCTACCGCTGGAGTTCAGTATGATCACACCCACGTGTGCTTGTTGTCCATTTTACAGAGCAGGAGCCAAGCGACAAACTCTTTTCTCACTGGGTCATTCTGAGGCTCCCACTCAGACAGAAGGTTGCTGCTGAGTTGCTGTCTCCAAAAATCAACTCATTCCTTAATAAGAAAAAGTCTGTACAGGTAGTCCTCAACTTACAACCACAACTGAGCCCCACATTTCTGTGGCTATGCGAAACGGGGCAACAGTTAAGTTAGTAACACCGTTGTCAAGTGAATCTGGTTTCCCCCTTGACTTTATTTATTTTTTTATTTAATCCCATTTGTATCCCGCCCTTCTCCGAAGACTCAGGGCGGCTTACAATTTAAGCACAAACCAATGTGCTTAGCAATAGCCTTCATTCTATGTATATGCCTGCTTATTAGGGCTTTCGCCCCCCCCAAGCGGCATTATTACAAAGTCAGCTTAATTGCCCCCAACAATCTGGGTCCTCATTTTACCTACCTCAGAAGGATGGAAGGCTGAGTCAACCTTTGCTAGTGAGAAGGTCGCGAAAGGTGGTCACGTGACCCCGGGACCCTGCAACCCTCATAAATATGAACCACTTGATAAGCCTCCGAACTTTGATCACATGACCGTGGGGATACTGCAATGGTTATACAGTAAGTGTGAAAAATGGTCATATGTCACTTTTTTCAGTGCCCTTGTAACTGCAAATGGCCACTAAATAAACTGTTGTAAGTTGAGGACTGCTTGCAGTTGACTTCTGGGTAGCAAACCTCTTAAGTAACAAAATCCTTGGAGCCTTTTCTTGATATCAACCTAGCAGAGGGGTTGGTGGTGATGAAATGCTTCTGTGTGAGTGGTAGGTGTGCATGCCAGCGCACACAGCTCCATTTGTGCAAGTGGCGGGTGCTTGTGCAGCCCGGTTCTGAGCGGGCCATGGTCTGGAGGGTTGGGGACCCATGCTTTATACAAAAGGATTTCCTAAATTGCTTTATCAGCTTGACTGGAAATGATTCGCCTGCTTAATTTCTGCATATCGTACCATTAAAGGCTACAGAGGAAAGCCAGACTGTCGAAGAAGCAAGTGATAAACTAGACCAGGGGTCAGCAACCTGATACAGTGAAAGAGCCACTCGGAACCGGTTCCCTCACAAAAGGAAAAACTGGGAGCCGCAAAAAATGTGTGCGCATGTGTGTACATGCGCGCATGTGCAGAACAGGGTTTGACTGAAGAGTGGAGCCAAGGCGAGATATGCACCTACCCTGCATATTTGAATTGATTGGTTGAACTTTTTTAGTCCCACTTTTTTTTTGGGGGGGACTGCACATGGCAGAGGACTGGGAGCCGCAGGAGATGGCTGAAAGAGCCACATGCGGCTCTGGAGCCGCGGGTTGCAGACCTGTGAACTAGACCCTCCATTACCTTTGTAGCCCTTCTCACCCTTTAGCAGCAGAACCTAAGGCACAAAGTAAAACTTTTCCTAACGTGCAGACCCAATGCAACGATGGCAGAAGATTCACCTACTGAATTTCTACGTGCAATAGAGGAGCTCAGCCTTCAGGTCCCCTACGAAACATTCAGCATTGAAACAAAGATTGGGAAATCCTGTTCTCTTTTTAAAAAATATTATATATTATGTTTCCCTCCCCCGGTCAGGGCGGAGGGCCAGTGCAGTGGAGAGATTAAGAAATTGAGCTTAGATCTCCTGGTCAATCCCTTGAATTTGGGCCAGTGACTTCACAAACCCTTCAGAGGATGTTGGTGAGGATCAAATGAGGGAGACTTTCCAGAAAGTTGCATAGCGCTCTTAAAGGAGGTAGGATCGGCATACAATAAATATCTTTACAATATTGACCCACGGATTGTGGTAAAACATGGTTTGTTTAAATGGGTTTATTAAGTAACCCGTAATCAGCAGGGTTCACCTGATGTGCCAAGCAGTAAGACCATAATTTCTGAGCTTCCCCAGCAAGATAAGCCAAAAGGAAGCAAACACAGCCACAACGATTCCAAAAGTATCTTTTAGTGAAATCCTGGAGACGTCATCTCTTTAAATTAAATTCTCCTAACCATCCTTTGTAGAATGCTGATTATACTTGGAGGTGTGCCAAAAATATACAGGAAGTATATGACCATTCATTTAGCAACCGTTTGAAGTTATGCTGCTACTGCAAAAAAAAAAAGTTCAGTCCTTGCATGTATAACTGGTCCTCACACTTAGGACTGTCGTAGCGTCCCTGCAATCATGCAATCAAAATTTGGGTGCTTGTTAATTGGCATGTATTTACGACAGCATCCCAGGTCACGTGATTGCCATTTGCAACCTTTCCAGCTGGCTTCCAACAAGCAAAGTCAACGGGGAAAGCCAAATTTGCTTAATCTGTGTGATTTACAGATTAATGACCATGGTGATTAGCTTAACAGCCATCACAAAAAAAAAGTTGTAAAAATGGGCGCAATTCACTCATCTTACTTAGCAATTTAGGTTCTGGACACAATTGTGCTCATCGGTTGAGAACGACCTGTACATGTGGAAGAGAGCTCTGACTTAATATTAAATTCTACACCAGGGGTCTTCAGACTTGGCCCTTTTATAACTTGTGGACTTCCAGAATTCCTCAGCCAGCATGCCTGGCTGAGGAATTCTGGGAGTTGAAGTCCACAAGTCATAAAAGGGCTAAGTCTGAAGACCCCTGGTCTACACTGAACTCTAATGTTAAAGTCTTAAAGTATTAAATGCTTAAGTGCTAGAAAGAGAAACGGGGATCACAAACCAATCACAGATCCTTTTTTGGGCTAGCTGCAGTTAGAAGGCCAGTGTGGTGTTGTGGTTACAGGTAGTCTTCCACTGACAGTTGTTTCTTTAATGACCGTTCAAAGTTACAACAGCACTGAAAAAAGTGACTTATGACCGTTTTTCATACTGACAATGGTTGCAGCATCCCCATTTGGTCCTGTGATCCAAATTCAGATGCTTGGCAAACTGGTCCCTATTTATGATGGTTGCAGTGTGTCCCGGGGTCGTGTGATCCCCTTTTGCAACCTTCCGACAAGCAAAGTCAATGGGGAACCCAGATTCGCTTAACTACACACACCCCCGTGCGAACTAACTTAACAACTGCAGTGATTCACTGAACAACCGCGGCAAGAAAGGTCATCAGAGGGGGCAAAATTCACTTTGAACGAACGTCTCACTTAGCAACAGAAACGCCGCACGTTGAGGACTAATCTGTACTCTGTTCAGCTGAATTCAGATGCGATCTCCATCCCCAAACTCAGCGGGCCTTGCCTTTCGCTTCTCCAGGTTCACTCCGGTCACTTGCAGTGTAAAAAGAGAAGGGATGCACCCCATGCTTTCTCGAATCTCTCGGAGAAAGGGGATGGGGGGCCCCCACAAATAAAATCGTTCATGTCCCCCCCCCCAAAAAAAAACCCTGCCTGGTGACGAGGTGAGGCATTCAAGTTCAAGCTATTCAAATGCACTTTGTGGAGTTCCACTGAAACCTGCCCATCCAAACCGAGTCCCAGCCTTAAGCCTGGCCTGCTTAGAGCGGAAGGCAAAGGGTTGGCTGCCTTCATTAGCTTGAGAGAGGAAGAGAGAAGTTACGCCCCACCCTCGAAGCCACAATTTGCTTCCATCTGAATTATTGATGGCTGAGAAGGGACAACTCCCTTCAGTTTCAGGCTTCGCCATGGCAAAATAAATAAAAAAATAAAAAAAATAAAAAAATCCTAAATAAACTCCTCCTGTTTTATAGGGGCGCCCACGCGTAGAGCCGAACAAGCGCTCTAAATCGGTCCTTTACAGGCGGCTGGCTTCCTTTCTGAATCCAGGGAAGCCACATCCCTGCGTAGAGTACATTACAAAAGACAAGACAAGAAAAGAAAAGAATTTAAAGGAAACCAGAGCTGCGGCAGAGAAAGAAAAGAAACGGGATTCAGATAGTTATTCCGATTGAAGAACCTGAGTCGGGCGCTGCCAGTTCTCCCTTGTGCCCCTCCGCCCCCCCCTTCAGTGCAAGCCTGATTCCACCTGGAGCACCAAAATGATGCACCTTTGAGGTGCCCTTTCCACTAGGCACCGCTTGTGCAAGAGAAGCAGCAGACACGCGACCAACACTCACAAGTTAAAAAGCCCACCCGGGATTATTATTTCTTTTTTCTTTCCCCCCCCCCTCCTCCTTCTTGAAGCTTTGTACGACGGAGCAGAAGACCTGCCTTTGTTTCCTGAGCTCCCAGGGATCGTCCTCCCCTGCAAGGCAAGGGGGTCCGGCGATCTCCCGGTCTTCCCTTTCTTCCTCCCAAGCCAACAAACGCATCGGTTCTATCCCGCAACGCAAAAAACGTGGAGGTTGAATACCCAAGTCAACCCTGGCAAACCCACCCATTTGCTCGCGGCAGATCTTTCCCTCCCCCCCAAAAAAAACCCGAAGTCCCCAAAGGGCGCTTCTTACCCATTTTTTTTCCCCTTCCCAGCAGGAGTGGCGATTGTCCTGGACAGATCAAAAAGCAGGGCGAGACGAAAGCGAAATCAAAGAGGAGCAGCGGGCGAGAAACAAGAATCGTGGGCTTATTTTTATTGTCGTTGCCTTTTAAAAAAAAGCTCTCCGACGGAGCTGTCCACGGTTCGTGGTTCTGAAATGTTGCTGGCTGAGGGGTGGAGCTAGGAAGGAAAAGGTGGGGTTAGAGAGAAAGCAAAAGAAAGGCAGGGGTGGAGGGGTGTGTGTCTGTGTCTCTGTTGTGTGGAGATGTGGGGGGAAAAGGTCTATGAATTGCAAGTTAGGTTGAAGACACCTCCATCCTGGAAGAGGGCATGGAAGTCATGTAAAGCTTTGTACACAGAGGCATGACTTAACGGAACATCTCTGCATCTTTCTCTTTGTCCATCTTAAAGAAAGGTGGGCTGCATGTACTATCTTGATGCATTCTATATTTCCCTTCCTGCAACACCGTTGAGTACTAATATCTGCATAACTCCCACACACTTATCTATGTCCTTATCACAAGGGTCAAAGGTCTCACAGCCTCACAAGCATTCATACTGTATGTCTGTGATTACAAAGCACGATCTTCCCTTGATAGGGATGCTCTAAGAAATTGAGGGCGTGGGGTTATATATTCTTTTGGGCAACCCAATCTAGATCTCAGTGACAAAAGAGCGAACAGGAAAAAATGGTGACCTTGCTAGGGAAAAGAAGCAAATCCACCCAGAGCCCAAACTTCCAATAATTTCAATTTCCATTCTCAATCACTTGGCTTCTTCCAGGCAGTGGTCTTGAGAATCTCATTGGAGAATTTTGGATATCTGCCATCTCCCAAAAATGTATCCTGTAGGAGAGCTCCCTATGTAGAGAAAGCAAGGACATTAAAACTAGCAAAAATTATGTGTGCATGATAGTGGTGGGAGAGCTGCATGGACCACAGTCATGCTATATAGACCGACTGTCCAAACACTTGGAATTCAATGACAGCAACCCCACAAAACTGAATGAGGAACAGATATATTATACCCACTTATCAGACTTGCACGGAGCACTTGTGTGAGTGAACAAATCTGCATGCTTGTCTGTGGTTGTGTGAATATTAGAGAGGAAAAAATGTATGCATAAGAGTTCATATATGAAACTCTTGATCCAGTTTTCATAATTGGCCGAGCAGTCAGAAGTACTGGAAATGAGAGCCAGAATAACAGAATAAGAGTTGGAAGGGACTCTGGAGGTCTTCTAGTCCCACCCCCTGCTGAAGCAGGAAACCCTATACCATTTCAGACAAATGGTTGTCCAATCTCTTCTTAAAAACCTCCAGTGATGAAGCACCCACAGCTTCTGGAAGCAAGTTGTTCCACTGAATAATTGTTCTACCTGTCAGGGAATTTCTCCTTATTTCCAGGTTGCTTCTCTCCTTGATTAGTTTCCATCCGTTGCTTCTTGTCCTGTCTTCAGGTGCTTTGGAGCAGGGGTCCCCAACCCCCAGGCTGTGGACCGGTACCAGGTCGCGGCATGCCAACAACCGGTCCACACAAACAAGCAAAGCCCCATCTGTGGGATGCAGGCAGCACATAAAACCATGCACTCTCCGGTCCGTGGAAAAACTTTTCTCCACGGAACCGGTCCCTGGTGCCCAAAAGGTTGGGGACCTCTACTTTGGAGAAGAGGTTGATTCCCTCTTCTTTCTGGCAGTCCCTTAGACATTGGAACACTGCTGTCATGTCACCCCTAGTCCTTCTTTTCACTAGACTAGCCATGCCCAATTCCAGTCAAGCACTATTTGCTGGTCATAGGCTGTCAAACACTGAAAACAGAGAGCAATTGCCTCATTGAATCAGCATTTGTAGTTATGACAGTGATGAAAAACTAACTTTATAGCAAATGCTTTACAGATCTGTGAATGTCTGTAAAGCATTGGCTACAAAAGGTCTGCAAAGCAAAGGAAAGCTGAAGTAAGATCCTAAGCACAGTCACAGCTTCACTTAGCAACCCCTTTGCTTAACAATGGAGCTCCCGGTCCCAATTCTGGTTGCTAAACAAGGACTACCTTTATACAAAAACAACGGAGGGGATGTTCCCCACCTCTGCACTCTATGTATTCTTTGAAGCATTTTTTTTTATGTTTTGGAATCTACTTCCAGCAGATTTTGGATTCCTCTGTCTGTCTTCCTTTGCTTTTTGTGCTTTTAAGATTCTGATCTTTGCAGCAGATGTACAGTATTAATGCAAAGTACCAGAAGACGGAACAGGTGACACTTTATGGGGCGTTCTCAGCAAGGCAATTAGAAAAGGAGATGTTGTCACAAATGCATGAAATGTATAGAGCAGGGCTTTTCAACCAGTGGTACGGGTACCACCTGTGGTACATTGGCCCCTGGCAGGTGGTACGCGGCCATCCTAGAAAAGTGGTAGCAGGGGAGGGGAATGAGCTGAACCGGTGGCAGCACCGCACAAGCCTGAGCGAGAGACGGCTGGAGCTGCAGGGCTGTCAGGGCTCAGCGGAAGTGCCAGGATCAGCGCCAGGCTCCAGTTGGAGCTCGGCGCTGATCCTGGCGCTTCTGTTGAGCCCAGAAGAACCGCCGATCAGCTGGAATGTGGCAGGATCTCCAGGGTCTTGTGATTTACATTCAGATGCTTGGCAACTGATTCATATTTATGACGGTCACAGTGTCCCAGGGTCATGTGAAGTGACCAAAACCTGCTGCAACCACCCAGCAGAGGGGGGGGGGGAAATAAAAACCAAACACCCCACCCCACCCCCGCTGCCAATCCTCAACAGAAATGCTCACAACAATGAAAACCTCGGACAGGAGGAAGAGCGCCACCAGGCAGGCAGGCAGGTGTCTTGCTCGGCTGTGGCTTGGGGGGGCACTTTTTTCATTGCCATTGTAACTTCGAACAGTCACTAAGCAAACTGTTGTAAGTCGAGGACTATCTGTACTTCCTCACTTTTTTCCTTTTTTTTTTGGTCAACAAGTTTTTGACCCCTTGCTAGGCGACTGGTGGTACTCGGATGTTGCCCTATCCTAAAAGTGGTACAATGGGTGAAAAGGTTGAAAAGCCCTGGTATAGAGGAGGCAAGTGAGTGAATGTAAGGAATTTAGAACAAGCTGAATGACCGAAATAAGATTTAGTGGGTTTTTTTGTAGAATGGTGGGAAGGCTCATCTCAAGTCTGGTGGGTGTATGCTTTCACAATAGAATGGATTGTGTGCTAGTGAAGAGGAAAGATACAGGTATTCACACCTGTAGAAATAAAAAGAAGTGTGGGTCATTCTGTGCAAGAGGCGGAGCATTAAGGAGAAGAGGGTGTCTTTTGAACTGGATGGGAATGATAACTTATGAGGAAGAATGGTGTGTACTGTTGCTAATGGGCTTGTGCAGCAGCGGGAGACGGAGCCAAGATGGACACAATTGCGGGGTGGGCTAAAAGAGGGCTGCGTGTATCTATGTTGTGGGTGGGTGTGAGTGAGTGAGTGAGTGAGAGAGACAGAGAGAGGCATTGCTGCCCTCCTGTGGAGTAAGGAACTCCTCCAGCAAATATTTCTGTCTCGCTGCATAATAAAATTAAAGTTAGGTTGGTTTTTGGCATTTAGTTTTGTCCGCAGCATACACACAGAGACCCATCTTTCTAGTAAACCGCTAAACCGCTTTTCCTTTCGAAAACCCAGAAGGAAAATGCAGAAGAATATGGCTCTGCCCTTCACGCATGTACAGTGTAAGTCTGGGTAAGGGAACCTTGGATTCCTCACCCAGTTCCCCCCTCCCTTTCGAAGCTTGTCGTTCAGTCATCTCCACCCATTCATCATTTGGGTTAGGGCTGATGAAAATGGAAGTTTAATACCATCTGAAAACGGACAGCTCTCTATTATTCATTTATAAGGGCGAGAGCCTGGCATCCCGATAGATGAATGCCACCGTTCTCCCAAAGAACCCAATGCTTAGGGCTACCTTCCAGCCTTCTACTTTCTCATCTCTTGAGCACATCTAAGAAGTCTGGATCCCAAGCAGAAACTGCCATAGTGCGGAAATAACACTAGTGAGGAGGAGGAGGAGGAGGAGGAGGAGGAGGAGGAGGAGGAGGAAGAAGAAGCAGGGCTTTTTTTCTCATAGAACGCTCAGAACGGAGTTCCGGCACCTCTTTTGGATGGAACCTTGTAGGGTAAGCAAGGCAGGTTGTATGACATGTGTGAGTTCCGGCACCTTTTTCTTTTACAAAAAAAGCACTGGGAAGAAGGAAGAAGAATCCTGAATCCCAGCACCAAACTCAAGGGCATTCATACCTCTTTGATTTATCAGCACTGGGATCTAAATTCATCTCAGTTTCTTTCCTGTCCCACCATTCTTACCTGCAGTTTACCCTCCTTTCAACGGCAAGGCCTCAGTAGCTTTCTCTCCTCTCCTCCCAAAAAGAGCATCTTGGACTTCATCCCACCCACCCGTGTTCCAGAATACATCCAGTCTTAATCTCTTTTAGGGCCCAACTTTCACACAGCACCCGCAGCTTCTGGAAGCAAGTTGTTCCACTGAATTATTGTTCTACCTGTCAGGGAATTTCTCCTTATTTCCAGGTTGCTTCTCTCCTTGATTAGTTTCCATCCGTTGCTTCTTGTCCTGTCTTCAGGTGCTTTGGAGCAGGGGTCCCCAACCCCCAGGCTGCCAACAACCGCTCCACACAAACAAGCATACATATATATATGCAGTGCTTTTTTTGTAAAAGAAAAAGGTGCCGGAACTCACACATGTCATACAACCTGCCTTTCATCCAAAAAAGGTGCCGGAACTCCGTTCTGAGCGTTCTATGAGAAAAAAAGCCCTGTATATATGTATGCATTTATATATGTATCTATGTACACACATACACGTACACACATGCATTCAAATCTGCCTTTTAGAACTGTCAAGAAGCTATCACTACACACACACACATACACATATGCATGCATGCATGCATGCATATATATGAATGCAGTAGGCATATATGCTGATATATGAATGCAGCATGTAATATATTCACATGCATATATACTGTATATATAGGAGGGAGATTATTTATTATATATAGATGTGTGTATGTGTGTTTGTGGGTGTGGAAGAAAGGAAGAAAGGCAAGCTTTTCTTCTGTCTATACACTTCCATACATTCACACCTGAATGTAAGTGCATATGTGTGTATGTCTGTGTGTTTGTGGTGTGTGTATATACATACACACATACACACAGACATATGTGTGTGTGTGTATATGTGTGTGTGTGTGTATAGGTATAGGTATGTATATACATATACGTATATGTATATAGTGTGTGTGTGTGAGTTCTCCATGGCAACATTGTGGAGCTGACACTCAGGTTGCTGAGGCAACCAAATAATTCAGCCAGGCTGTGTGCTTCAGTCTTAATCTCTTTTAGGGCCCAACTTTCACACAGTATATAATCGGAGGAAGAACTCTGCTGTTGTGCCACAATTGCTACCCTCCCCCCTCCTCCCCTCCCAATTCCCAGAACAGTGGTGTGAGAGAAGAGGATGGCTGGGGCAAAGGAGTAGACAAACTGTTGTGTACATCAAGAATGTGAATTCATTGTCAACAGGAAAGAATGTTTCTTGCGCACAACTTGGTAAAGTAAGACATTCATACTCCGGTTCTCTGTGATTCAAAGGTTACTTAGTGTGTTTGATTCAGTTTTGTATCATGGCTTTGTCTTAGTCATCTTGTATGCCAACAATTTTTTTTAAAGGCGGTCATGTTTACTTAATTAATTGACGAAACGATTATTTGAGGCTAAAAGGGAGGCTCTGAATCACTGGGAATCTTTTTATTTCAGAGAAGAAAACTACCTATACAGTCTGGGAAGTTTGCTTCTGCAAATTTACTCCATTTAAAACATGGAAGTTAAATTCGGTGAGGGGGGGGAAATGCCTCAATCTTTTTTTGGGAGGGGCAATTGTTTTGCAAAAAATAGAACAGGGCTTTTCAACCTTTTCACCCATTGTGCCACTTTTAGGATAGGGCAACATCCGAGTACCACCAGTTGCCTAGCAAGGTGTCAAAAACTTTGTTCTGTACCAGCCTGCTACCGGCCTTGCAGAAAGGCAACCCCTGTACAAACGGCAGAGGCTGGAGAGCGTCTGAGGCTGGAAAACGTCTGCCAAGATTTATTATACAAACAAGCAACAAAACATGAAACAAGATACCAGAACTTTGATCCTCAAACGGAGCGGTTGCTTTCAGCAACCAGCCCTTCCCCAAACACTCCCTTTATTAGAGTTCAGGGCGTGGCCTCCCTGTGCCTCCTTCCGAGGAGTCCCACAGCCTTTCTCTGCTTGCTCCTGCTTGACTGCCTCCTGCGTCGGGCGTCCTTGAACAGGGCCAGCTGTGGGTCATCATCATCCGCACTGTCGGGCTCGCGCAGCTGAGAAGAGGGGCCTGGCTGGGGGCTCTGCGAAGCCTCCAAGCCATCATCAGCAAGTTCGTCTTCAACACCCTCCTCCTCCCCCTCGTCTGAGTCATCCGAGTCATCCGACCCAGCTGCCGGACCCACAGGCTGACCCTGAATCACAACACTATCCCGCACCGCAGGGCCCTTCCCCCGGGGCTGCCGATCCGGATGCGGTCGGGATGGGAATTGTTCGTGAAAAGCAGTCACCAACGCAGGGGCATGAACGGCGGTCGCGTCTTCCCAGGTGAAGTCCTCCGGCCCGTACCCTTTCCACTCGATCAGGTACTGAAAACGACCTTTCAGCCAACGGGAATCCCTGATGCTGGCGACCTCGTACTCGGGGGTGCTGCCTCCATCACGAGGTCCTGATGGGGGAGGTTCCGCTTGGCGGAGTGGACAAGCCGGTTGCTCGGGAACCAACAGAGACCGATGGAAGACGGGGTGCATGCGCAGGGAACGTGGCAGAGTTAAGCGATAGGCGACCGGATTGATGACAGCCTCGACTGGAAACGGTCCTAAATATCGGTGGTCTAACTTCCTCGCCGGCCGTGTGGACGGTAAGTTCCTGGTGGACAGCCAGACCCGATCCCCCACCGATAGTGGAGGCGTATCCCGTCTTGACCGATCAGCAAACCTTTTGTAATCGGCCTTGGCCTTCTCCAACTGCCGTCGCACCAATCGATGGATCGCCTGTAACTTTGCCATGAAGTCGTTCACTGCCGGCTCCGGTGAGTCCACGGGAGAAAGGGGGAAAAACCGGGGGTGATAACCCACATTGGCCAAGAACGGTGTCATCTGTGTGGAGGTGTGCTGCGAGTTGTTAAAGGCAAACTCAACTATGGCCAGATAGTCCACCCAATTGTTCTGCTGCAGGTTGACGTAGCAGCGCAGATACTGTTCCAGGATACCGATGACCTTCTCGGTTCCCCCGTCAGTCTGAGGATGATGCGCGGACGAGAGGCAAACCTTGATGTCCAACGCATGCATCAACTCCTGCCAGAAGCGGGCTGTAAACTGGGCCCCCCTATCGGAGACGACTCTATCGGGGAGGCCGTGCAGCCGAAACACCTGTTGGATAAACATACGACTAGTGGCGCGAGCTGACGGTAAGCCGCGACAGGGGATGAAGTGCGCCATCTTGGTCAGCATGTCCACCACCACAAACACTGTCGTGAAACCAGAGGATGGGGGTAAATCCGTCAGAAAGTCCATGGACACAGCCCCCCAGGGTCTCTTGGGTGTTGGCAAAGGCTGCAGTAATCCAGGCGGGGCCCCTGTCGCTGACTTGGCCTGCCTGCATGGGATGCAAGAGGTGACATAAGACTGGACGTCGTGTCGGACTCGGGGCCACCAGAAGGTACGGGAGACCAGGTTCAGAGTCTTGAACAGGCCAAAATGCCCCGCTGCCGGGTTATCATGACACTGGCTGAGGACGAGTCCCCTGAGTGGCCCTCCCGGAACATAGAGCCGGTCACGATAATACAAGAGTCCATCCGTGACCGTCCAAGGCGAATCTGGCCCCACCTCCTCCTTCCGCTGAGCCACCCACGCCTCCTGCTGCTGTGCCTCCCGGATCCGAGCCCGTATATCAACCGGCTCCCGCACCGCAGCAAAAGACTCGACGGGGATCACTGTCCTGGGCAGAAGCTTGTCTTCCACTCGGGTATATTCGGGCTTCCTGGACAGAGCATCCGCTCTCTGATTGTGCCCGCTTGGTATGTACCGAACCCGGAAGTCAAACCTCGCAAAGAAAAGAGACCACCGGATCTGGCGTTGGTTCAAATTCCGAGCGGTCTGCAGGCTTTCCAAATTCTTATGGTCCGTCCGGACCTCGATTTGATGCCGCGCTCCCTCCAGATGATGCCTCCAGGCCTCGAACGCCGCTTTGATGGCCAGCAGCTCCTTCTCCCAGATGGTATAGTTGCGCTCCGAGGGGTTCAATTTTCGAGAGTGATACGCGCGAGGGAAAAGGGTACCGCTGGGCGTCGTTGCCTGGAGTAACACTGCCCCAATGGCAATGTCGGAGGCGTCCGCCTCCACGACAAACGGCCGTTGCGGGTCAGGATGCTTCAAGATGGGCTCCTTCATGAAGGCGTCCTTGAAAGCCTGGAACGCCTGTTGTTCTGGTGCGTTCCACTGGAACCGAGTCTTCTTCTGCAGGAGCCGGGTGAGGGGGGCTGTCAAGGCAGCAAAGCCAGGGATGAATGTTCGGTAGTAGTTGGCAAATCCAAGAAGTCGCTGAACATCCTTCACGCGACGCGGGGGTTGCCAACTCTGCAACGACTCCACCTTACTCGGCTCCATGGCGATGCCCTCAGGAGAAATGCGGTGACCCAGGAAATCGATGGTCACCTGGTAGAACTGGCACTTCTCCAACTTGGCAAACAGCCGATGTTCTCGAAGTCGCTGCAAGACCTGACGGAGATGCTGATGATGCACTTCACGCGACGGGGAGTAGACCAGGATGTCGTCCAGGTAGATCACGACAAACTGGTCCAACAAATCCCGGAAGATGTCGTTCATAAAATGCTGAAACACAGCGGGGGCGTTGGTCAGGCCAAACGGCATCACCGTGTACTCGAAATGTCCATAGCGAGTACCAAACGCCGTCTTCCACTCATCACCCGACCGAACTCTGACGAGGTTATAACCTCCACGCAGGTCCAGTTTCGTGAAGATCTTAGCCTCCCGGAGTCGGTCCAAGAGCTCGGGGATGAGGGGCAGCGGGTAACGGTTGCGCACCGTGATGGCGTTGAGTTTCCGGTAGTCGCAGCAAAGCCGTAATTCGCCCGACTTCTTTTTGACGAAGAGCACGGGTGCAGACACTGGCGAGGACGAGGGCCGGATGAAACCGCGAGCCAAATTCTTCTCCAGGAAGTCCCGCAATGCAGCCAACTCGGGCTCCGACATGGAGTACAAACGCCCCACTGGGAGAGGCGCATCAGGGACTAAGTCAATGGAGCAGTCATAGGGCCTGTGCGGGGGTAATTGATCCGCCTCTGACTCGCTGAACACATCAGCAAAGTCGGACAGTTCGGGAGGCAAGGAAACCCCTGGGGAACCCTCCACCTGACCGGCACAGATATGGCGGGAGTGGTCCACGCACTGCAAGCTTGGGAAGGTGACCAAGTTCTGTGACCAATAGATCTGTGGGTCATGCGCCCGGAGCCACGCCAGTCCCAAGACCACGGGGAAGTGCAGATCCGAAGTGATGTAGAACTGGATGGCCTCCACATGGGAACTGATGGCCATATATACTGGTTGCGTGGCGGCCGTAATAGGCCCGGACAGGAGCACTCGACCATCGATAGTCTCCACTAACATGGGCGGATCCACCGGACACTGGGGAACAGCCCATTTGGCCACAGGGCTGAGTCCATAAAGTTTGTGGTAGCCCCAGAGTCAATTAAGGCATGGACTGGAATCCCCTCTGGCTTGCCAGGAAGGATCAGACGTGCCTCCAAAATCAAATGCCGTGGAGGTTCACAGGCACCATCGGAACGGCGTCGCTCGGTGTTGTTGTTGTGGGACGCCCGATCTCTCACACCGTCTAGATCGGGCTCAGGGCGTTTCCCGACAGCAAAGTAGGGGACTTTCTCGGGGCAGGCTTGGTCACTGATGCCCGCTGACGCTTCTTTGGGCAAGAAGCAGCCAAATGTCCAGGGTCCCCACAGTAAAAACACAACCCCCCCGATCGTCGTCTGTTCATTTCCGTCACCGATAGACGAGACCTGGCGGCACCCAGCTCCATTGGCTCCTCCCTTTGGACTGGGGGCTCACGCACAACAGGGGCGGCAGGGGTCTGTGGGGTGGCACGGCGACTCTTTCGCTGCTGCAACCGGGCATCGATCCGCAGGCAAAGATGGATCAGCCCATTCAGGTCTGAGGGAATGTCCACACGGGCCAGCTCATCCAACATCTCCTCCGACAATCCGTCCTGGAAGGCATCCACGAGCGCAGCCTCATTCCAGGCGGAATCCTGGCTAAGCAGCCGGAAGTCGCTGATATAGGCCTGTAGGGGGCGTTGACCCTGCCTCAGAGCTTTCAGGCGTCGGGTGGCAGTCTGCGTCTTAATTGGGTCCTCGTACATTAGACGCATATGGTCACAAAACCCCACAAAGTTGTCCAACAATGGGCTAGGTTGAGCCAGCAGAGGCGTGCCCCAACGAGCTGCATCCCCCGAAAGAAGGCTTAACACAAACCCCACCTTATCCCGGTCAGTGGGGAAATCAGCCGCTCTCACGCTGATAAAGAGCTGGCATTGTCCCAGGAAAGCAGGAAACAGTTCAGGAATACCTGTAAATTTGTCCGGCATTGCTATCTGGCATTTTCTCCTGGGTGGGGGTGCAGCATGAACCTGCGCTTGCAGTTGAGCCACCTGAGCTGCCAGCAAAGTGAGTTGTTGAGTGAGCTGAGCATTCTCGGCACGAAGCTGCTCCATAATAGTTGTAAGGGGTGGGAGGCTGAAAGCAAACTGTTCTGTACCAGCCTGCTACCGGCCTTGCAGAAAGGCAACCCCTGTACAAACGGCAGAGGCTGGAGAGCGTCTGAGGCTGGAAAACGTCTGCCAAGATTTATTATACAAACAAGCAACAAAACATGAAACAAGATACTGGAACTTTGATCCTCAAACGGAGCGGTTGCTTTCAGCAACCAGCCCTTCCCCAAACACTCCCTTTATTAGCGTTCAGGGCGTGGCCTCCCTGTGCCTCCTTCCGAGGAGTCCCACAGCCTTTCTCTGCTTGCTCCTGCTTGACTGCCTCCTGCGTCGGGCGTCCTTGAACAGGGCCAGCTGTGGGTCATCATCATCCGCACTGTCGGGCTCGCGCAGCTGAGAAGAGGGGCCTGGCTGGGGGCTCTGCGAAGCCTCCAAGCCATCATCAGCAAGTTCGTCTTCAACACCCTCCTCCTCCCCCTCGTCTGAGTCATCCGAGTCATCCGACCCGGCTGCCGGACCCACAGGCTGACCCTGAATCACAACAAACTTGATGACCCCAAAAAAAAGGAAAAAAGTGATGAAGTGCAGGTAGTCCTCGACTTACAACAGTTCGCTTAGTGACTGTTCGAAGTTACAATGGCATTGAAAAAAGGGCCCCCAAGCCACAGCCGAGCAAGACAACTGCCTGCCCGCCCGGCGGCGCTCTTCCTCCTGTCCGAGGTTTTCATTGTTGTGAGCATTTCTGTTGAAGATTGGCAGCGTGTGTGTGTGTGTGGAGGGGTGTTTGGTTTTTATTCCCTCCGTCTGCTGGGTGGTTGCAGCAGGGTTTGGTCACTTCATGTGACTCTGGGACACTGTGACCATCATAAATATGAATCAGTTGCCAAGCATCTGAATGTAAATCACAAGACCCTGGAGATGCTGCAACTTTCCAGCTGGTCAGTGCTTCTTCTAAGCTCAGCAGAAGTGCCAGGATCAGTGCTGAGCTCCAGCTGGAGCCTGCCACTGATCCTGGCGCTTCCGCTGAGCCCTGACAGCCCTGAAGAAGCGCTGATCCTGGAGCTTCCGCTGAGCCCTGACAGCCCTGCAGCTCCAGCCATCTCTCACTCAGGCTTGTGCGGTGCTGCCACCAGTTCAGCTCATTCCCCTCCCCCGCTACCACTTCTCTAGGATGGTCATGTACCACCTGCCAGGTGCCAATGTACCACAGGTGGTACCTGTACTACTGGTTGAAAAGCCCTGCTATAGAGGGATCTTCTTGCCTGGGCAAAAGCCAAGCCTCTCACACTCGGGAGACCTCATAGGTTTGCATAGCCATAATGTTTTCATAGACAGCAGGATGTTCCTGGATCACCCGGGCATTCGTTGGGGCAGACTGGATCCCATCCAGCAGACACTGGTGCAAAAAGACATACTGATCCTGTGGAAAGAGAGAGAGAGAGGAGCAGGGGAGGGTTAGATAGCTGAACATGGCATAAACAATTGATTTGAGTTGCCCCACAGGGACATCAGCGGTGGTCAGAGGTATTGGCCAATTCGTTAAACACACACACACACGCACGCACACACACCCAAAACCCAGTGATGCAGAAATCACACCGGGAAATGTGGCTGTTTGTATAGCTATATGCATGTGGCAAGCTCAGTTGGGAGTTGATTCAAATGTACCCCAGTTCCTTCCAGAGCATATACCCAGGGCCTTTTTTGTCATAGAATGCTCAGAACGGAGTTCCGGCACCTTTTTTGGATGGAACCTTGTAGGGTAGGCTCGACGGGTTGTATGAGATGTGTGAGTTCCGGCACCTTTTTCTTTTACAAAAAAAGCACTGCAGATACCCATTTGCCCAGCTTTGGGGTGGGGGTGGGGGGAATGCCCAGCTGACTTGGCCTGATTTCAGAAAGCTAAGCTAGATCAGACCTGGAAGTAGTAATTGGTCCTGGAAGATCACCAGAAAAATCCATGGCTGTAACTTAGCTTGGGAGGTCAAAACAAAAACTCTTGGCACAGGGAGATCGACAGGGAATTGCAGGGCAGCAGGCGTAGCCTTTGAGGGTTGAAAAATTAATACTGCAGGAAGACAATGGCAAAAGGTTTCCTTCCTGTTGCCAGGAAAACTAAATAGATGTATTGATGCAGTCGCCAGGACTAGAGCTCAACTCCAAGGCAGCTTTGTCTTTTTCACAGTAAGTGTGAGCACCAACTGAGTGGCTTGGGAGTTAAAAAAAAGACTAATCCTATCAATCAGAATAGAGATGGAAGGGACTTGGAGGTCATCTAGTCCAACCCCTTGCTCAAACAGGAGACCCTATACCAGTGATGGTGAACCTTTTAGAGACCGAGTGCCCAAACTCCAACCCAAAACACACTTATGTATTGTCAGGTGCCGGGTGGGCGTGGTCCATTGGGTGGGCGTTGCCCATTGGGTGGGTGTGGCTGCGGTGGTAACAGCAGACTGGGTGGAACTAAAAGGTTCAATCAATCAATTCCAACTTTCCGAGATCTTTTTTTTTTCCTGCAAGAAATTGAAATTGATTGATTGAACCTTTTTTTTTTTTGCACACGTCGGAGGCCTAAAGCAAAAAGGTTTTATAAAACCCAGCTGAAGGCCTAGGACTGGGGCGATGGCGCGGGTGCCCACAGGGAGGGCTCTGCATGCCACCTATGGCATGCGTGCCATAGGTTCGCCACCATGGCCCTATACCATTTCAGACAATTGGCTCTCCAGTGTCTTCTTAAAAACCTTCAGTGATGGAGCACCTACAACTCCTGAAGGCAGGCCTGGTTTATTGTTCTAACTGTCAGGAAGTTTCTCCTTAGTTCCAGGTTGCTTCTCTCCTTGATTAGTTTCCATCCGTTGCTTCTTGTCCTGCTGTCTGGATCTTTGGAGAATAAGTTGACCCCCTCCTCTTTGTGGCAACCTCTCAAATACTGGAATACTGCTATCATGTTCCCCCTGGTTCTTCTTTTTTCTAGATTGGCCGTACCCAATTCCTACAACCGTCCTTCGTATGTTTTAGTCTCCAGGCCTTTAATCATCTTAGTTGCTCTTCTTTGCACTTTTTCCCCAAAGTCTCAACATCTTTTTCGTAATGTGGTGAGCAAAACTGAATGCAGTATTCCAGGTGTTAAAGCCTTAGTTAATAGTTAGACAGAAAATGACCAGGAAGCTCTTGATGGAAAATAAAAGCACCCCATAGAAAAAAAGACAATAGCAGTCCCTCGGGTACCGTCCCAAAAATGCTTTTCTAAAAGGCAATTGGACTTTCTGGTGTGTGCGGGTTTTTTTCCTCGAAAAATGTTTCACTTCTCATTCAAAACGTTTTTTCAGTTCTAACTGACTGGTGGGGAACGGAAGGATTTATATTCTTTGCAGTCATCCTGTCGTTAGCACTCTGAAGGTCAGTCCTTAGTTCTGAGGATCGTTGAGGCCAGTTGCGGATTTATCTGTGCCCTCAGGGTCACCTGAATCAAAGTGCAAGCGGGTGTGGAAGCTTCATGGGACGAAGGACTGTGTTGTGGACGGGAGAGAGGTGGGCTCCTATCCTTCCCTTTCTGTTGAGGCAGGCAGGGTTGTTCAATTTAACGTAGATGGCCTCTTTGACCCCCCCTTCTTCAAATACCTTTGGACCATTTTTCACACTTACAACCGTTGCCGCATCCCCGGGGTCACGTGATCAAAATTCAGGCGCTTGGCAGCTGACTCGTATTTATGACGGGTTGCCGTGTTCCCCGAGTCACACGGTCACTTTTTTTGCAACCTTCTGACCAACACAGTCAGGTGGAAAAACCTGACTCACTTGACAACTCTGTGGCTAATTTCACAACTGCCGTGATTCGCTTAACAACTGTGGCAAGAAAGGTCGTACAGTGGGACGAAACTCACTTAACCAATGTCCTGCTTAGCAACAGAAATTTTGGGCAGTGGTAGTCGTAAGTTGAGGACTACTTGTACCTGCCAACTGTACAACCTGAGAAGGGATATGGGTCAAATCCAGAGGAACTCTCAAAATGAGCGGTGGAGCATGTATGTAATTCTTCCCCCGCCACTTCTCCCTGACAAATTCTCTAAATAATTCAGAGGAAATGTTTGCCCATAGACCAGATCTGCTTCTCCATGTCACTGTTTTCCATTCTCTCACCTCATTCTGGATCATGAGTGGACGGTTCCTTCTCAGTTTCTCAACAAATGAAAAGACACCAATCTCTCCTCGGTCCTGGGCTTCACACAGGAGTGAATCTAGAGAAATAAACGTGCCTGTCCGGCCCACCCCAGCACTGGAAAGGTGGAAAAATGAAGAAGAAGAAGAAAAAAAAAGAGGCAATCAGGCATGGAGAACCTCAACTATGCTCTAGATCAGGGGTCCTCAACCTTGGCAACTCTAAGACTTGTGGACTTCAACTCCCAGCTTTGCTGGCTGAGGAATTCTGGGAGTTGAAGCCTACAAGTCTTAAAGTTGCCAAGGGTTGAGGACTCCTGCTCTAGATGTATGTTATGACTAAGGAAGACGACTTTGACAGAAATAGGCAAGAACGTTACATAAGCAAAGAGGGCTAAAATAGTCCTGGGAAGCAAAATAGTCTTTGGAAGTCACTCAGGCTGATTTGTTCCCGATTCATTGGAGCATAAGAAGAAGGTAAAGTAAAGCACACGCAAGCTTGCAAGATTCTGTTATCATAGCCCAGGGGTCGGCAACCTGAAAAAGGAAAAGAGCCACAGGGAACCGGTTCCATCACACATAAAAAAAAGTGGGAGCCGCGTGTGTACGTCCATGCACGCGCATGCGCAAAAACATTTTGCGCATGCGCAAAACGGGTTTTTCTTGCGCATGCGCGGACGTGCGCGGTTGCAATTTTTTAATGTGTGATGGAACCGGTTCCCGGTTGCGCGACGGCGACGGCCCGTTTGCAGAGCTACCGCCTCAGAGCTACCGCGCACCTCTCCAAAGGTTCGGAGAGGTGCGCACGCACCTCTCGGAATGGGCAGCGGCGCCGCTTGTTGGGAAAGCTGCCGCGGCCCGTTTGCAGAGCTGCCGCTTTCGGCAGCCTGCAAACGTGCCGTGGCAGCTTTCCCAACAAGCGGCGCCGCTGCCCGTTCGCGCGGAGGTGCGCGCGCACCTTTTCAAAGGTTTGGGGAGGTGCGCGCGCACCTCTCTGAATGGGCAGCGGCGCCGCTTGTTAGGAAAGCTGCCGCGGCCCGTTTGCAGAGCTGCCACTTTCGGCAGCCTGCAAACATGCCGCGCCAGCTTTCCCAACAAGCGCCGCCGCTGCCCGTTCGCGCGGAGGTGTGCGCGCACCTCTCCAAAGGTTTGGGGAGGTGCGTGCGCACCTCCGCCCATTCAGAGAGGTGCGCGTGCACCTCTCCAAACGGGCGGTGCCACTCTCCATTTGGAGAGCTGCGCGCGCACCACTGCCCGTTCGAAGAGGTGCGCGCGCACCGGGCGGCTGGGAGCCGCAGGAGACGGCTCAAAGAGCCGCATGCGGCTCCGGAGCCGCGGGTTGCCGACCCGTGTCATAGCCTATGAGGGTGAAAGTTCCTTCTCCAAGCTTGTGGGTTGGTTTCCAAACGTTTCGTTACCAGGCTAGGTAACACCTTTAGCAGAGTTTAGGGGACGTCAGTGTCAATGTTCTCCTGTTTATAAGGGCTTCAGGTGTGGGTGTGTCAAGTGAGGGTCTTCT
Organism: Vipera berus; assembly: GCF_964194415.1. Classification (NCBI taxonomy): domain Eukaryota; kingdom Metazoa; phylum Chordata; class Lepidosauria; order Squamata; family Viperidae; genus Vipera; species Vipera berus. Next base: position 55,714,570 of record NC_138210.1, on the reverse strand, counting down.
GATGGGTCTTGTGATGGGTCAGGTGTGAGTCATCAGTGAGAGGCTTGTGATGGGTCTTGTTATGGGGAGGTTACCTCAGGCCAGGGTCATTAGGAGGTGAACTGCTGGTGGGGGGAGGAGGGGGTTTGCGTGGGTCGTTTGAGGGTCGGTGCTGTCTCTGGTTGGCTGTGTGGTTGATTTGGATCCTGAGGGGTTCGTAGGCTGGCTGTAGGTCAAGGTGTCTGCTGATGGAATTGCTTGTGATTGGCCGGGCTTCGATGAACTCACAAGCCTGGCAGGTGGTAGCATGGCCGATGATTTCGGTGTTGCTCCAATGGAACTGGTGTTGTTTGGTGTCAGTAGGGGTAGACATTATAGCCTATCTCAATAAAGTATAGCTCTAGTTTTGGGTGGCGTTGATTTCCCAGCCTGGTCTATCTAGTGAGGCAGACACCATGGGAGATATTCTAGATCAGCCTTATTCAGCCTGGGGCCCTCTAGATATCTTGAACTTCAACATCCATCATCCCCAACCAGCATGACCTATATGACTTTCTCGGTGCTTGATTTATTGGAAAGTGAAGGGAGACTGAAGCCCTCAGCGGAGAAGATCCTAATCAATAGTGCCACCTTGCTTAGAAAGAAGAGTCACTCTGAGCAGATCCATTGGAGAAGATCTCAGTAATGAGTGTCCCACCTTCCCTTGGTTTTTTTCTTGCCCCGGACCTTCTCACTCCCACTTGATGTACCTGCAGTGAACCAGAACTGGCCCATTATCCTTCATTTTGTCCAAGTCCTGCCTGACAAGATCTCGGAAACGAAGAATGGTGTCTGTGGTTTGGGGCACTCCATGATCTGGCCATGATGTGTAGTGATAATGCCTAGCATGGAGAACTTCAGACGTGCTCACCTGTTAATAATAATAATAATAATAATAATAATAATAATAATAATAATAATAATAATAATAATAATAATAATAATAATAATAATAATAATAATAATAATAATAAAAATAAAGTTGGAAGGGATCTTGGAGGTCACCTAGTCCTGACCTTCCTTCTCAGACAGGAAACCCTAAGTATACCATTTCAGACAAATGGCTGTCCAGTCTCTTCTTAAAAACTTCCAGCTTTTGGAGGCAGGTTGTTCCACTAGTTAATTGTTCTAACTGTCAGGAAGTTTCTCCTTAGTTCTAGGTTGCTTCTCTCCTTGACTAGTTTCCATCCATTGCTTCTTGTCCTGCTTTCAGGCGCTTTGGAGAATAGCTTGACTGCCTCTTCTTTGTGGCAGCCCCTGAGATATTGGAACACTGCTATCATGTCACCCCTCGCCCTTCTCTTCGTTAAACTAGACATATCCAATTCCAGCAACCGTTCCTGGAATTATGTGTTGAGAAACACATAATTCAGATATTCCCCAAACCAAGACACAAATTTGGGGGAGTACGATTTTCCCCCCCTTGTACTTGGGAACTCTTGATATTCACCCATGCCTACTCCCCTTTCTTTTTCCCCTACATCCCTTTTTGGCTCCCATAGGTACCTGAGCATGGGAAATAATGGTGTATTTTTCCCTTGGGCTGTCAAGGTGGAAGTCACTTGAAAAGGATTGAACCAGGTAGCACTTCTTGCGGCATGTTAAGCTCAGAAGGAGAAGGCAGCTTTGAGTCTCAATCACTCACCTGCTTGATGCAGAAGTCACGGACAGACCAATCAGGGAGTATGGTTTCTGTCATAACAGACACAGTAATGTTATCATAGGTGCAGGGGGTGTAGTCCAAGGGCCAATAGTGTTCACATTTCACCTGGTCAGGAGAAAAATTGGAAGGACATTTGATGGGATTTGTAGCACTGGGGACAAGTGGTAAAGTTATGAGATGCCTGTCAAATTGGGTGTCAACCACCCCACTCAGTCATCTAGCACAGGGCTTTTCAACCAGCGGTATGGGTACCACCTGTGGTACATTGGCACCTGGCAGGTGGTATGCAACCATCCTAGAAAAGTGGTAGCGGGGGAGAGGAATGAGCTGAAGCGGTGGCAGCACCGCACAAGCCTGAGCGAGAGACGACTGGAGCTGCAGGGCTGTCAGGGCTCAGCAGAAGTGCCAGGATCAGCACCAGGCTCCAGCTGAAGCTCGGCGCTGATCCTGGCGCTTCTGCTGAGCCCAGAAGAAGCGCCGATCAGCTGGAACGTTGCAGCATCTCCAGGGTTTTGTGATTTACATTCAGATGCTTGGCAACTGATTCATATTTATGACGGTCACGGTGTCCCAGGGTCATGTGAAGTGACCGAAACATGCTGCAACCACCCAGCAGATGGGGGGGGGGGATAAAAACCGAACATACCCCCACCCCACCCCCGCTGCCAATCCTCAACAGAAATGCTCACAACAATGAAAACCTCGGACAGAAGGAAGAGCGCCGCCGGGCGGGCAGGCAGGTGTCTTGCTCGGCTGTGGCTTGGGAGGCATTTTTTCCAGTGCCATTGTAACTTCAAACAGTCTCTAAGCGAACTGTTGTAAGTCGAGGACTACCTGTACTTCATCACTGTTTTCCTTTTTTTTTGGTCATCAAGTTTTTGACACCTTGCTAGGCGACTGGTGGTACTCGGATGTTGCCCCATCTTAAAAGTGGCACAATGGGTGAAAAGGTTGAAAAGCCCTGCTCTAGCAAAGAAACACTCCTGGCCATTTGTTTTACCGAGACTGTACTTTAAATGATTACAGAAGTGGTGTAAGCTAAACCTGAGGAAAGGAAAGTTCATTTTCACTCCCCCCACCCCCTCTGGCCATCCCCCACTCCCCCAGTTATCTGCAAATGTCCTGTTGTGACTCAGGGCCAGCCTGTGGGTCCGACAGCCGGCTCCGATGTATCGGATGACTCAGATGTGGGGGAGGAGGGAAACGAACCGGCTGATGATGATTTGGAGGCTTTGCAGAGTCCTCAGCCGGGGACCTCTTCTCAGCTGCGTGAGCCCGAGAGTGCGGAGGAAGATGACCCACAGCTGGCCCTGTTCAAGGACGCCCGACGCAGGAGGCAGTCGAGCAGGAACAAACAAAGAAAGGCTGTGAGACTCCTCGGGAGGAGGCACAGGGAGACCACGCCCTGAGCTCTCTATAAAAGGAGTGTTTGGGGAGGGGCTGGTTGCTGAAAGCAACTTTTCCGCTTGAGAAGACAAGCTCTTGTGTTTTTGTTAACTGCGTAATTAAATCTTGGCAGATGCCTTTTAGCCTTGGAAGCTCTCCAGTCTCTTCTTCTTAAATAGGGGTTTGCCTTTACAAGGCCAGAAGAGGGCTGGTTCAGAACAGTTTGCTTTCAGCCCCCACCCCTTATTACTACGATGGAGCAGCTTCTTGCCGAGAATGCCCAGCTCACTCAGCAACTTACTTTGCTGGCAGCTCAGGTGGCTCAACTGCAAGCTCAGGTACATGCTGCACCCCCACCCAGGAGGAAATGTCAGATAGCTATGCCGGATAAATTTGCTGGTAATCCAGAACTGTTTCCTGCCTTCCTGGGACAATGCCAGCTTTTTATCAGCGTGAGAGCAGTTGATTTCCCCACTGACCGAGATAAGGTGGGATTCGTGTTGAGCCTTCTGTCGGGAGATGCAGCTCGTTGGGGCACGCCTCTGTTGGCACAGCCTAGCCCTTTGTTGGATAACTTTGGGGGGTTTTGTGACCATATGCGCCTCATGTACGAGGACCCGATTAAGGCGCAGACTGCCACCCGACGCCTGAAAGTTTTGAGGCAGGGTCAGCGCCCTCTACAGGCCTATATCAGCGATTTCCGGCTGCTTAGCCAGGATTCCGCCTGGAATGAGGCTGCGCTCGTGGATGCCTTTCAGGATGGCTTGTCAGAGGAGATGTTGGATGAGCTGGCCCGCGTGGACATTCCCTCAGATCTGAATGGGCTGATCCATCTTTGTCTGCGGATCGATGCCCGGTTGCAGCAGCGAAAGAGTCGCCGTGCCACCCCACAGACCCCTGCCGCCCCTGTTGTGCGGGAGCCCCCAGTCCAGAGGGAGGAGCCAATGGAGCTGGGTGCCGCCAGGTCCCGTCTATCGGTGACGGAAATGGACAGACGACGATCGGAGGGGTTGTGTTTTTACTGTGGGGACCCTGGACATTTGGCTGCTTCTTGTCCAAAGAAGCGTCAGCGGGCATCAGTGACCAAGCCGGCCCTGAGAAAGTCCCCTGCTTTGCTGTCGGGAAACGGCCCGAGCCCGATCTAGACGGTGTGAAAGATCGGGCGACCCACAACGACCACGCCGAGCGATGCCGTTCCGACGGTGCCTGTGAACCTTCACGGCATTTGATTTTGGAGGCACGTCTGATCCTTCCTGGCAAGCCAGAGGGGATTCCGGTCCATGCCTTAATTGACTCTGGGGCTACCACTAACTTTATGGATTCGGCCTTTGTGGCCAAATGGGCTGTTCCCCAGTGTCCAGTGGATCCGCCCATGCTTGTGGAGACCATCGATGGTCGAGTGCTCCTGTCCGGGCCTATTACGGCCGCCACGCAACCCGTGTGTATGGCCATCAGTACCCATGTGGAGGCCATTCAGTTCTACGTCACTTCGGAACTGCACTTCCCCGTGGTCTTGGGACTGGCGTGGCTCCGGGCGCATGATCCACAGATCTATTGGTCTCAGAACTTGGTCACCTTCCCAAGTTTGCAGTGCGTGGACCACACCCGCCATATCTGTGCCGGCCAGGTGGAGGGTTCCCCAGGGGTTTCCTTGCCTCCCGAACTGTCCGACTTTGCTGACGTGTTCAGCGAGTCAGAGGCGGACCAATTACCCCCGCACAGGCCCTACGACTGCTCCATTGACCTAGTCCCTGATGCGCCTCTCCCAGTGGGGCGTTTGTACTCCATGTCGGAGCCCGAGTTGGCTGCATTGCGGGACTTCCTGACAAAGAACTTGGCTCGTGGTTTCATCCGGCCCTCGTCCTCGCCAGTGTCTGCGCCCGTGCTCTTCGTCAAAAAGAAGTCGGGCGAGTTACGGCTTTGCTGTGACTACCGGAAACTCAACGCTATCACGGTGCGTAACCGCTACCCGCTGCCCCTCATCCCCGAGCTCTTGGACCGACTCCGGGAGGCTCAGATCTTCACGAAACTGGACCTGCGTGGAGCTTACAACCTCGTCAGGGTTTGGCCGGGTGATGAGTGGAAGACGGCGTTTGGTACTCGCTATGGACATTTCGAGTACACGGTGATGCCGTTTGGCCTGACCAACGCCCCCGCTGTGTTTCAGCATTTTATGAATGACATCTTTCGGGATCTGTTGGACCAGTTTGTTGTGATTTACCTGGACGACATCCTGATTTACTCCCCGTCGCGTGAAGCGCATCATCAGCATCTCCGTCAGGTCCTGCAGCGCCTCCGGAAACATCGGCTGTTTGCCAAGTTGGAGAAGTGCCAGTTCTACCAGGTGACCATTGATTTCTTGGGCCACCGCATTTCTCCTGAGGGCATCGCCATGGAACCGAGTAAAGTTGAGTCGTTGCAGAGTTGGCAACCCCCGCGTCGCGTGAAGGATGTTCAGCGACTTCTTGGATTTGCCAACTACTATCGGACATTCATCCCTGGCTTTGCTGCCTTGACAGCCCCCCTCACCCGGCTCCTGCAGAAGAAGACTCGGTTCCAGTGGAACGCCCCCGAACAACAGGCGTTCCAAGCTTTGAAGGACGCCTTCATGAAGGAGCCCATCTTGAAGCATCCTGACCCGCAACGGCCGTTTGTCGTGGAGGCGGACGCCTCCGACATTGCCATTGGGGCCGTGTTACTCCAGGCAGCGACGCCCAACGGTACCCTTTTCCCTTGCGCGTATCACTCTCGGAAATTGAATCCCTCGGAGCGCAACTATACCATCTGGGAGAAGGAGCTGCTGGCCATCAAGGCGGCGTTCGAGGCTTGGAGGCATCATCTGGAGGGGGCGCGGCATCAAATCGAGGTCCGGACGGACCACAAGAATCTGGAAAGCCTGCAGACCGCTCGGAATTTGAACCAACGCCAGATCCGGTGGTCCCTCTTCTTTGCGAGGTTTGACTTCCGGGTGCGGTACATACCAAGCGGGCACAACCAGAGAGCGGATGCTCTGTCCAGGAAGCCCGAGTACACCCGAGTGGAAGACAAGCTTCCGCCCAGGACAGTGATCCCCGTCGAGTCTTTTGCTGCGGTGCGGGAGCCGGTGGATATACGGGCTCGGATCCGGGAGGCGCAGCAGCAGGAGGCGTGGGTGGCTCAGCGGAAGGAAGAGGTGGGGCCAGATTCGCCTTGGTCGGTCACGGATGGACTCCTGTATTATCGTGACCGGCTCTATGTTCCAGGAGGGCCACTCAGGGGACTCATCCTCAGCCAATGTCATGATAACCCGGCTGCGGGGCATTTTGGCCTGTTCAAGACTCTGAACCTGGTCTCCCGTACATTCTGGTGGCCCCGAGTCCGACACGATGTCCAGTCTTATGTCACCTCCTGCGTCCCATGCAGGCAGGCCAAGTCAGCGACAGGGGCCCCGCCTGGTTTACTGCAGCCTTTGCCAACGCCCAAGAGACCCTGGGGGGCTGTGTCCATGGACTTTCTGACGGATCTACCCCCATCCTCCGGCTTCACGACAGTGTTTGTGGTGGTGGACATGTTGACCAAGATGGCGCACTTCATCCCCTGTCGCGGCTTACCGTCAGCTCGCGCCACTAGTCGCATGTTCATCCAACAGGTGTTCCAGCTGCACGGCCTTCCCGATAGAGTCGTCTCCGATAGGGGGGCCCAGTTTACAGCCCGCTTCTGGCAGGAGTTGATGCGGGCGTTGGACATTAAGGTTTGCCTCTCGTCCGCGCATCATCCTCAGACCGACGGGGGTACCGAGAAGGTCATCGGCATCTTAGAGCAGTATCTGCGCTGCTACGTTAACCTGCAGCAGGACAATTGGGTGGACTATTTGGCCATAGCCGAGTTTGCCTTTAACAACTCGCAGCACACCTCCACGCAGATGACACCGTTCTTGGCCAACGTGGGTTATCACCCCCGGTTTTTCCCCCTTTCTCCCGTGGACTCACCGGAGCCGGCAGCGAACGAATTCATGGCGGAGTTACAGGCGATCCATCGGTTGGTGCGACGGCAGCTGGAGAAGGCCAAGGCCGACTACAAGAGGTTCGCCGATCGGTCGAGAAGGGATACGCCTCCATTATCGGTGGGGGATCGGGTCTGGCTGTCCACCAGGAACCTACCATCCACTCGGCCGGCGAGGAAGTTGGACCACCGTTACCTTGGACCGTTCCCAGTCGAGGCCATCATCAACCCGGTCGCCTATCGTTTAACTCTGCCACGTTCCCTGCGCGTGCACCCCGTCTTCCATCGGTCCTTGTTGGTCCCCGAACAACCGGCTTGTCCACTTCGCCAAGCGGAACCTCCCCCATCAGGACCTCGTGATGGCGACAGCACCCCCGAGTACGAGGTCGCCAGCATCAGGGATTCCCGCTGGCTGAAAGGTCGCTTCCAGTACCTGATCGAGTGGAAAGGGTACGGGCCGGAGGACTTCACATGGGAAGACGCGACCGCCGTTCATGCCCCTGCGTTGGTGACTGCTTTTCACGAACAGTTCCCATCCCGACCGCATCCGGATCGGCAGACCCGGGGGAAGGGCCCTGCGGTGCGGGATAGTGTTGTGACTCAGGGCCAGCCTGTGGGTCCGACAGCCGGCTCCGATGTATCGGATGACTCAGATGTGGGGGAGGAGGGAAACGAACCGGCTGATGATGATTTGGAGGCTTTGCAGAGTCCTCAGCCGGGGACCTCTTCTCAGCTGCGTGAGCCCGAGAGTGCGGAGGAAGATGACCCACAGCTGGCCCTGTTCAAGGACGCCCGACGCAGGAGGCAGTCGAGCAGGAACAAACAAAGAAAGGCTGTGAGACTCCTCGGGAGGAGGCACAGGGAGACCACGCCCTGAGCTCTCTATAAAAGGAGTGTTTGGGGAGGGGCTGGTTGCTGAAAGCAACTTTTCCGCTTGAGAAGACAAGCTCTTGTGTTTTTGTTAACTGCGTAATTAAATCTTGGCAGATGCCTTTTAGCCTTGGAAGCTCTCCAGTCTCTTCTTCTTAAATAGGGGTTTGCCTTTACAAGGCCAGAAGAGGGCTGGTTCAGAACATGTCCAATCAGTTGCTTGCAGGCCTTTTTTTGTCATAGAACGCTCAGAATGGAGTTCCGGCACCTTTTTTGGATGGAACCTTGTAGGATAGGCAAGGCAGGTTGTATGACGTGTGTGTTCTGGCACCTTTTTCTTTTACAAAAAAGCACTGGTTGCTTGTATATTGTTTAGGAAACAGGTGCTGGGTTTCCAGCTCTGCATATCCTTACTTGACCTTGGCTGGCTGGAGCTTCTCACGTGACTCAGCTGAGCTTCCATTCTCACCTTCTCCCTTTCATTCCAAAATTTCCCTTCCCATCCCCTCCCCCCCCAACAATGGCTGCCAGCTCATGAAGCCTGGATGGCTGAGATGCAGCCATGGCATTTGGATTCTGAGATTAAAAAGAGCAAAACCTTTCAAAGCCCAGCACTGCATCCCTCCAGCACATGCTTGGTGCTGAAGCAAAGGGCCATCCTCACCCTTCCGTTCTCAACGCAATTTGTGAGCATGACTATGGTGGTGATCCGCTGCTCCCATATCATGCGCCAGAAGTCACGGAGCGTGGCAGGCAGTGGTCCCTGCGCCGCGATGAACTCCTTCTCCTTCTTGCAGCCCTTGGGAGGGGAGAGGTGTTACATCAGTTTATATCTACATACACACAAAAACATTTGCTCATTTTTAAAAAAAATCATTGTTGTACTTCTAAAAAAGCGTTGCATGTTGTGCTCAAGGCTGCCTTGGTCAAAATGAAGCGTTGCTCTGAGACTCGGGAGAAGTCAACAAAACAATTGTTTCCGAAAGGCAGAGTGATGTCTACTTATGCCCCTGCACGTGGACTGAAATTGCATTACTTTCCATTAAGTCATTAGGAGCACATAGGCTCCCAGACTAATAGATCCCAAAGAGGAGAACACAATTTAGAGATGACCGTCTACGGGAGCTGGCCTAAAAGCAAGCACTTTGATATGTGGTGCTCATTTATGACGGGCGAAGCCGAAGCAGACTCTCAAAGTGGCCTTTGTTAAGTGAAGATGAAAGGTTTGGAGGGGGAAAAAAATAGAGTCCAAATTACATTAGACGTCAAAGGGCAAACATATATTGCATCAAATGGAAATAATACTTCCAGTTAGCTGTATCAGTGGCAGAAAATGGGGAGAGGCAACTATTTTCAGGGTGGAGATCATATTTGGCTTTTGGGCTGCAGGGCTGAAATCCAAAAAAAAAGGTGTATCAAAATAACAGGATCCAGGACACCCGCATTTGTTGTCATTAGCACCGTATGTTCAAATGTAGTGAAATGTATGATCAAATATGGTGAAATTGCTGCAGCTTCCAAAAAAGCCTACACGGTCCTAGGTTGCATTAATAGAGGGATAGAATTAAGATCACGTGAAGTGTTAATACCACTTTACAATGCCTTGGTAAGGCCACACTTGGAATACTGCATCGAGTTTTGGTCGCCACGATGTAAAAAAGATGTTGAGACTCTAGAAAGAGTGCAGAGAAGAGCAAGAAAGACGATGAGGGGGCTGGAGGCTAAAATATATGGAGAATGTTTGCTGGAATTGGATGTGCCTAGTCTAGTGAAAAGGACTAGGGGATGACAGGATACACGTGTTCCAATATGTCAGGGGCTGCCACAAGGAAGAGGGAGTCAAGCTCTTCTCCAAAGCAACTGAAGTCAGGACAAGAAGCAACGGATGGAAACTAACCAAGGAGAGAAGCAACCTGGAACTAAGGAGAAATTTTCCTGATACTTAGAACAATTAGTCAGTGGAATCAGAAGTTGTAGGTGCTCCCACACCGGAGGTTTTTAAGAAGGGATTGGACAACAATTTATCTGAAATAGTATAGGGTTTCCTGCCTGAGCAGGGGGTTTGACTAGAAGACCTCCAAGGTCCCTTCCGTTGTTCTGTTCTGTTCTGAATATGGCTATGATCCATTACATAATCATTTCTCTCTTCTGTTGCACTAAAAATGGCAATTCACTAGCAACTATGAAAGGCTTCTGGATATAACATCCAGTATCAGGGTTGCACATTATTCATCTTGACATTTGGAATTAATTTGGAATGCTTTAAACATGTCCCAGCATGAGCAGTTCAGGGAGTCAAACTGGCTTCCATCTACTTTTTCAGCACTCTTAGCCAACATCGCATCCCAAAAAGGCAGTAGCGAAGACATACAGGCATGTAGCTAGCATTGATGTAGTCTGAATAGGGATCTTCTTGCTTGAGGGTGAGATGGACTCGTGCATGGTCATCTGTGGAGAAAGAACCAAAAATGGCACTCAGGAGAAGATTGAGAGCAAAAGAATAGTAGTGAAGATAAGAAACACATAGGACCTCAGTCTTTCTGGTTGAAATCCAGCATTGTCTCCATTATATTACATTGACCCAGAATTCTAGATAAAAATTCTAGTGATTCTCAAGCACTAGTGTAGAGCATTAAAGTGTCCTCTGTGGAATGTTCAAAGTTCAAGCAGGATCTTTTACATTGAGTGTAATGGGTGAAATTCTGGAACAAAAATATAGGCAAAGCTTGCCAAACACAGCTTTTGGAATGCTATTCAATTCTTTTACCATTACTGGCCATAAGAGGCACTTGTATTTTCTTCTAGGTAATGACACAACATGTCCTCTGTCCAGTTGGTGAAAAAGAAAACTCATAGGACATTATTTTACCAAGAGTATAAACTTTACTGAATATACCATATTGGCACAATCAAAGCGAAACCAGCTCTGGGTTTCCCACGCAAAAGCTAGCATAGTTAATTCCCCCTTTTCCCTATGGGCCACCCATAATCCATTACGTCCACCAATCACTTCTTTCCACATTGTTATGGGTACCAGCGGCCATGCTAATCCACCTGCTCAAAATGTCCTTGGGTTGGAGCACTGTCTGACGGGAACTGGTGATGCCCAGATGCAATTCCCTCTGCCCATGCATTTCATCCCACCCTCCTCCCTTTTCTTTGTCAAGCTGCGAGCAAAACAGAATATAGGTGAGAGTGCAAATTAGTCTTGACAGTGTGTATATGTCAGAGATGTCTACAGGGTGGTCAAAAATATCGGGCTGGGGGAAAGGGCTTGGATCACACAACTGCCAGTTTGACTTTTTGACCCTTTTGCAGATGCTCCTGGAGTGTGTTGAGTTTCTGTCTTCCCCCTTTTTGTGTGTGTGTCTATGTGTGGTAGGGATACGGTGGCTCAGTGGGTTAGGACGCTGACTTGTTGATCAGAAGGTCGGCAGTTTGGTGGGTCGAATCCCGAGTGCCGTGTAACAGAGTGAGTGCCTGTTACTCGTCCCAGCTTCTGCCAACCTAACAGTTCGAAAGCATGTAAAAATGCAAGTAGAAAAATAGGGACCACTCCAGTGGGAAGGTAACAGCGTTCCATGCGCCTTTGGCGTCTAGTCATGCCGGCCACATGACCACAGAGACATCCTCGGACAAGCGCTGGCTCTTCAGCTTTGAAACGGAGATGAGCACCGGCCCCTAGAGTTGGAAACAACTAGCACGCATGTGCGGGGGAACCTTTACCTTTACCTTTACCTTTGTGTGGTGGAATGTAGTCTGGAGTCCTAAGAGGGAAAGACTGCTTCCCAGAGGACAAAGAATCAGTGGAGCTTGGAATATCTAATAGGTAGGAAGTGGGCAAAGATGGGGCCTCCCTATCAGTTTACAGAGTATATCTATATTTATGCATAATTGTTTTAATCTGGCAAGATTCTGTCTGTTGGGTAACAACAATAAATTGCGATAGCGCTTAGATTTACATACTTCTCCATAGTGCTTTCCAGCAGTCTCTGAGCGATTTATAATGTCAGCCTATTGGCCCCAACAATCTGGGTCCTCATTTGGCCGATCTCAGAAGAATGAAAGGCTGAGTCAACCTTGAGCTCATTCAAGATCAAACTCTGGACTGTGGGCAGAGTTAGCCCGCAATACTGCATTCTAGCCACTGCCCCACCAGGGTTTTATATGCCACCAGTATAAAGGTAGTCCTCAAAAGCAACTCAATGTGTCATTATTTGTTCATGGGGCCTGACGTTGTTGTGATTCAGCATCAGCCTGTGGTTTCGGCAGCTGAGTCGGACAATTCTGAAGAGGAGGAGGAGGAGGGGTTTGGAGAGCCTTTGGTGTCAGAGGAAGGTTCTGATGCACCACAGAACTCTCAGCCAGGCCCCTCCATCTTGTTCCTCCTCAGACCCAGCTGTGTGAGCCTGAAAGATTGGAAGAAGACGATCTACAGCTGGCTCTGTTCAGGGATGCTAGGAGCAGGAGGCAATCTAGCAGAACTGAGCAAAGGAAAGCAATGAGGCAACTCGGGAGAAGGCAATGAGAAGCCACGCCTTGAGACTGCTGTTTAAAAGGGGAATGTGTGGGAGGTGCTGGTTGCTGAAGGCAACCGTTTGAAAAGCTTCTGATAAAGTCTTGGTCTGTGTTTGTTTAACTTTTGTTTGAACTTTTTCGTTTAGCTTTTGCAAATAAATTTGGGTGGATTAGTTCCAGCCTATTGAATATAAAAAGGGGTTGTCCCTGACATTCCAACAGGGCCGGTCGTAGGCTGGAACAGAACAATTGTGTTTGTGTAGTAGTGCACAGGGAAGCATAGGGCACACTGCATATACCCTATTCTGGGTCTTCTAAGCCGGAGGCAGAAGGGCGTAGAATGGAACTATGCATCCGTTCAATTGGAGGCCATTGGGCAGCTCACGATTCACAGTTCAAGAGGCTGCTTGACTGTATCTGCCCCAAAGATGCTTTCAGTAGTCCAATGGCCTCTTCAAGCCCAGTTTTAAAGTCAACCCTCCTTTTACTGACTTCATCCTCCACCCCAGACTGGATCTCATTCTGGTTATTTTCCTGCAGATGGACAGAGAGAGAGAGAGCCCCTTCCGAAGGGGCTCATTCCGATGGGATGGAAAAAAATAAAATAATGAAAAGGCTTGCGAGGTAAGGGAACGGAACTTACATGGCAGAACGTTGCTATAGCGATTCTTAGCTTGATTTTCATGCTGCTGGGCGACACTCTGGAGCTGAGCTGTCCCCGTGTCCTGCAGTTGCTATTATGCAGACAAGGAAAGAAGAAATATTGACTCAGTAAAGCAGGGCACAGAGGGCTTCCAAAATAAGACAAAGCAAAAGCAAATGGCGAAAACAAGCCGTCAAGCAAGAGTGTTACTATATTGGAAATCGTCTTCCTTTCAATAACGGAATAACAGAGTTGGAAGGGACCTTGAAGGTCTTCTAGACCAGGGCTTTTCACGTTTTTCACCCACTGTACCACTTTTAGGATAGGGCAACATCCGAGTACCACCAGCCGCCTAGCAAGGTGTCAAAAACTTGATGACCAAAAAAAAAAGGAAAAAGGAAAAAAGTGATGAAGTACAGGTAGTCCTCGACTTACAACAGTTCGCTTAGTGACTGTTCAAAGTTACAATGGCACTGGGAAAAGTGCCCCCCAAGCCACAGCCGAGCAAGACACCTGCCTGCCCGCCCAGCGGCGCTCTTCCTCCTGTCCGAGGTTTTCATTGTTGTGAGCATTTCTGTTGAAGATTGGCAGCGTGTGTGTGTGTGTGGAGGGGTGTTTGGTTTTTATTCCCTCCGTCTGCTGGGTGGTTGCAGCAGGTTTTGGTCACTTCACATGACACTGGGACACCGTGACCGTCATAAATATGAATCAGTTGCCAAGCATCTGAATGTAAATCACAAGACCCTGGAGATGCTGCAACATTCCAGCTGATCGGTGCTTCTTCTGGGCTCAGCAGAAGTGCCAGGATCAACGCGAGCTCCAGCTGGAGCCAGGCGCTGATTCTGGTGCTTCCGCTGAGCCCTGACAGCCCCGAAGAAGATCCTGGCGCTTCCACTAAGCCCTGACAACCCTGCAGCTCCAGCCATCTCTCGCTCAGGCTTGTGCAGTGCCACCGGTTCAGCTCATTCCCCTCCCCAGCTACCACTTTTCTAGGATGGTCGTGTACCACCTGCCAGGTGCCAATGTACCACAGGTGGTACCCGTACCATTGGTCGAAAAGTCCTGCTCTAGTCCAACCCCTTGAGCAAGCAGGAGACCTGTCCAATCCCTTCTTAAAAGCCTCCAGTGTTGGAGCACCTACAACTTCTGGAGGCAAGTTGTTTCACTGGTTGATTGTTCTTACTGTCAGGAAGTTTCTCCTTAGTTCTAGGTGGCTTCTCTTTTTGTTCAGTTTCCATCCGTTGCTTCTTCTTGTCCTGCCTTCAGGCGCTTTGGAGAATAGCTTGACTCCCTCTTCTTTGTGGCAGCCCCTCAAATATTGGAACACTGCTATCATGTCACCCCAGTTCTTCTTTTCACTAGGCTAGACATACACCATTCCTGCAAACATTCTTCACATGTTTTAGCCTCCAGCTCCCCCGCCCCCCAATCATCTTTATTGCTCTTGTCCGCACTTTTTCCAGCATCTCAACATTTTTTTTGATATTGTGGTGACCAAAACTGGATGCAGTATTCCAAGTGTGGTCTTACCAAGGCGTTATAAAGCAGTAGTATCACTTCTTGTGATCTTGATTCTATCCACACCTTCGCTCCTTGTTCTCAACCTTTTTCCGATGTGTCAGTTTAGAATAAGTCCCACGAAGTCTATTGACATTTAATGCTAACAGGATGAGGATAGACATCCTCCCAACCAGTTGCTTCGCAGTTGTGCTAGGTTACAAATCCCAACATCCTCAGCCATCATGCCTTGGGATTGATGGTCGCCTCAATTGTTGAAGATGCAGAGATTTCTTAAAAATTGGAGAGGTCCGAGGCGATTTTATCTGAAATCCACCCACAACAACTCCATTCCTTTGCATCCTAGATCAAAGGAATTGTAGGTAGTCCTCGTCTTACAAGAGTTCCTTTAGTGACCATTCAGAGTGTTATGTACTGGGTTCGTTGCTTGATGACGAAGACGAGGCGAGTGAGTTCAGCAAAGATCATTGTTTATTGCTTGCAGGATCTGAACTGAGGAACAGGGCTGCGAATGCAGCAATTTATACCCTGGACTCTAGGCGGTGGCCAATAGGTTTACAGCAACCTATTGCCGCCCTAGAGGCAACCAATAGCAGTGCTGGAGACGGGTTGTCTGAGGAGCTAGGAGCCGTTAGCCAGCTTCCTTGCTCAAGCAACCTTCCAGCAATTACCCACGTGGTGTTCCCTTAACAAAACAAGCCCAATACATTACACAAAGTTACAAGAGCACTGAAAAGTGTCACTTATGACCGTTTTTCATAGTTACGACCTTTGCAGCATCCCCATGGCCACGTGATCAAAATTCAGACACTGGGCAACTGGAATGAATTTTGCCCCAGGGTTATGTGATCATCACCTAACAACAGTGGCAAGAAAAACTGTAAACTGGGGCAAATGCCACACTTAACAAATAAAATTTTGGCCTCAATTGCAGTCGTAGGTCTACATGTGCTTTTTGTCCACCGAAGCCAATGATTCCATGCATGAAAATTGGGGGAGAAACACAAAATACTGAAAAGTGATTTCCTTGAATGAAATTCTGAACCATGTTTTGACTGGATCCAGCTCGGGTGTGGAGTTGGACAATTGTTTCCCTTCCTCACCCCACAACCCATGCTCCCCCTGGGGGAAAAAAAGGCCTTCCCTAAGTGAACGCGGTGGCTCAGTGGGTTACGACGCTGAGCTTGTCGATCAGATGGTCGGCAGTTTGGCGGGTCAAATCCCGAGTGCCGCGTAACAGAGTGAGCGCCTGTTACTCGTCCCAGCTTCTGCCAACCTAGCAGTTCAAAAGCACGTAAAAATGCAAGTAGAAAAATAGGGACCACTACGGTGGGAAGGTAACAGCGTTCCGTGTGCCTTTGGCGTCTAGTCATGCCGGCCACATGACCACGGAGACGTCCTCGGACAAGCGCTGGCTCTTCAGCTTTGAAACGGAGATGAGCACCGGCCCCTAGAGTCGGAAACGACTAGCACGCATGTGCGGGGGAACCTTTACCTTTACCTTTTTAAGTGAACCTATTAAGTGAAGCCAGACTGATAATATCTGGGAATCCATGATTCATACCTGGTGCTAGACAAACCAGACATTTCAGCAGATACGGTGAAAAAGTTATACAAGAATACAACACACTACAGAGGACCACTGAGCTCTGATGCTGTTGCCAAATCTTCCCCATGGCAGCCACAAGATGTGTGGGCTTAAACTGCAAGAAATCCCAGGAAGCATTGTTATTGCTGAGGATTCCTAAAATCCATAAATGTGAAAGGTACTGGGAGAAGGCTAACGGGCGTTTTCATCTGGATAGGTGAGAAAATCTGTTGCTTAGTGTCTGTTTATTTAAAATATGCCTTTCTGAAGCTTCTGAGGTCTTAAAAAAAAACAGCTATTACGCCAGAATTTTTAACAACCCTCAAAAATGGAAAGCGACTCTTTCCCAAACATTATTGTTGCAGATTTCTCTTTCGTAAGATGTATTGAGATGAATAAGATGAGGTTATAAACATTCCAGCAATCTGAATTGCTGATAATGGGGATATTTGCAGTGGGTTGCTTATATAACAAACTCCTGAGTTGTCATCAGTCTGGAAACTCTTATACCCAGCCAGAACAGAGGTGCTAACAAATGGAAGAAAACTGAGGACGTATTAATATAAAAAGCTGAATACGATACAGGGTAGTTGAGATTTGGAGCACTCCTTTTTAACAAATATATTTGAGGGTAGGACGAGGAAAGGGATCAATCAGATTAGAGCTTACTATGACAATTGATGTTTACTTGTTCATATTTGCAATGCGTGCCCCCAATCCAATTGAACCAAGTGGAAATTCAAGCTTTGCAGAAGTAAAATTGAAAACCACAATAGTTTCTAAGAACAGTGAACACGGTGGTTGCAAGTTAATTTAGGAAGTATCAACAACTCAGGTGCTAACACTTGCTTTGCCTACTCTTTCTGCATAACTGATGTTTGCACTGTTGGAAACAATGTATTTATAGATATTTCACAAAAATATGAAGACAAACAAGAGGTAGCTAGGTGGGGATCTGCAAACTGCCCCTCCCTCCAAGGAAAGCAGATTGCTGGTGTAATCAAAGAATGCTTCCAACTGGGAACATATATAAATAAGTATACAGGTAGTCCTTGACTTACGACCACAATAGAGCCCAAATTTCTGTTGCTAAGGGAGACATTTGTTAAGTGAGTTTTGCCCCATTTTAAACCTCTCTTGCCACAATTGTTAAATCACTGCACTTGTTAACTTAGTGAATCTGGCTTCCCCACTGATTTTGTTTGTCAGAAGGTTGCAAAAGGTGATCACATGACCCTGGGACACTGCAAACATCATAAATATGAGCCAGTTGCCAAGGGCCTGAATTTTGATCACATGACTATGGGGATGCTGCAAGGGTCACAAGTGTGAAAAAAGGTCACAAGTCACTTTTGTTTTTGTGCCGTTGTAACTTTGAACGGTGACTAAATGAAGTGTTGTAAGTCGAGGACAACCTGTACAATTCAAACATTAGATCATACTGGGCTAGCTTTCCCTCATCTTGCCCCTTCCCTGCTTGGTCTACCTCAGGACTTGAGATTCCCAAAAGGCATAGTCCCGTGGTGGTGAACCTATGGCACGCATGCCACAGGTGGCACGCAGAGCCCTCTCTGTGGGCACGCATGCCGTCGCCCCAGTCCTAGGCCTTCAAGCTGGGTTTTATAAAACCTTTTCGCTTTAGGCCATTGCCGCCATGTGGGAAAAAAAAGTTTCAATCAATCAATTTCAACTTATCACGGGAAAAAAAAAGATCTCGCAAAGTTGGAATTGATTGATTGAACCTTTTAGTCCCACCCGGTCTGCCATTATCACCGCAGGCACGCCCACCCAATAGGCCACGCCCACCCAGCACACGACGATACACAAGTGGGTTTGGGGTTGCAGTTGGGGCATTCAGTCTCTAAAAGGTTCGCCATCACTGGCATAGTCATTCTTTTGGGGAACTCTAGGAGTTGCAGACTCTATCCTCCTGGGGAATGTCAGGTTAATAGTACTCCAGGCAGTGCTTTCTTACCATTGTCTTGAGGGAGACCATAGAAATCTAAATCTATTATTTGAAGACCCATGGGGGAAGTTTAGATCTTGTGAAGATTCTCAGTCATCCTAGTCGTAAATGTCTCGAAGGTGCTTTTGTTTTTTCCTTCAAAATGCAACTGGACTTTTTTTTCCCTAAGGAAGAAGAAGAATGCAGTCCTTGCAGCAGTCCCAAGAAGATTCCACATCCATTTGCATTCTATTTCAAGTGATCCTGGGGGCACAGATCAACCCCCAAGTGGCCTCAATAACTCTCAGAGAGAGAGTGCTAATGACTAGATTACTGCAAAGGAAAAAAATATATATTTCTATTTCTACCACCCTTATCCTATCAGAACCTATCCTTCCATCCCCACCACCGCCATCATCAGAACTGATGAAGCTTCTTGGATGAGAAGTGAAATGTTTCCTCCTTCTTCCTCCTCAAGGAAAATAATGGAATAACGGAACAACAGAGTTGGAAGGGACCGTGGAGGTCTTCTAGTCCACCTCAGGCAGAAAACTCTGTATCATTTTAAAGAAATGGTTGTCCAATCTCTTCTTTAAAACCTCCAGTGTTGGAGCACCTACAACTCCAGTCGTTCCATTCTTTTAATTGTTCTCACTCTCCTTAGTTCTAGGTTGCTTCTTTCCTTGATTCGTTTCCATCCATTGCTTTTGGTCCTGCCTTCAGGCGCTTTGGAGAATAGCTTGACCTACTCTTTGATATTGGAACAGTGCAAACAACAACAACAACAACAACAACAACCCCAGTCCAGTTGCCTTTTAAAGGAAAAAAAAAGCACCTTCCTTTGAGATAAGTTTAGATGTTCTTCTGTGGGACATCCCGGTGAGTATTTGAAGAATGTAATTAGAGCTTCTGTTCCAATTTCTTTGATTCCTGGGCCCCTAAAGTGTGGGGTTCAGAACTTGACACCATAGGCAGAGTGGAGTCTAACCAATGTAGACCACACTGGAACATACAATCCTTTTATAGAGAACTCGCACATTCATGCAGAATAAAAGGATGACTTAAAATGGAAAACATAGGGATTCTCCCTTGGGCAACATTTTCACTGAAGGGAAAACTATCACCGTGACATGACATTTTCTGTCCAAAGTCCCAGGGCAAGAACTAAAGCACACATATATATTTTTTTTTAAAAAAGAGAAAATGAGAGGGGGGAAAAACCTCTAATGGTAAATATCACTGATTCAATGTCAGTGCACTTTATTTTTCTAATGTTTTGCAATAGCACAACAGCGAGCAACAGGAATTGAATCCATTTTTTTTATATTGCATCCATTTATATGCATTAAGATATATGGAGCATAGAGCAATAGCAGCATTCGTGGTGGACCTTGGAGGTCATCTAGTCCAACCCCTTGCTCCACCAGGAAACCCTATACCAGGCATGGCAAACCTTTTAGAGACCGAGTGCCCAAACTGCAACCCAAAACCCACTTATGTATTGTTGGGTGCCGGGTGGGCGTGGCCAATTGGGTGGGCGTGGCCCATTCAGTGGGCGTGGCTGTGGTGGTAACAGCAGACTGGGGGGGGACTAAAAAGTTCAATCAATCAATTCCAACTTTGTGAGATCTTTTTTTCCCCCGTGATAAGTTGAAATTGATTGTTTGAACTTTTTTTTTTGCACACAGCAGCGGAGGCCTAAAGCGAAAAGGTTTTATAAAACCCAGCTGAAGGCCTAGGACTGGGGCAATGGCGCACGTGCCGACAGAGAGGGCTCTGCGTGCCACCTATGGCACGTGTGCCATAGTTCGTCACCACAGCCCTATACCATTTCAGACAAATGGTTGTCCAATCTCTTAAAAACTTCCGGTATTGGAGCATTCACAGCTTCTGGAGGCAGGTTGTTCCACTGATTAATTGTTCTCACTGTCAGGAAATTTCTCCTCAGTTCTAGCTTGCTTCTCTCTTGGATTCGTTTCCATCCTTTGCTTCTTGTTCTGCCTTCAGCTTTTCTCCAGAAATGTTCGATCGAAAGGAATGTCTGATCCATTGAAACTCACCCATATACAAAGAGAAAGCTCAGTAGAGCAAAATCCTTGTTTCCCAGGATGCTTTGTCCTGGGGCAAACCAGGAGCCCAGGAGCCTCTGACTGTCAATGCTGGGAATCGTTGGATTTGGGGCACTGCAGACAGAGTGGTTTCTAAGCTCTGCCTAGAGACACAGGATTTGCATGATAGGTTCTTCTCTATGACAGTCATGTGTTTCTCAACCAACCCTGACTGCAACATCTTACCTGGTATTCAACAGCAAAGCCGAAGGCGCTGTCTGACAGCTTCTCGTAGCAATGGCCTGGGAAAGCCGACACGCACTGCACCAAGGACTCTATGACAGATAAAAAGTAGAGAAATTGGATTGTTTCAATACCAAAGGGTGCAGGTCAGGTGAGGCTACTCCAAGTAGTTTGGTGGGAATCCTTCAAGGCAGGCCAGAGTAGGAAACCAATGACCTGTAGGCCGCTACTCCTTTTATTGTAAAGCTACAATAACAGAATCTTGCAAGTCTGGATGGGCTTCTCTGCACCCACTTTATTTTCACCTGAACTAAGGAGGGGCTTGACTGAGACCATTTTTTTCTTGGCCCAGGCTCAAGCCCCTCTTATCTGCCCATTGCCTTAGTAGCAACTCTTCTCCTGTCCTTCAAGGCCATTCCATCATCTCCCTACATCTGGCCTACGTTGCACCTCTCTCTCCCTCTCTCCGTCCCCCCTCTCTCCCTGTCTCTCTCTCTCTCCTTCCCTCCCTCCCTCCCTCCCTCCCTCCCTCCCTCTCCCATTCTCTTTCTCCTTCTCCACTTCCCTCCCTCTCCGCCTCTCTCTCTCTCTTCCCTCTCTCCCTCACTCTCTCCCTCCCTCCTTCCCCTTCCTTCCCTCTCTGTCTCTCTTTCCCTCCCTCTCTCCCTCTCCCTTTCTCCCTCCCTCCCTCCCTCTCTCTGTCCTTCCCTCCCTCTCTCCCTCTCTCCTTCCCTCCCTCCCTCTCCCTTTCTCCCTTCCTCCCTCTCTCTGTCCTTCCCTCCCTCTCTCCCCCCCTCTCTCTCCCTCTCTCCCTCCCTCTCTCCTTCCCTCCTTCTCTCCCTCTCCCATTCTCTTTCTCCTTCTCCACTTCCCTCCCTCTCTGTCTCTCTCTCTTCCCTCTCCCTCCCTCCTTCCCCTTCCTTCCCTCTCTCTCTCTCTCCCTCTCTCCTTCCCTCCCTCCCTCCCTCTCCCTTTCTCCCTCCTCTCTTTCTGTCCTTCCCTCCCTCTCTCCCCCTCTCTCTCCCTGTCTCCCTCTCCCTTTCTCCCTCCCTCCCTCTGTCCTTCCCTCCCTCTCTCTCTCCCCCTCTCTCTCCTTCTCTCCCTCTCCCATTCTCTTTCTCCTTCTCCACTTCCCTCCCTCTCTGTCTCTCTCTCTCTTCCCTCTCTCCCTCACCCTCTCCCTCCCTCCTTCCCCTTCCTTCCCTCTCTCTGTCTCTGTCTCTCCCTCTCCTTCCCTCCCTCCCTCTCCCTTTCTCCCTTTTCTCTCTCTCTGTCCTTCCCTCCCTCTCTCTCCTTCTCTCTCCCTGTCTCCCTCCCTCTCTCTCCCTCTCTCCTTCCCTCCTTCTCTCCCCCCCTCTTCTCTCCCTCCCTCCCTTCTACTTCTAATCCTAAGGAGTGCTTGCCTTCACCACTGCTCGGCCTCAAACAAGATAATATGGTGCTTCTCTTCTAAAAATCTCAAAATTTATTCTCACCCAGACAATCCCACGTCTGGATTCTGCTCCTCCGAGGCATCTGTCCTTCTGAAAGCAAGGGAGGAAAATTGGAAGTGACACTTGGGCAGCATTTGTTAGTGCTCCCATCCTCCTCGGTACAGAGAATGCCAAACAGGACCCTGCTGAACCGAAGTCAACAACGCAAGACCCATTTCCAGGAACTCTGGAACTCAGTGGTCCTTCAGCATGACCTGTGCATTACTCAGATTCCAAGATGCTCTCCGTGCCTGGTTGTTTTCTTACAGACATTTCATTACTCAACTAGGTAACGTCATCTGTACTAGTGGTGCTAGCTAGCTCAGGATGTTACCTAGTTGGATATTGGAATGCCTGCAGAGCACCAAAGACCCCTCAGAGAACAATCCCAAGGTTCAATCCTGAGCTACCAATCTTCTCTTCTATTGGTGCTCACAATCTCAAACATGCTTACCTTGGTCTCCTGAAGTAAAAGAACAGGAAGCCAAGGATGACCAATAGAAGCAGCGCCGCAAAAAGGGATCCAAGCAGAGCCACTGAACACAGAAAGAAAACATAAGATCTTTGGACAAACAGTCGGGGCCAAAAATGTGTGAAACAATTGGTACCGTCCCAATGGAATGGGCTTTTTCAGAAACCATGACTTCATTTGCTATGGCCCAATTAACACCTGTAGTACTGTAGTACTGATGGAGCACTCCACAGTGTCTGAGACTGCGTATTGGTTGTACCAAAAAGTTTTTATTTTAATTTGGTAGACTTTGGCAGGCTGAAGTTCTTGAATCACCACTGATTCGCTGCAGTTTGGCTCATTTTTCCAGGCTTGATCTGACACGAGGACCACAATTTTACTAACAGCGCTCGCTGGACATGTCCAGGATAATTTCAGACTCCAGCTATCTTGCAAAGGGAGGCATATCAAATCACTTACTTGTTCCGGCTCTGTAGAAGCAAGAAGGAAAGAGGATTAGGCAGGCGCCTTCTCACAATCTCGCCAGCTCATTCTACCAACCTTACCCACCCCAGTTTGTCTAGAGGGCTGCTCACATCAGAGAAAATGAAGCAGTCACCTTGAGAAAATGGCAAAAAAAGGAGCCAAGCTCCCACCAGGTCCCCTTTTGATTAGAGCTATGTTTGGGCTGTGAAACTCTATTTGACTATTAAAAGGTAAAGCTTCCCCCGCACATGCGTGCTAGTCGTTTCCGACTCTAGGGGCCGGTGCTCATCTCCGTTTCATAGCCGAAGAGCCAGCGCTTGTCCGAGGATGTCTCCGTGGTCATGTGGGCGGCATGACTAGACGCCCAAGGCGCACGGAACACTGTTACCTTCCCACCGTAGTGGTCCCTATTTTTCTACATGCATTTTTACATGCTTTTGAACTGCTAGGTTGGCAGAAGCTGGGACGAGTAACAGGCGCTCACTCTGCTACGCGGCACTCGGGATTCGACCCGCCAAACTGCCGACCTTCTGATCGACAAGCTCAGCGTCCTAACCCACTGAGCCACATGGCAGCTAATATGTCTCTGCTGCCGACTGGTGGAGATCAGGAGTTTCCAAGCAAGTTATCATATCATATCAACCATGTCTCCTTGGGCTGCTCCTGGGTGCCCGCTTTCCTTAAACATCTCTGCCCCTTCTCTTCGATGCAAGCACCTAGCTTTCCAACCCGAGGACCACAATTTTACTAACAGCGCTTGCCGGACATCTCCGCCGACTGTGCTAAATTAAAATTCAATCACCAGCCTACAGTAGTTTGCTTATGCTCCAGGAACTGGTCTTGTCATTCTAGCTCAGGGTTTGAGGCAAGACATTGTGGGCCAGCTCTGAAGTCAGATTGTCATAGGCAAAATCTATGTACAGGTACTCTTTGACTTATGAGCACAGCTGAGACCCAGAATTTTGTTGCTAGCTGAGACGGCTGTTAAAGTGAATTTTGCCCCATTTTACAACTGAATCACTACAGTTGTTAAGTTACTAACAGGGTAAGTGAATCTGGCTTCCCCATTGACTTTGCCTGTCAGAAAGTCACAAAAGGAGATCACGTGGCCCCAGGACGCTGCAACCATCATAAATATGAACCAGTTGCCAAGCATCTGAATTTTGATCACATGACTGTGGGGACGCTGCAACAGTCGTTTAAGTGTGAAAAATGGTCATAAGTCACTTTTTTCCAGGGACGTAACTTCGAACGGTCATTAAATGAACTGTTGTAAGTTGAGGGCTATCTGTAGTAGGAGTAAAAAAAAATAACTTGATGGCACATAGTCAACTGATCATTCATAGCCTAATTCTTTCCATAAATCTATTATTCTTTATAAAGGTTGGTTTCTCCCCCGCCCCCACTTCTCTAGCTCCTGTTTTCTCTGTAAAATGAGGATTAAGTACCTGTGGCCTCGTGCTGCTGTAGGCCAATGCTGTCTCTGGACAGGGAACCATTTCCAGCTGTGCTGAAGAGAGTGAAGGTATAATTGGTGCTGGGAGTGAGACCGTGCAGAACAGCTTGGTTCAAAGGCTTGGGGTATGTTTCGTTTCCTCTGGATCCACCTGAAGGGCTCCACTGGAGTCGGATGGCACTGAATGGCGAGTTCGGGTTCACCCAGGCAAAATGAGCCGTGGTTTGATTGATCATCCGGATGTGGAAATGGGTCGGGGACAGTGGGGCTGAAAGAGAGAGGTAGAGTGATAGAACAGCAACCCCAGAAAGCAACAACCCTGGTTGTGTTTGAGAGGCAGTTTGGTCTAGTGGTTAAAGCACCAGGCTAAAAACCAGGAGACTGGGAGTTCCAATCCCTCTTTAGGCATCAAAGCCAGCTGGATGATTTTGGGCCAATCACCAGGAGACTGTGAGTTCTAGTCCCGCCTTAGGCATGAAGGCTGCCTGGGTAACTTTGGGCCTATCACCAGGAAACTGTGACTTCTAGTCCCGCTTTAGGCATGAAGGCTGCCTGGGTAACTTTGGGCCTATCACCAGGAGACTGTGAGTTCTAGTCCCGCCTTAGGCATGAGAGCTGACAGGGTGATTTTGGGCCAATCACTTTCTCTCAGCACATTGCACATGACAGGTTGATGTGGGGGAAAAGGAGGAGGAAAGGGTATAAGTTAAGTTTGCTATCTTGAATTATATATAGAAAAAAATAATAAAGGCAGGATTAAAAAGGAACAAAATAAAATATAAAAGGGAGAGCTCTCTTTTAAAGGCATTTTTGGCTACCTGATTTCTTTATGCATGAGGAGACAGCTCCCATCACTCCCAACCACTGGTTCCACATGCTGGGGATGATGGCAGTTGCATCTGACATAACTTGCAGCCAGCTAGAAAAGGCCTGTTGATATGAAGGACTTGGAAATGAGAAGCAGATCTGAACTGAAGGCTGGGAAGCCTCTAGGATTCCTTCATTTATATACAAAAGCACATTTTGTGTAGTGCTTGAGCATCCACAACAACCCTGTGAGAAAGGCCAGATAGAGCAAGGTTTCTCAGAAAGATTCACAGCTAAGCAAGGATTGGAAATCTAGCTCTCTTCAGTGCTAGGATAACAATCAAACAAGGTTCTTGAACCCTTTTCAGAGTTGCACTCACATGTTAGAGTCCACAGCTTTGTGGCTTCACTCAAAATCTCATTGAAATCTGAGATCACCTTCACCAGGTACACAAGTCCTGGCTTCAAACTGGAAATGGTGTAATTGAAACCCAGAATGGAGGAGCTGCCCACTTGTGTCCCGTCTTCTTGCCACCAACTGATTCTGTATAAATAATCCGTTGCATTCGGGTCTTTGGGAGGGTTCCAGGCAATGGAAAGGTAATAAGGACTGTAACTTTCCACAGTGATATTCTCAGGGCTGTTGGGAGCTGAGGGAAGAGCAGATTTCGTTAGCCTGGTGTCCCAATACCAGGAGGTCAAATATCCTTACAACTCAGAAAAGATTTGGGCTCATTCAAGTCTCTGTTGGAGTTGGTCAAAAGAATTCTGGGAGTTGAAGTCCACACATCTTACAAGTTGCCAAGGTTGAGAAACTCTGCTCTGGCCTGTTCTGTAAATATAGGGGGGAAATTGGAACATTTTTCTCTGCAATGAGCAGGGTTGCCACCAATATTTCTCATGCTATGGCAACCACCAGGGCCCCAGTATCTGGGAAGGACCCATCAAAGCCCTCCTCTGATATTTTGTTTCTGGCCTAGAGCTTTGAGCGTCAACCAGCAGCCATTTTGAATTTATCCTGTGTTGTTACATAAACCCCAGTGACAAATCAAATTGGTAGCTAAAATCCATTGCTGGTAGTCCCCACTTAACAAACGCAAATGGGACTGGCAACTCCATCTTTAAGCAAATAAGTCACTAAGAGGGAAATCATATGATCGCAAAGGGCTTGCAGCCTCACTTTGTTCATGGCTGCTAAGCAAATCACTTGCGGTCATTAAGTGAGACATCGAATGACTGTAATGGACTTATGATTTCACTTCTGCTGTCATGTGACCACAACTTGCAAGTTTACTATCTGCTTCTCCCTGACTCTGCTTGTTGGAAGTGTGCAAATGGCAACCACATGATCACAGGATGCTGTGGTCATAGCTTCTGGTTTTGCGTCACAGCGAAACGGATGCAAGAAGGCAGGGCTCTGCCTTCCACACCCGATTTCACCCTTCTGGTGGTCCTAAAAAGGGCCTAAAGTCGCCACAAAGAGGTGATGAACAAGGAGGGGTGCCTCGTCAATCACGGAGAAAGGCGGTCTTTCCTTTCGATCTGAGAAAAGCCCTCCAAACCGGCAGGGGAACGACTGGCTACATTCCTGTGGTCAGCCATTATCTCTGACAACAGAAGAAGAAAAGCACCAATTAACACATTGTAAACAGCATGTTTGGAACTGGGTGAGAACATTGAACCTTTCTTTACTATTTTACAATTGAATTTCCCGGGAAAGCCTCCCAAGAAGCTAAAAACCTCCAAATGTGAACAGAAGCAGCATTTTAATTTCTATGGGGGACAGAAATACACAATATTGAAGTGGAAGTAACATAAAACTACAGTTTTGATAAATTTGAGAACTGAGATAATTGTTAAGCTTTTCTCTTTGGAAAAAAAAACATTGAGGTGAAATATAAGAAATCAATCCTTTGTCTACCTAAATTGTCTTCCTCATGCCAAGCAACTTTCACAAAAGTAGAAAGAAAATTCCTGGGCGATTCAATTGCCTTGGCTTGGAAAGCTACTTGGCAAAGAAAGAAAATGAGAGTTAGATTTTAAAAAAAGAAGATTTGACCTATTAGAGGGGGCCTTATATGTTTAAATACTTGTTTGAATATGATTAAAAGAATGGATGACCCTTAAATAAAATTAGACTTTTATAATGAAATATATGATTTAGAATTAAAATAGCATTTTTTTCTTTTTTTGATATAGGAAATATGAAAATAAGAGGAGGATGGATAGGAATAAAATTTTTAGCAATATAAATGTAATTAATACTGAGAAAGTCATAACTGACAAAGATACTTCAAATATTGATGGGAAGTCAAACTTTAACAAGAGCACGAAAAACAGGAGATTGATTTAGGAATTGATATTATTGTTATTTGTATAATATTAGCAAAATATGATGAAGATGTTTATATCCAACTTTGTATACATCAACAGTACCAAGAATTGCAATTGTGTAATGAGGGGAAAATGGAAAAAATATGGGAAAGAAAGCAGGATTAGGGAAAAAATACTGGATTGTGCAGTACTGAATAAATTTATATTGAAGAAGTTAATGTTAAATATGTGAACTCAGACAACATGTTGTTTATTAAGCACTAAATATTGTAATTCTTAAAAAATAATAAAACATTTTCTTTAAAAAATAAGAACTGGTCATAAAGTTACTTTCCCAGTGCTGTTGTAACTTCAAATGGTCATTAAACAGAGCAGTCATTAAGCAAGGACTGCCTCTGATGGCCCACAAGACACATTGACATTTTATGGATCCTTAGCCATCATTTTAATTACCTTTCCCCCCACTCCCCAGTCACTAAATCCATGGTACCTGTGATGACATTTATGGTCATTGTGTCACCATAAACGTTGCTCTTTGTGACGGCCCTGACTTCAATTGTGTACATTGTTCCTCCTTTCAATCCTTTTGCAAGAAATGGGCTTTCATTGGCAGTGGTGCAGTCAATCAAGCAGACACAATAGGTGTACGTGTAGTTTTGAGGGTCTCTGGGTGGTTTCCATCCAATCTGCAGGGAATCTACTGTACGATTTTCTATTGTAAGGTTCTGGACTGACGAAGGCCCTGAAACAAACAGAAGACATTTTTCACAGCTTTCTATACTGAGTAGCTCAGCTTAATGGGACAACTCATCACAATCAACTCGCCACGGCCAATACACCGTGAGACAACTCTCTGTGGGACAATTTAACACACGGGTCTTCAAACTTGGCTTTTTTATGACTTGTGGACTTCAACTCCCAGAATTCCTTAGCCAGCATGCCTGGCTGAGGAATTATGGGAGTTGAAGTCCAGAAGTCATAAAAGGGCCAAGTTTGAAGACCCCTGATTTAACAATTCAATTATTTAAAATAAATTTTAAAATGTTTTAATTTTTTGTCATTCACATTTCATAATAATAATAATAATAATAATAATAATAATAATAATAATAATAATAATAATAATAATAATAA
Source organism: Vipera berus (assembly GCF_964194415.1). Classification (NCBI taxonomy): domain Eukaryota; kingdom Metazoa; phylum Chordata; class Lepidosauria; order Squamata; family Viperidae; genus Vipera; species Vipera berus. Next base: position 55,686,009 of record NC_138210.1, on the reverse strand, counting down.
TAATAATAATAAGTAGTTGGAAGGGACCCTGGAGGTCATCTAGTCCAACCCCCTGCTCAGGCAGGAAACCCTATTCTTTCTGTCCCTCCTTTTTCAACCTTTCTTAACGATTCTATTCCACCATTTCTTTGATATTAGTGTAACTCTTGTCCTGCAATGAATTAGCCGTGGTGAGTTGTCCCACAGCGAGTGAGCTGTGGTGAGTTGGCTGTGGCAAATTGTCATAGACCCCAACCAATCCTTGTTGATTCGGCATCACCGCTGAGCACTGCAACCAAATGGTACAACATGGATGTCCTGATGTCCAGGATGTAGAAATTGAAATAATAAATAAAGAACCAAGCCAGCTGTTCTGCTTCCCTTCCCTCTCATTTGTTCCACTTTAATCTTTTCCCAGAATAATCAGCTAAGCATTCCTTGGCACACAGCTAAAGGTTTATTAGGCTATTAGCTACCCCTAATTAGATTTATTGTTTAAAACTAAATATTTCAAATTGTTGGAATTGGGTTTCTTTTTGCAAACTTTGGACTACCCTTAAGTCTCCTCGTTCATTGCTCTTGAGCATGACGGCGCCATTTTGCCAACTTAAAGATGAATATTCAGAAAACCAAGCTGGGCCCTGTATTAGAAAACAGTATTGGTTCTCAGTTTGGAACTTTGCTCAGAAATTTAATAGGGTTCATTATGCAAATTATTGATTCATCAGTGTGTAAATACTTGCACACAACTTTGTATATCACTGTCTTTATCCTTTCAGCATGTTTGTACTCCTGTGCCAGCATCTTCACTGATGCCTTTTGTCTTCCTATTGGCCAATGGGGAGATGTCCAAAATGGCAACCAACCAATCCCTCTTTCCCTGTCTTCATTCTCACCTCTTTGCCTGTGGCTTTTAAAACAAAGCATAACGGTGGCCATTGCAAGGGAAGAGTAGCAAAACTGATAAATGGACTTCGCTAAGATGTCATAGAAGTAGGAAAAGAAATCCCTAAAGCTGAGGTGAGACGAACAGGGAATTCCTGATATTGACAAACTGCCCACTGCACAACTCCAGATGTTTCCTCTGGACCAGGGGTCCCCAACACCCAGGCTGTGGCCCACTACAAACCGTGTCCCATTTGAAACTGGGCCGCACAAGAGATGGGCCAATGTGTGCATGAGGCTCCACTTGTGCAAGCGGCACCCAAGGCTTCTCTTCTCTCTTGCATAAGTGGAGCTGGCCACCCATGCGCACTGGCCTGCCAGTCTCATGGCCCGGTTCACCTCTCACTCACTGCAGCCGGGCTGCCAAGCTGCCTGCTCCCAATGCTCCAAAAGCAGTGAGAACAGAGGGCTGAGTGGAATGCGAGTGCCGTGCTCAGTTTTGCTGACTCACCAAGGCTGACTGTGCAGGACCCCGGATCTGCTTTTGGAGTGTCAGGCAGCCTCGGTGAGTCTGAAGGAGCACGAGACCATGCCCCCAAAGGCTTCTCTTCTCCATGCCAAAAGCTTTTGCAAAAGGACGAAAGGCTTTGGGGGAACAATCTCGTGCTGCTTCAGGCCTTCTGTTCCTTTGCAAAAGATTTTGGCGCAGAGAAGCCTGAAGGAATGCGCAACTGTGCCCCAAAGGCTTTTCTTCTCTTGCGTGTGAGTGAGGCTGTACATGTATGCGCACACGTGCCAGCCCACTGCTCGCGCCACCCGGTTCCCCTCTTTGCCCCTCAGACAGGCTGTCAAATCATGAAGGTTGGGGACCGCTGCTATAAAGCATGTAGGAGAAGGACTGGCAGAACCTGAGGGTGGTGTTAAAAGAAGGATCAACTTAGAATCCCTACGTAGCCACAAGTGAACTAAATCCAATCGGCCCTGAATTCCGTTGACCCTTATCCAACTTCAGGTAGGTACTGTTAGTTGAGAATATTCCTGTGCAGTAGACATAAGTAGCAATAAATCAGTTTAATTGGACCTTCACATGTAGACCTGATCTTTTGAGCTTGACAGAGGAGGAGCTGAGTTTCAGGCTCCCAAGATTCATGCAAGTTCCACAGCTTTATGGCTCAGCCCAGATCTCAGATTGATCCAGCCCTTGAGAATAGAAAGAACCTCAGTTCTGTTGCATCAGAACCGAGACAACACCAGAAGCCCTAGTGGTGCAGTGGTTAGAATGCAGTTCTGCAGGGAGACTCTGCCCACAGCTGGAGTTCGATCCCGATGGAGCTCAAGGTTGACTCAGCCTTCCATCCTTCTGAGGTTGGTAAACCCAGCACACAGTTTGTTGGGGCTGTATGCTGATTCTGTAAACCACCCAGAGAGTGTTGTAAAGCACTATGGAGAGGTATACTACCTTAGTTTTAAGTCAGGGGTAGGCAACCTTGGCTCTTTTATGACTGGTGGACTTCAACTCCCAGAATTCCTGAGCCAGCTATGCTGAGGGGAAAGGGAGAGGTTTCCAAGCTGAGCCATGCTGGCTCAGGAATTCTGGGAGTTGAAGTCCACCAGTCATAAAAGAGCCAAGTGGTCTAAGTGCTATTGCTATTGCTATGTTGACGTTTCTGCTGCTGCAAGCAAGTAGCAATTGTGAGACTCACTAGTAGTCACGTTGATGGATGCTTCTTGACTACAACTTCCATTCAGGATTCTATACACCATCACATTATATTCCTGCCCGGGAGACAACTTTGCCACGACTGGGCATGCATTTGTCCAGCTGCTTTCAGAGGTCATTAGAGAGGAGTCTCTGGAGGCTTCATGGCAGCAGTTGATTACGTCTTGCCAGTTAAGAGTTACAGAACAGTTGAGTTCCTCCAGTGAAACCAGACCCTCCGTGGGATTCAGCTCTGTGCACAAAATGAAACAAATGAATCAGAAATAAAGAGAGGACTTCGTTCTCATTTCCCAGGTAAACATCTTCAAATTCACCAGCTCTTTCCCCCTAGGCTCTTTCCCCCTCTGGGTTCTTCAAGCTGGTGTTCCAGGGAATCAGTGTATCTGACAACACTTCCTGCTCTACCTGACAACAACAACAACAACAACAACAAAAACAACAACAACAATAATAATAATAACAATAATATAATGCAAGATGATCATGCAGATTGATTACAACAATTTGGCAAAGTAGCAACAATGGTGCATTGGAATATCTGCAAGAAATACCATTTGCCTGCCAGCAAGAACTGGTGAGATCATAAAATAAACAAAGAGAAATGAAGAAACCAAAGCGCACTGGGACTTTAGAATTCAAACAGATAACCATCTGCCACACAACACTCCAGACTTAACCACTGTTGAGAAGAAAGACAAAACAATCTGGCTAGTGCAGTACCTGCAGACAGTAGAATACAAGAGAAAGAACTCGAGAACATAACCAAATATCGGGGTCTACAAATGGAACAACTGAGGCAAAAGAACACAAAGATAAAACCTGTTCTGTACCAGCCTACTACCGGCCCTGCAGAAAAGGTAGGGACAACCCCTTTACAAAAAGGCAAGAGGCTGGAACTAAGCCTGCCAAATTTATTGACACAAAACAGAGCAAACAGAGCAAAACAAAAACACGAACCATGAAACAGGAGCTATTCAAACGGTTGCCTTCAGCAAACCAGCCCTCCCACACATTCCCCTTTTAAACAGTTCAGGGCGTGGCTTCTCTCTGCCTCCTTCCGAGGTGCCCCATTGCCTTCCTCTGTTTACTCCTGATTGACTGCCTCCTGCGTCGGGTGTCCTTGAACAGGGTCAGCTGTGGGTCATCCTCATCCACGCTGTCAGGCTCACACAGCTGGGTCTGCGTCGTAACCAGATGGGAGGGGCCTGGCTGAGGGCTCTGCGAAGCCTCAGGGCTGTTCTCTGCAGGCTCTCCAACACCCCCTCCTCCTCCTCTGAATCGTCCGACCCAACTGCCGAACCCACAGGCTGACCCTGAATCACAACAAAACCCACAGAAATAAAGTACCTTGGGAGCAATCCCTAAACATCTGGAGCATCACTTGAACATCCTCAGCATTGACAAAATCACCATCAGTCAGTTGCAAAAGGCAGCTTTCCCTGTGATGATACATTTGATATTATTAAACCACAACATTTGCCTGTCTGGCTTCATTTAACCACACCGTTACTATGTGAACAACCGCAGCGATTCACTTAACAACTGTAGAAAAGAAAGATTGTAAAATGGGACAAAAACTCACTTAGAGATTGTCTCACTTGGCAATCTAAATTTTGGGCTCCGTTGTGCTCCTAAGTCGAGGATTACCTGTAGTGAACCAAACAGGGACAGCTAGAAAAAAAATAAGAGTGTCAAGAGGACCAGGAAGAAAAGCTTAGCCAGGTTTTTAGTGATGCTGACCCCTGACCCAAGACTCATCTTTGGTTACTTACTACTAATGCCACTTATGTTGACCCTGGGGATTTTGGGACACTTTTAAGGGAGGGCTTTTCTCTCTCCTTTGCCTTTATCCACTCCCAGGCCAAACTGTCCAAAGCTTGTTCACAGAAGCCTGTACAGCAGTGGTGGCAAACCTATGGCACGCGTGCCAGAGGGGGCACTCGGAGTCCTCTCTGTGGGCACGCGTGCCTCGCTCTTCGGCTAGGTTTTTGCAGGAAAAAGCCATTTCTCAAGCCCCTTCGTAGCCAAAACAAGCCTCCGGAGCGGGCCTGCTGTTTTCAGCTTTGAATTATATAAATTTGACACCAGAAACAGACTAACAGATGACCTGAGTGCTGCATGTGTTGCCCTCAAACTTACAAAGTATAAGCCAAAGTTAGACAAATTATCAGCATACATACAACAGCAAAAATCACATTAATTCAAAAGCATGCCAAATGCAAACTTTTACCTTTCAGTAAAAAGTTGTTTGCATCATTGAAAGCTTTGTTACTATGTTTTTCTTTTAAGACAAAAGATGTTAATGTATGAGTTGTTTTTTCTAAACTAAAACCTCAGTATTCAGATTAAATTCCTGTGTTGGTACTTTGCGATAAATAAGTGGGTTTTGGGTTGCAGTTTGGGCACTCGGTCTCTAAAAGGTTCGCCATCACTGCCGTATAGTATTGCAGCTGCTTGTATCTTGGAAACAGAGGAACATTTTCAGGAGCCAAGTTGGTCTCCATTGCTTATGCAGCACATGGTCCTCTACTTGTGGCATCCGGGTTTTCTCCAGTGGAGAACCCAGATAGGACTGTGTGAACCTTTGGCCTTACTTGCACAGGTGGAGATGGAGCAGTTGGGTAGGACATCACAAACGTTCGCCTCAAACTCATCCCTTTGGCATCCCGAAGGTGGATTTGTAGTATTGAGACAATCTGCATCCCATTCTCTCATCTCCCATCCTCCCTGAATTAAAGGACAGTAGAGGACCACAATTTTGCCTTCAAGGTGACCAGGATCTTGGCAGCAATCTGTAAGAGCAGAAACGAAAGAGTTAGTCTTACTTAGTTACAAAAGAAGGAGCCCAAACTAGCTCTCTGGTTCACAATGATAACAGCCCAGGAATCAATGTTTTGGTCTAATGCACAGGTCTGCAACCCGCGGCTCCGGAGCCGCATGCGGCTCTTTCAGCCGTCTCCTGCGGCTCCCAGTCCTCTGCCATGTGCAGTCCAAAAAAAAAAAAATGGGACTAAAAAGGTTCAACCAATCAATTCAAATATGCAGGGTGGGTGCATATCTCGCCTTGGCTCCACTCTTCAGTCAAACCCTGTTCTGCGCATGTGCGCATGTATGTGCATGTGCACACATTTTTTTGCGGCTCCCAGTTTTTCCTTTTGTGAGGGAACTGGTTCTGAGTGGCTCTTTCACTGTTTCAGGTTGCTGACCCTTGGTCTAATGTGATATAGGACAAGACGGAACAGTCCAGCTGCATACCAACCTATGCTTGAACTGACCGTACTGAAAACATCTTGCTTGAACCTGATTGGTCATTGTGTGTGTGTGTTTGTGTGTGTGTGTGTGTGTGTGTGTGTCAGTGATGGGAGTCAGTTAAGGGAGGGAAAAGTTGAACTTAGGGATTTTGGCGCATGATTCTCACTTCTGGCTATGCATAATTGCAATACACTTGATTCAAAACTGTCCTTTCTCATGGCTTTCTTATGGCAGTGCAAGTTGGACCATAAGAAAGGCTGAGCGCCAAAGAATTGAAGCCTTTGAGCTATGGTGCTGGAGAAGACTCCTGTGAGTCCCTTGGACTGCAAGGCGATCAAACCGGTCAGTCCTAGAGGAGATCAACCCCGACTGCTCTTTAGAAGGCCAGATCCTGAAGTTGAAACTCAAATACTTTGGCCACCTAATGAGAAGGAAGGACTCACTGGAGAAGAGCCTGATGCTGGGAAAGGTTGAGGGCAAGAGAAGAAGGGGACGACAGAGAATGAGGTGGCTGGATGGAGTCACTGAAGCAGTAGGCATGAGCCTAAATGGACTCCAGAAGATGGCAGAGGACAGGAAGGCCTGGAGGAACGTTGTCCATGGGGTCACGATGGGTCGGACATGACTTCGCAACTAACAACAACAACAATCCTTTCTCAACAAATGAAGCCAAGGATTCTTTCTAATTAGGTTTTTAAATTGTGGCAGGTCTGACATTTATACTTTTCTTAGTGGAAGAGACAACAGCTTCAGGATGTGTGGGTCAACAGCTGCCAAGGGAACAGTGTTTCAGAGGCAAAGCTGACACTTTTCATGTAGAAAGACTAAGGTTCAATTCCTGGCATCTCCAGGGGTTCGGTAAATCCTGAAGAGCAGCTCAAGTGCAGAGGATCCTTCCCCAAACAATCCCCTTCAAAATATCAGGTTTTCCAGCAAGTAACAGAAATGGATCCCAGGACCTGCGAATTTAAATATCTGGGGAGCACTACATTTTGGTAGACAGTGCTGAGTTACAAAAATCCATGGTCTAACTTGACGTAGGACAAGATCAAACGTTCCCGCATAGAAAGTGGAAGCATTGCTAAAGGTCCAATCTCTGACATTTTTCCCATAAATGCTAACAACACATCTGTGCCAAATTGCACATCTTGTTCAACCTTTATTTGGGAAGATTCCTAAGCTTCTAAAGGGCCTTCGTTTACTTACCAATACTTTTCAGGGATTGCTGATGAGCTGGGATTTCTTCATTTTGTCCTTCTGAGAGAGGAGGGGAAAAAAAAACACAGAGCGAAATAGTTAAACAGTCCTATATGTGGAATCTCTTTGAAGCTTTGCAGTGTGCATCAAACAAAAAGATTAAACAAAAACTTCTTAGTTCACACCAACACAAAGGGTTTTGATTCAACTTGTGGGATCAAACTAAAAAGAACCAAAAACCTTGATGAAAGAGGCAACCTATGTCTCTTTTCTGTTCCCATAAAGGAATATGCATTAACCTGCTGCCCTTAATCTTCAGGGATTTGTTAAATTTCACCATTAATACCCTTCCAGATCAAAGCCTTCGGAGGTCTATTCCATCAATCCTTCTTGTTTTTCAAAAAAAAAATTTTTTTTCATCCTGACTGAATTTTAGATACTATTCAGTGATATGATTTTATTAATCTATTACTGTGACCTCTGCATTACTTCAGTCTGAGTCCTAAAACGGAACTAGAACTCGCAGTCTCCTGGTTTCTAGGCCAACATCATAACCGCTACGCAAAAGAGGAAGATTAAGTGCTTCAGATAATCGGAAAGTATTAATTTGGAAAACCTATATTTCCTTGGGATCGGTCTGGACATGTCTATCCACGTTCCTGCCACATCTGTACAGCAATTGGATCATAGCTTTTGCTTGTATTAATTTATTTATGTATCTTTAGTGTATAGGTATATTTATTTTTTAGGATTGTAAACCGCTCAGATTTACCCTGGGGTAAGATGGGCGGCCAATTAATTAATTAAATACGATGATATTCAGAATATCAGGGAAGAGAAAGCAGCCTGCAGTGGCTTCCCTGCTTCTTCCTGTTAAACTCATTCCTTTCCTTATTCGGGGTTAAAGTACATTGGCGAACATGCAAGCAGCAAATGAAGCTTTTTTTCCTTTTTTTTAAAGTGACAACTATAATGGACAAGCTCTTTTATGAGGTGGCAAATGGGACCGGAGAAGGAGGCTGGCCTGAGTTAATTCTCGACTGGAGTGATTTATAGCCCCAATAAAATAAAGAACAGCTCACACTTCTCCTATCTCACACCTCTACCTGCAACAGTCCTTGCACACGTGGCAAGGTTTCACGCAGGCTCTGGCTGATATATTTTGAAAGGGCCTGGAAAAATGGTCTGTGTAGTGCGTGTGTGGGGGTGCATGTATAGTGTGAAGCAGAGAAACTAGGATTGTAGTTGTCCCCAGAGCTTTTTAAACCTCAACCAGAATCTCTTCAAAATAGACTCCCTAAACCAGAGGTAGGCAACCTTGGCTCTTTTATGACTCGTGGACTTCAATTCCCAGAATTCCTGAGCCAGCTATGCTGAGGAGAAATGGAGAGGTTTCCATACTGAGCCATGCTGGCTCAGGAATTCTGGGAGTTGAAGTCCACGAGTCATAAAAGAGCCAAGGTTGCCTACCAATGCCCTAAACCCACCAGGCTCAAGGTTGACTCAGCCTTCCGTCCTTCCGAGGTAGGTAAAATGAGGACCCAGATTGTTGGGGGCAATAAGCTGACTTTGTAATAATGCTGCTTGGGGTGTGTGTGAAAGCCCTAATAAGCAGGCATATACATAGAATCCCCTTCATGGATGTTGTGACTCAGGGCCAGCCTGTGGGTCCGGCAGCCGGCTCAGATGTCTCGGATGACTCAGATGAGGGGGAGGAGGAGTGTGTGGGAGACGAACCGGCTGATGATGGTTTGGAGGCTTCGCAGAGCCCCCAGCCGGGGCCCTCTTCTCAGCTGCGTGAGCCCGATAGTGCGGAGGATGATGACCCACAGCTGGCCCTGTTCAAGGACGCCCGACGCAGGAGGCAGTCGAGCAGGACCAAACAGAGAAAGGCTGTGGGACTCCTCGGGAGGAGGCACAGGGAGGCCACGCCCTGATCTCTAAATAAAAGGAGTGTTTGGGGAAGGGCTGGTTGCTGAAAGCAACCCTTCCGTTTGAGGATTCAAGTTCCAGTGTTTTTGTTTCTTGTTTGAGTAATAAATCTTGGCAGACGCTTTTCAGCCTCAGACGCTCTCCAGTCTCTACTGTTTGAACAGGGGTTTGCCTTATTGCAAGGCCGGTAGCAGGCTGGTTCAGAACAATGGATTACTGCCTTGTCGTGGCGAAGGGGCTTGCGTAATTCAATGAAGCTATGAGCTATGCCGTACAGGGCCACCCAAGACGGACAGGTCATAGCTGAGAGTTCTGACAAAACGTGATCCACTGGAGAAGGAAATGGCAACCCACTCCAGTATCTTTGCCATGAAAACCCTATGGACAGTACCAAAAGGCAAAACGATATGACGCTGGAAGATGAGCCCCTCAGGTCGGAAGGCGTCCAATATGCTACTGGGGAAGAGCAGAGGGCTAGTACTAGTAGCGCCAGAAAGAATGAAGCGACTGGGCCAAAGCCGAAAGGACGCTCAGCTGTGGATGTGTCTGGTGGTGAAAGGAAAGTCCGGTGCTGTAAAAATTTTTTCTCCATAGGAACCTGGAATGTAAGATCCATGAATCAAGGAAAGCTGGACGTGGTCAAACAAGAGATGACAAGACTGAACATCGACATCTTAGGTATCAGCGAACTAAAATGGACAGGAATGGGTGAATTTAATTCAGATGACCATCAGGTATACTACTGCGGGCAAGAATCCCTCAGAAGAAATGGAGTAGCCTTCATAGTCAATAAAAGAGTAGGAAAATCAATACTGGGATACAATCCTCAAAATGACAGAATGATCTCAGTTCGAATCCAAGGGAAACCATTCAATATCACAGTAGTCCAAGTCTATGGCCCAACCACCAGTGCTGAGGAGGATGAAATTGACCAGTTCTATGAAGCCCTACAGCACCTTATAGAAGTAACACCAAAAAATGATGTCCTTATCATCATGGGGGATTGGAATGCTAAAGTAGGAAGCCAAAAGATAACTGGAATAACAGGCAAGTTTGGCCTTGGAGTACAAAATGAAGCAGGGCACAGGCTGATAGAATTTTGTCAAGAGAATACGATGGTCATAGCAAACACTCTTTTCCAACAACCCAAGAGACGGCTCTACACATGGACATCACCAGACGGTCAACACAGAAATCAGATTGACTATATGCTCTGCAGCCAAAGATGGAGAAGCTCTATACAGTCGGTAAAAACAAGACCAGGAGCTGACTGTGGCTCAAACCATGAGCTTCTCCTTGCAAAGTGTAGGCTTAAACTGAAGAAAGTAGGGAAAAGCACTAGGCCACTCAGGTATGAATTAAATCATATCCCTGTTGAATATACAGTAGAGGTGACAAATAGATTTAAGGAATTAGATCTGATAGACAGAGTGCCTGAAGAACTATGGACAGAGGTTCGCGACATTGTACAACAGGTAGCAACCAAAACCATCCCAAAGAAAAAGAAATGCAAGAAAGCAAAATGGCTGTCTGAGGAAGCTTTGCAAATAGCTGAGGAAAGGAGGGAAGCGAAAGGCAAGGGAGAAAAACATAGATATGCCCAATTGAATGCAGAATTCCAGAGAATAGCTAGAAGAGATAAGAATGCCTTCTTAAATGAACAGTGCAAAGAAATAGAAGAAAACAATAGAATAGGGAGGACCAGAGATCTTTTCAAGAAAATTGGAGAGATGAAGGGAACATTCCATGCAAAAATGGGCATGATAAAGGACCAAAATGGCAGGGACCTAACAGAGGCAGAAGAGATTAAGAAGAGGTGGCAAAATTACACAGAATAACTATACAAGAATGAGCTTAACGTCCCAGATAATCACAATGAGGTGGTCACTGACCTCGAGCCAGACATCCTAGAATGTGAAGTGAAGTGGGCCTTAGAAAAGCTGAGCAACAACAAAGCTAGTGGAGGTGACAGTATTCCAGCTGAGCTATTCAAAATCTTAAAAGACAGTGCAGTAAAAGTGCTACACTCAATTTGCCAGCAAATTTGGAAAACTCAACAGTGGCCACAGGATTGGAAAAGATCAGTTTACATTCCAATTCCAAAGAAAGGCAGTGCCAAAGAATGTTCAAACTATCGCACCATTGCACTCATTTCACATGCTAGTAAAGTCATGCTTAAAATCCTACAAGCTAGACTTCAGCAGTATGTGGATCGAGAACTACCAGAAGTACAGGCAGGATTTCGAAGAGGCAGAGGAACTAGAGATCAAATTGCCAACATACGCTGGATCATGGAGAAAGCTAGGAAAACATCTACTTCTGCTTCATTGACTATGCTAAAGCCTTTGATTGTGTGGATCATAACAAACTGTGGCAAGTTCTTAAAGAGATGGGAGTACCAGACCATCTTATTTGTCTCTTGAGAAACCTATATGCGGGTCAAGAAGCAACAGTGAGAACTGGACACGGAACCACTGATTGGTTCAAAATTGGGAAAGGAGTCCGGCAAGGCTGTATACTGTCGCCCTGCCTATTTAACTTATATGCAGAGCACATCATGAGAAAGGCAGGGCTAGATGAATCAAAAATTGGAATTAAGATTGCTGGAAGAAATATCAACAACCTAAGATACGCAGATGATACCACTCTAATGGCAGAAAGTGAAGAAGAACTAAAGAGCCTCTTGTTGCGGGTGAAGAAGGAGAGTGCAAAACTTGGGTTGAAACTTAACATTAAGAAAACCAAGATCATGGCATCTGGCCCTCTCAATTCCTGGCAAATAGATGGGGAAGAAATGGAGGTAGTGACAGATTTTGTTTTCCTGGGCTCCAAGATCACTGCAGATGGGGACTGTAGCCAAGAAATTAAAAGACGCTTGCTCCTGGGAAGGAAAGCCATGGCAAATCTAGACAGCACACTAAAAAGCAGAGACATCACCCTGTCAACAAAAGTGCGTATAGTCAAGGCTATGGTCTTCCCAGTTGCAATGTATGGCAGTGAAAGTTGGACCATAAGAAAGGCTGAGCGCCAAAGAATTGAGGCCTTTGAACTATGGTGCTGGAGAAGACTCCTGCGAGTCCCTTGGACTGCAAGGCGATCAAACCAGTCAGTCCTAGAGGAGATCAATCCTGACTGCTCTTTAGAAGGCCAGATCCTGAAGCTAAAACTCAAATACTTTGGCCACCTAATGAGAAGGAAGGACTCACTGGAGAAGAGCCTAATGCTGGGAAAGATCGAGGGCAATAGAAGAAGGGGACGACAGAGAATGAGGTGGCTGGATGGAGTCACTGAAGCAGTAGGCGTGAGCTTAAATGGACTCCAGAAGATGGTAGAAGACAGGAAGGCCTGGAGGAATGTTGTCCATAGGGTCGCGATGAGTCGGACACGACTTCGCAGCTAACAACAATACATAGAATGAAGGCTACTGCTAAGCTTGTAAGCCGCCCTGAGTCTTCGGAGAAGGGCGGGATATAAATGGAATTAAAATAAAATAAATAAATAAAAATAAACCCTCCCTAAAATGGGGGCTTGGACTACGTTGAGGAAAGCTGCACCTGTTGAACCAGTTTGCCAGCTCTTTTGAAAAGGCAAAGAAGCCTCCTGGTTGTGGGATTGTGTTGGAGGGTGAAGCTAAGGAACAAAACAAGTAAGACAAGGAAGCCTTGCAACTTTAAGATGGAGGGACTTCAATCCCTCAAATTGTAGAGAATATTTGTAGCTCAGGGTTGAACTGTGGGGTCCTTTGTCCTCTTTGAGCTTCCTTGTTTGCTTGCAGACATTTCATTACCCAAACTAGGTAATATCATCAGTGCAAATTCTGCTCCCTTCTACCGTAGCACTGATGATATTACCTACTTGGTTAGTGAAACATCTGCAAGCTCAGAGAACACCAGGGTCCCCCATATGCCTAGTATTCACCCAGCCAGTATGCATTTGGCACACTGCTGGCTGAGGGATTCTGGGAGTTGAAGTCCACACATCTTAAAGTTGCCAAGGTTGAGAAATACTGCCCTAGACCAGGGTTTTTCAACCTTTTCACCCATTGTGCCACTTTTAGGATAGGGCAACATCCGAGTACCACCAGTCGCCTAGCAAGGTGTCAAAAACTTGATGACCCCCCCCAAAAAGGAAACAAATGATGAAGTACAGGTAGTGCTCGACTTACAACAGTTTGCTTAGTGACTGAAAAAAGTGCCCCCCAAGCCACAGCCAACCAAGACACCTGCCTTCTGGGCTCAGAAGCGCCAGGATCAGTGCCAAGTTCTAGCTGGAGCCTGGCGCTGATCCTGGCGCTTCCGCTGAGCTCTGACAGCCCTGCAGCTCCAGCCGTCTCTGGCTCAGGCCTGTGCGGTGCTGCCACCGGTTCAGCTCATTCCCTCCCCCGCTACCACTTTTCTAGGATGGTCGCATACCGCCTGCCAGGTGCCAATGTACCCGTACCACTGGTTGAAAAGCCCTGCCCTAGACCTTGAGAAGCAGCATTTTAATTTAGTACAACTTACCATGTTGGCCAAGCTGAAGGAACAGCAACAGACCCTGCAAAGGAAAGGTAGAAGGTGAAAGGTGGGCATTATAGGCTTTGTTATCACCCAGTAAGAGGGTGGGTCCAAGGGCACGGCTGCTGTATTTTCCCTGAAGATCTGCAAATGTGAAGTGGCTGCTTGTGGGAGCAGCCTTTCATGCAAATTGAATTTTCTTTCTTTAATGCCGTGAATGGGAGCTCGGTCTGGCTTTCCATTATGCTTTATCTTACAGCGTTCATTTCCAGCATTGCTAATAATACAGCTGGGTTATTGTTCCTGCCTTGCCCAGAAGAAAAGGATATAATTTTAATGCTCTGAAATATATTATTATCATCGGCCCAAATCAATTCACTGCCGGATGAAGAACCTCTTTTGTGAACATCAAGGACCGCAATCTGCCAGGCTGCCTTGTGTGGGTTGGGGGCACGGATGTTTTCTGAATTCCCAGGCTGGAGCAGAGAGAGAGAGAGAATGACTAGATCCAAGTCACCCCATTGGCTCCCTGGGTCTCCCCGCTCTTAGTCCTTGACTTACAACTACATTGGAGTCCAAATTTTCCGTTGTTAAGGGAGACACTTGTTAAGTGACTTTTGCCCCTTTCTGTGACCTTTCTTGCCACAGTTGTTAAGTGAATCACTGCAGTTGATAAGCGAGTAGCCCGGTTGTTAAGTGAATCTGGCTTCCCCATTGACTTTGCTTGTCAGGAGGTCATAAAAGGGGATCACTGAACCTTGGGACACAGCAACAGTCATAAATAGGAGCCAGTTGCCGAGCATCTGAATTTTGATCACATGATTATGGGGATGCTGCAACGGTCATAACTATGAAAAATGGTCAGAAGTCACTTGTTTGAGTGCTGTTGTAACTTTGAACGGTCACTAAATGAAGCGTTGTTAAGTCGAGGACTACCTGTACCTTAACCCACTATAATGATATCTGGGAAAGTCACTAGGCAAAAAGAGGCAGCTAAGAGAACAGTCAGACAAGAGACAGCATAGCCCACAAGTGGATAATGGGTGAGGCAAGAATTTCAGAAGTGACCGTCTCTCGTTTTGGGGGCTGTAAAGGAGGTGGAAAGAAGGCTGTACTGTCAGACTTGCAAGATTGATCTTGGCCTTGCAGGATAAACCAGTGTACTGTATAAACAAGTACAAATCTTTTGCCCACCCTCTCCTTTACCGCCTGACAAATTAGGGAGGGTCTCTTCTGCATCTCTTGCCCTGCCCACTGTCCAGCTGTGGGCTAAACTGTCCCTATCTGATCATTCTCTTGACAGGATCTCTTTGGCTGGTCTCCTAAGGACTTTCTCACATACCACACCGCCCATGGCTCTCATAGGTCCCAAGCAAGATAGAGATGGAATGATGACATGAGATGCAGATAGAAGTGGAAATTGGATGGATTTCAAAACAGTTTAGTTTTGATTAAGCATCTTTTCTCAGGATTCCCACCCCCTATTTCCTAGGCTGCCTTCTTCTTCTTCTTCTTCTTCTTCTTCTTCTTCTTCTTCTTCTTCTTCTTCTTCTTCTTCTTCTTCTTCTTCTTCTTCTTCTTCTTCTTCTTCTTCTTCTTCCTCTTCCTCTTCTTTCTTCTTTCTTCTTTCTTCTTTCTTCTTTCTTCTCCTTCTCCTTCTCCTTCTTCTTCTTCTTCTCCTACTTCTCCTCCATGTCAAAATTGCACAGCCCTCTCTAAGCAGAGGGGAAGGGATATGACATCACCTATCTCCTATCTAAGGGATGCGGTGGCTCAGTGGGTTAGGACGCTGAGCTTGTTGATCAGAAGGTCGGCAGTTTAGCGGGTCAAATCCCGAGTACCGCGTAACAGAGTGAGCGCCTGTTACTCGTCCCAGCTTCTGCCAACCTAGCAGTTCGAAAGCACGTAAAAATGCAAGCAGAAAAATAGGGACCACTACGGTGGGAAGGTAACAGCGTTCCGTGCGCCTTTGGCGTCTAGTCATGCCTGCCACATGACCACTGAGTCATCCTTGGACAAGCGCTGGCTCTTCGGCTTTGAAACGGAGATGAGCACCGTCCCCTAGAGTTGGAAACGACTAGCACGCATGTGCGGGGGAAACTTTACCTTTACCTTTTTATCTCCAGTCTACAACACAGTCCTTTCAGCAGTTCCAAGAAGGCTCCATACCCATTTGCACTACTCAGGTGACCCTGAAGACACAGCTAAGCCTCCAGGTAGCATTAACGACTCCTTAAAAGAATGCAAATGAACAGCTGTCTGTAAGGAGTATAAATCTTTCCATTCCCCACCATCCAGAGCTGAAGAAGCTTCTTGGATGAGAAGCGAAAGGTCTTTAAACTAAAACAGGAAAGTCCAGTTGCCTCGTGAAAAAGCATCTTTGGGATAACTTTAGTTCTAAGTTGCTTCTCTCCTTGATTAGTTTCCATCCATTGCTTCTTGTCCTGCCTTCAGGTGCTTTGGAGAATAGCATGACCACCCCTCCCTCTTCTTTGTGGCAGCCCCTGAGATATCGGAACACTGCTATCATGTTCCCCCCTAGTTCTTATTTTCATTAAACTGGACATACCCAATTCCTGCAACCATTTTTCACATTTGTTGCTCTTCTCTGCACTTTTTCTAGAGGCTCAACGTCCAGACCAAAACTGAGAAAGACCCACTGGAGTTTATTTGCATTCACGTGACAGAGAGAACCTGGAACCATATCTGGGTGTGTAGTGTTATAAAACCAAAATTCTGGTGTCAGATCAGTGTCCAAACAATAGTTGCTTTCAGTAGAAAGAGGATAAGAATTCCCTGTTAAGTACACACTGTAGGTAGAAGAGCAGGCAGAGCCAGGAGGTGGGGTTCAATCCGTCACCAGTTTAGCGTCACTGCTTTTCTACAAGGGCTTGAAGTCCAACCCCTCCTGAATTCTGTTGCTGTTGTGTAGTGTTGAACTTCTGTAGTGTTGAACTTTAGTTGACCATATTCTTGTGCATAGGCCTGAGTAAACCTTCTACAGGTAGTCCTTGACAGGTAGTCCTTACAACAGTTCCTTTCGTGACCGTTGAAAGTTACAATGACTGAAAAAGTGACTTCTGGCCATTTTTCACACTTACAAACGTTGCAGCATCCTCAAGGTCATGCGATCAAAATTCAGATGCTTGGCAACTGATTTGTAATGATGACGGTTGCGGTGTCCCGGGCTCGTGTGAACACTTTTTTTTTGCAACCTTCTGACGAGCAAAGAATCTAGGGAAGCCAGATTCATTTAAGGCCGTGTTACTACATTAACAACGGCAGTGATTCATTTAACAACTTGGACAAGTACAGTCGTAAAATGGGGCAAAATTCACTTAACAACTGTCTTGCTTAGCAACAGAAATGTTGGGCTCAGTTGTGGTCATAAGTGGAGGACTATCTGTATTCTGCAACCTTATGAACGGTCCTGATTCTTTGCACCTGACATATACTGGAGAAGAAAACGGTTTTCGCATTTCCTCCCCCTAACCATCCCTATTAGCAATTACATAAACCAGTATTTCTCAAACGTGGCAGCTTTAAGGCAATGTGGACTTCATCTCCCAGAATTCTCCAGGCAGCCTGTTGACATAGAGTAGACGGGCCTTCTCCAGGATGAACTGTCCCTAACCTGACTCACTGTTGTAATCAGGTCCAGCCTAGAGGTAAGAAAAATATCACCCACCCTCTCAAACCAATGTTCCCACTTCCCTACAGCCTCCCTTCCGGGCAATGCTGAGTGATAAAAATTCCTAAGAGTGAAACAATTTTTTTTTAAAAAAAATTCTAACAATGAGGACAATTAGCCAGTGGAACAGCTTGCCTTCAGACGTTGTAGGTGGAGGTTTTTAAGAGGAGACTGGACAGTCACTCAAGCGGGGTCTCCTGCTTCAGCGGGGGGGTGGACTAGAAGACCTCCAAGGTCCCCTTCAGCTCTATTCTGATTCTTGAATGAATGAACCTTTATTGTCAAAGTACAACCATGTATACATTGAGATTAGCTGAGCCTCCCTTCGTGCTCCCACCCCCCAACTCAGAGTGACAACAAACCCTCCATCTTATTACACCATGTGAACTGATTGCACCACACACCGGCCTCGCAAGTCAATTCTGCATAAAGTTTATAAAAATTATTTCCTGTTCGAAAGCCTAACAGCCCACGGATAAAAGCTGCCTGTTGGTGCGGCTGGCTATACTCCTATATCTCCTACCTGATGGTAGGAGAGTAAAGAGATACCGTCCAGGGTGTGAGTCATCCCTGAGAATCTTCCACACTCTTCCAAGGCAACGAGCCCTGGCGATGTCATCCAGTGGTGTCAGGGAACAGCCCACAATGTCTTGTGCTGTGCTCACCACCCTCTGTAATACTTTCCTATCCGCGGCTGTCAGACCAGCATACCAAACCACGATACCATACGAGAGGACACTCTATAGTAGACCGGTAAAAGAGGGTCATTAGCCGTTGTTCTACCCTGTTCTTCCGCAAGACCCTGAGAAAGTGAAGCCTCTGTTGGGCCTTTCTAGCCACCTGGGTTGTATTAACTTTCCAGGTCAGATCTTCACAGAGGTAGACTCCCAGAAATTTAAAGGAGGAAACTCTCTCCACACAGTCCTCCCCGATGTAAAGTGGGGCAGGTTCCTCCTTTTTTCTCCAGAAGTCTAGCACCATCTCTTTCGTCTTGCCGATGTTCAGGTGCAAGTTGTTGTTACTATACCACATGGATAGTTTTTGTACCTCCGCCCTGTATGCTGTCTCATCCTCACCTGTAATAAGACCCACCACAGTCATATCATCTGCGAACTTAAATTATCACAGTGGATGGGTCAGATGATACACAGTCATATGTGTATAAAGAGTACATGTAGGGGCTAAGCACGCAGCCCTGTGGCGAGCCGGTGCAAAGCTTCAGGGGGGTGGACAAAGCAGACCTGACCCTCACTGTTTGTAACCGGTCCCTAAGAAAGTCTTGAATCCAATCGCAGATGGCAGGGGGGGAAATTTTCATTTCTTCTCCCATGCCAAGCCGACCTATTTGTGATGCAATTTTATTTTCATTTTCTCTTTTGGGGGGAGGGTTCAAGGGGGACAATACAGGCAGTCCTCAACGTACGACCACAACGGAGCCCAAAATTTCTGTTGCTAAGCGAGACTGTTGTTAAGTGAATTTTGCCCCGTTTTACAACCTTTCTTGGCACAGTTGTTAAGTGAAACACTGCAGTGGTTAAGTTAATAACACGGCTGTTTGCTTGTCAATAGGTCACAAGAGGATCACAGGATGCAGCAACTGTCATAAATACATGCCAGTTAAAAAGCGTCTGAATTTTGATCACATGACCATGATTTGGCTACATTGCTGACAGGCTTCTCTCTCTCTCTCTCTCTCTCTCTCTCTCTCTCTCTCTCTCTCTCTCTCTCTCTCTCTCCCTATGAACTATGGAATAGAGCAGGGGTAGGCAACCTCGGCTCTTTTATGACTCATGGACTTCAACTCCCAGAATTCCTGAGTCAGCATAGCTGACTCAGGAATTCTGGGAGTTGATAAAAGAGCCGAGTTTGCCTACCCCTGGAATAGAGTAACCTCATGTAGGCTGAAGGACTTTAGCAGGGAGGCTGTCCTGTTTATACCAAATTACAGGTAGTCCTCAACTTACAACAGTTCATTTAATGACCATTCAAAGTTACAACGGCACTGAAAACATTGATTTAGAACCCGTTTTGACACGACTGTAGCAGCATCCCCATGATTAAGTGATCAAAATTCAGATGCTTGACAACTGACTCATATTTATGACAGTTGTGGTGTCCCTTTTGCAACCTTCTGACAAGCAAAGCCAATGGGAAAGCCAGATTCACGTAACAACAGTTTGACTAATTTAACGACTACATGATTCACTTAACGACTGTGGCAAGAAAAGTTGAAAATGGGGCAAACTCACTTAACAAATGTTTCACTTAGCAACAGAAATTTTGGACTCAATTGTTGCAAGTTGAGGACTAGCTGTACCTTTTCGTTTTTAAAAAAGAGATCATCTCTTTATCATTATGATTGAGCAAAGCTTCTCCAGGGTTGATCAATACATTTAGAATTCTTTTTCCTGGTTGCTGCTGTGTAAAATTTACACACACACATACACAAATCTTTTCCACAACAACAACCCACACCTGTTAACAGCTTCTCCAGGTGTAATTGACCATCTGGTGGTTTGCTGAATGAGAACTGTTTTCATAAAATAATAACCACCTAACGGACAGGAGGGAAGGCTTATAATACAAATACAGGTGAAACTAGAATATCGTGCAAAAGTTCTAGCTGATTAGAGTGGGACACTTTGAGCCTAGAATATTGCACCTTTTCACAATATTCTAATTTTCTGAGATTGTGGATTTGGGGTTTTCATGAGCTGTAAGCCATAATCATCACAATTATGACAAATCACGGCTTGAACTATCTTGCTTTGCATGTAATGAGTCTATCTCATATATTAGTTTCCCCTTTTAAGTTGCATTACTGAAATAAATGAACTTTTGCACGATATTCTAATTTTTCGAGTTTCACCTGTAGATATGTACAGTAAACTCTACCCAAGAATTCTGCATTTCCTGTAATTGCCTCTTTCTACTCTGTGTCTGTTCTGTTAGGAAGTCCCCAAACAAATACAAGGAATAAAACCCAGAGGAGGATTAAAACTTTCTCAGAAGTGTCTACCATGGATTAATGAAAACAACTCTTTTGTTTTCTGGTTGTTGAGGTTTTTTTCTTGAAGCTAGAAAACATGCAGATAATACAGGTCGTCCTCAACATACAGCAGTTCATTTAGTGACCATTCAAAGTTACAACAGCATCTGGAAGTTTGACATACAACTGCCTGAGGCCTCAGCTCCTCAGTAGTTGAGAGAGGCTGGCAGTTGTTGTACGGCAATTTTCAGGGTACTGCAGGTTTATCTATTTATCATTGATTACATTTATATGCTGCCCATCTTCTTATTCAGAGCACCCCTGGGTGGCTTACAAGGCAGGTTGCCTGTCCCTCCCCTGCCTCTCTGCTCATTGCAACTTGCCTTTTTTATTCATCCAATCTTCTTGTTACAACAGAGTTTTGGTGGGAAATTCTCACTGCTTTGTCAGAAGTCAGGTGAGTTGTGTCCAGGAGAGAAAAACAGGAGGGTGGGGCACTAAAGATTTGCATTCCTTCCCATCCACCTTGAATTATTTGTTTGATCACATACCTGCCAAGGGCATTTGTGTTGCTTCTGGGAGTTTTAATCCCAAGTGCATTGTGTGTAAATCCATTCAAAACAAATTAGGAGGTGAGGAGGACAAGAGGCCACACATTCTGGAAATGCCTTTAGTCTTGCAGAGTGTTTGCAGTTGCAGCACCTTAAAAGGGGTGTTAAAGGAAGCACCGTTTAACTTAATTCAAACAAAGGCTTCCTTTGAAACTTAAATTACTTCTTTCTAGAAAAGATTTTTTTTTGTCCGGATGAGAGGGTAAGGGCACACACACACAGAGAGCAATCTAATTTACACAACATACTAGTACAGGTAGTCCTTGATTTACGACCACATTTGAGCCCAAAATTTCTGTTGCTAAATGAGACATTTGTTAAGTGAGTTTTGCCCCATTTTATGACCTTTCTTGCCACAGCTGTTAAGTGAATCCCTGCAATTGTGAAATTAGTAACATGGTCGTTAAGTGAATCTGGCTTCTCCATTGACTTTGCTTGTCAGAAGCTTGCATAAGGTGATCACATGACCCCGGGACACTGCAACTGTCATAAATATGAGTCAGTTCCCAAGCGTCTGAATTTTGATCATGTGAGCCTGGGGATGCTGCAACAGTTGTACTGTAAGTGAAAAACGGTCATGTCACTTTTTTCAGTGCCGTTGTAACTTTGAACGGTCACTAAACAAGCTGTTGTAAGTTGAGGACTACCTGTAATACCACACACGGGTTAGATTTGTTTTAGCATGACCTGCATTCTTAGCCCATGGATATGATGGATAAACTTTGGCTTATGGTTTGGCTAGCTAAAGACCAGTATAAATTACACTGAATTAGAATGACCTCTCGCATAAATGAAGACAACGTAACATAATCCAGTTGCAGAGTTAAGATATTCCTTCTCCCTAGCCCAGACATGTCAAACACAAGGCCCGGGGGCTGGATCCAGCCCACAAAGTGGTTTTATCTGGCCCGCGAAGCCATCCTGGAAACAGTGAGGGAATGGCCCCCACTGTCTTGGCCCCAGCCCAGGCCAGCCGGGAGCCAATGTATAATTTCATGGTGGTCATCTATGCTGAAATACATTCAGTCTTAGCTCCACAAGTCCGTCTGGAAACAGCGAGGGACTGGTCCGTGCCATGTCGGCACTGCCCCTGGGCGCACGCTGGGGAGGTATCACCCTTTGTGCCATACACACTCCAGCCACGCCTACCCTATAGGCCGCACCCACCCTGGCCACACACACCCGCCCCCCCCAGGCCAACCGCAATGCTGATGTGGCCCTCAATGAAATTGAGTTTGACACCCCTGCCCTAGCCTATGATCTCTGGTTTCCTCTTGATTTGAGGCACTATTATTTCCTCCGAACCCTAACTCAAATGATGAAATTTTGCTGCTCAGAGGTAACATCATGCTAGACAAGGTCTTTAAATTAACAATCCCAGTAAACCACCAGCCATTTCTCAATCTGAACAAGAATGAAGCATCTTCCAGATAGAAGCAAATACAAAATAAAAATCCTTCCACCCAGAAATAAATCGCAACCACAGTAGGGTGCAGGGATGTGTGGGCAGACAAGCGAGCTGCTCAACATTATAAATGTAGTCATTCTTCAAGAAATGGACTGAGGGACTGAATCAAGATCAGGTACTAATACCACTCTATAAAGCCTTAGGAAGACCACGCCTGGAATACGGCATCCAGTTTTGGTCACCACACAATAAAAAAAGATGGTGAGACTCTAGAAAAGGTGCAGAGAAGAGCAGCAAAGATGATTAGGGGACTGGAGGCTAAAACATATGAAGAACAGTTACAGGAACCAGGCATGGCTAGTCTAGTGAAGAGGAGGACCAGGGGAGACATGATAGCAGTATTCCAATATTTGAGGGGCTGTTAGGACGCTGAGCTTGTCGATCAGAAGATCAGCAGTTTGGCGGGTCGAATCCTGAGTGCTGCGTAGCAGAGTGAGCGCCTGTTACTCGTCCCAGCTTCTGCCCACCTAGCAGTTCGAAAGCACGTAAAAATGCAAGTAGAAAAATAGGGACCACTACGGTGGGAAGGTAACAGCGTTCCGTGCGCCTTTGGCGTCTAGTCATGCCAGCCACATGACCACGGAGACGTCCTCGGACAAGCGCTGGCTCTTCGGCTTTGAAACGGAGATGAGCACCGGCCCCTAGAGGCGGAAACGACTAGCACGCATGTGCGGGGGAACCTTTACCTTTACCTTTACACAGAGAGGAGGGGATCAGCCTCTTTTCCAAAGCATCTGAAGGCCAGACAAGGAAAAACGGATGGAAGCTGATCAAGGAGAGATTCAAGCTAGAGATAAGGAGAAACTTTCTGACAGTGAGAACAATCAAGCAATGGAGCAGTTTGCCTTCAGAAGTTGTGGGAGCTTCATCACTGGAAGCTTTCAAGAAGAAACTGGGCAGCAGTTGTAGGCAACCTTGTCTCTTTTATGACTTGTGGACTTCAACTCCCAGAATTCCTGAGCCAGCCAGGAATTCTGAGAGTTGAAGTCCACAAGTCATAAAAGAGACAAGGTTGCCTACCCCCTGGTATAGGGTCTCCTGCTTGAGCAGGGGTTGGACTAGATGACCTACAAGGTCCCTTCCAACTCTGTTATTCTGTATTCTAAATTAGGCATTTCAATTAGTCCAATGGTTCTCTGCAAAATATCAGGATTTGGCCCTCCTCCCCCATCAGACAACCATGTACAATCACTTGCCATACAAGAGGGAGAAAGCCTCTTAGTTTAGCTTTTCCTGAAAATTTAGTTAACTTGACGTTCTTAAACAAATACAGTCGGTTGCCCTTCAAAATTCACACTTTTGCTGAATGTTGCAATGCAGTTTCTTGCTAGTTGAACAAGAATTAATGCAAGCCTATACAAGCAGTCCTCGACTTATGACCACAACTGAACCCAACATTTCTGTTGCTAACTGAAACATTTGTTAAGTGAATTTTGTTTCAATTTACGACCTTTCTTGTCACAGTTGCTGCAGTTGTTAAATTGGTAACATGGTTGTTAAGTGAAGCTAGTTCTCCCGTTGACTTTGCTTGTCAGAAGGTTGCCAAAGGGGATCACATGGCCCTGGGACACCAAAACAGTCATAAATGTGAACCAGTTCCCAAGCGTCTGAATTTTGATCATGTGACCATGGGGATGCTGCAATGGTCATAAGGGTGAAAAACATCATGTCACTTTTTCCAGGGCTGTTGTAACTTTGAACAGTCATTAAGTGAACTTTGTAAGCCGAGGACTACCTGTATACATCGGAAAAATGGACACCCACAAATGTGTTTACATGTAAAAAAATCACATTAAATCTTTTTTTAATTACCGTATATACTTGAGTATAAGCCGAATTTTTCAGCCCACTTTTTGGGCTGAAAAATTCCACTTCGGCTTATACTCCAGTCAACAAAAAAACTTACTGAGGACTTGTGCGCGGCCGAGGCTTTGGAGCTTCCGGGATCGCGCTCACCTCTCCCAAGCCACCGCCGTCCGGAGACCTGCCGAAGTTTGGGGAGGTTTGGGGAGGTGCGCGCGCACCTCCCCAAAAGTCCCCAAACGAAGCCGGGTCTCCGTTCCTCTGCGCCCTGCCTGCCTGCTTCTTTCCACAGCGGAAAGAAGCAGGCAGGCAGGGGGCGGAGGAACGGAGACCCGGCGAAGTTTGGGGAGGTTTGGGCGCCTCTCCAAATATCCCCAAACGTCGCCGGGTCTCCGTTCCTCTGTGCCCTGCCTGCCTGCTTCTTTCCACAGCAGAAAGAAGCAGGGAGGCAGGGGGCGGAGGAACGGAGACCCGGCGACGTTTGGGGAGGTTTGGGCGCCTCTCCAAATATCCCCAAACGTCGCCGGGTCTCCGTTCCTCTGTGCCCTGCCTGCCTGCTTCTTTCCACAGCAGAAAGAGGCAGGGAGGCAGGGGGCGGAGGAACGGAGACCCGGCGACGTTTGGGGAGGTTTGGGCGCCTCTCCAAATATCCCCAAACGTCACCGGGTCTCCGTTCCTCTGTGCCCTGCCTGCCTGCTTCTTTCCACAGCAGAAAGAAGCAGGCAGGCAGGGGGCGGAGGAACGGAGACCCGGCGACGTTTGGGGAGGTTTGGGCGCCTCTCCAAATATCCCCAAACGTCGCCGGGTCTCCGTTCCTCTGTGCCCTGCCTGCCTGCTTCTTTCCACAGCAGAAAGAAGCAGGGAGGCAGGGGGCGGAGGAACGGAGACCCGGCGACGTTTGGGGATATTTGGAGAGGCGCCCAAACCTCCCCAAACGTCGCCGGGTCTCCGTTCCTCCGCCCCCTGCCTCCCTGCTTCTTTCTGCTGTGGAAAGAAGCAGGCAGGCAGGGCACAGAGGAACGGAGACCCGGCGACGTTTGGGGATATTTGGAGAGGCGCCCAAACCTCCCCAAACGTCGCCGGGTCTCCGTTCCTCCGCCCCCTGCCTCCCTGCTTCTTTCTGCTGTGGAAAGAAGCAGGCAGGCAGGGCACAGAGGAACGGAGACCCGGCGACGTTTGGGGATATTTGGAGAGGCGCCCAAACCTCCCCAAACGTCGCCGGGTCTCCGTTCCTCCGCCCCCTGCCTCCCTGCTTCTTTCTGCTGTGGAAAGAAGCAGGCAGGCAGGGCACAGAGGAACGGAGACCCGGCGACGTTTGGGGATATTTGGAGAGGCGCCCAAACCTCCCCAAACGTCGCCGGGTCTCCGTTCCTCCGCCCCCTGCCTCCCTGCTTCTTTCTGCTGTGGAAAGAAGCAGGCAGGCAGGGCACAGAGGAACGGAGACCCGGCGACGTTTGGGGATATTTGGAGAGGCGCCCAAACCTCCCCAAACGTCGCCGGGTCTCCGTTCCTCCGCCCCCTGCCTCCCTGCTTCTTTCTGCTGTGGAAAGAAGCAGGCAGGCAGGGCACAGAGGAACGGAGACCCGGCGACGTTTGGGGATATTTGGAGAGGCGCCCAAACCTCCCCAAACGTCGCCGGGTCTCCGTTCCTCCGCCCCCTGCCTCCCTGCTTCTTTCTGCTGTGGAAAGAAGCAGGCAGGCAGGGCACAGAGGAACGGAGACCCGGCGACGTTTGGGGATATTTGGAGAGGCGCCCAAACCTCCCCAAACGTCGCCGGGTCTCCGTTCCTCCGCCCCCTGCCTCCCTGCTTCTTTCTGCTGTGGAAAGAAGCAGGCAGGCAGGGCACAGAGGAACGGAGACCCGGCGACGTTTGGGGATATTTGGAGAGGCGCCCAAACCTCCCCAAACGTCGCCGGGTCTCCGTTCCTCCGCCCCCTGCCTCCCTGCTTCTTTCTGCTGTGGAAAGAAGCAGGCAGGCAGGGCACAGAGGAACAGAGACCCGGCGACGTTTGGGGATATTTGGAGAGGCGCCCAAACCTCCCCAAACGTCGCCGGGTCTCCGTTCCTCCGCCCCCTGCCTCCCTGCTTCTTTCTGCTGTGGAAAGAAGCAGGCAGGCAGGGCACAGAGGAACGGAGACCCGGCGACGTTTGGGGATATTTGGAGAGGCGCCCAAACCTCCCCAAACGTCGCCGGGTCTCCGTTCCTCCGCCCCCTGCCTCCCTGCTTCTTTCTGCTGTGGAAAGAAGCAGGCAGGCAGGGCACAGAGGAACGGAGACCCGGCGACGTTTGGGGATATTTGGAGAGGCGCCCAAACCTCCCCAAACGTCGCCGGGTCTCCGTTCCTCCGCCCCCTGCCTCCCTGCTTCTTTCTGCTGTGGAAAGAAGCAGGCAGGCAGGGCACAGAGGAACGGAGACCCGGCGACGTTTGGGGATATTTGGAGAGGCGCCCAAACCTCCCCAAACGTCGCCGGGTCTCCGTTCCTCCGCCCCCTGCCTCCCTGCTTCTTTCTGCTGTGGAAAGAAGCAGGCAGGCAGGGCACAGAGGAACGGAGACCCGGCGACGTTTGGGGATATTTGGAGAGGCGCCCAAACCTCCCCAAACGTCGCCGGGTCTCCGTTCCTCCGCCCCCTGCCTGCCTGCTTCTTTCCGCTGTGGAAAGAAGCAGGCAGGCAGGGCACAGAGGAACGGAGACCCGGCGACGTTTGGGGATATTTGGAGAGGCGCCCAAACCTCCCCAAACGTCGCCGGGTCTCCGTTCCTCCGCCCCCTGCCTCCCTGCTTCTTTCTGCTGTGGAAAGAAGCAGGCAGGCAGGGCACAGAGGAACGGAGACCCGGCGACGTTTGGGGATATTTGGAGAGGCGCCCAAACCTCCCCAAACGTCGCCGGGTCTCCGTTCCTCCGCCCCCTGCCTGCCTGCTTCTTTCCGCTGTGGAACGAAGCAGCCTGAACGAAGCAGGCTGCTTCTTTCCACTGCGGAACGAAGCAGCCTGCCTGCTTCTTTCCGCTGCGGAACGAAGCAGCCGGCGGCGGAGGCTTGCAGAACGGCGGATCGGCTTATACTCAAGTCACCAACTTTTTCCAGTTTTTGGGGGTGAAATTGGGGGTCTCGGCTTATACTCGAGTCGGCTTATACTCAAGTATATACGGTATTTGCAAAATCATCAGCAACGTTATCCCACCAGTCTCAAGGTTGACTCAGCCTTCCATCCTTCCGAGGTAGGTAAAATGAGGACCCAGATTGTTGGGGGCAATAAGCTGACTTTGTAATAATGCCGCTTGGGGTGTGTGTGAAAGCCCTAACAAGCAGGCATATACATAGAATGAAGGCTACTGCTAAGCTTGTAAGCCGCCCTGAGTCTTCGGAGAAGGGCGGGATATAAATGTAATAAAAATAAATAAATAAATAAATAAATCATCATCATCAAATATTCACACAGAAAAACCTGTTAGGAAAGCATGAAAGCAGAATTGTAAATTATCAAGGCCCTGAGGGCGGGGTGGGTGGGAGTCAAACCAATGAGAAATAGGAAAGAATTAGATTGAAGAACTGCAGAAACAGGATACAGAGGACAACTCCCTAAATGATAGATTGGTTGGGACCTAAACTTTCTTCTTCCCCCCCCACCTTTTAGAAGAATCAGTATGAGATAAGATAGAACAGATAGGCTGGGTCCACACATGAATCCACGAGCCACCAAAATGGGGTCCGAAGAACAAACAAAGCTGGCTCCATTCACAGAATGCGCCATTCCAAAACAAATTCCATCGTTGCTACCTGGAATAAGCAACGAAGAATAAACCAAGTTGGCCCCATCCACAGAACGCACCACTCCAAAACAAATCACACCGTTGCAACAGTGTGATTCACCCTGGAACAACACACTCTGTGGACGAAACCAACCCAGTCCATTCATTGGGACCACACCTTGGCAACTCATGGATTCATGCACGAACCCAGCCCATCTGTTCCATCTTTTTTTTTTGTACAAGTTTTATTAATTTTTTAATTTTACATTCAGGTGTTTATGAAGCAATACGGAGGTTGGGTAGTCAAAAGTAAACAATAGCAAATAACAAATTATTTGTATATAGCTCAAGTTACGTCAACAAAGATTCCCTCTCCGATTCCCTTAGCTGTAACATAATCAAATTAGTCAAATCAATACATTTCTAATTGTGACAGAATCAATTAGAAAAATTTTCAATATATTTTCACTTATACATATCCATGTCCTGTTTTTAAGCTTTACCTAATTGCAATAGAATATTCCAGAATACCCTATAATATATAAAAGAAAACTTAATTTTCGGGTAACCCACATTTCCCTTTTTCATTAAAAAGTAATTATCCTGTCTACAGTACTTACATTGTTCATTTCAATACATTCTTATTTTTTGCAAGTAAATTCTATTTATCATCTTAATAGTTCACCAATTATTAAAAAAAAATATCTTTCCTCTTAAAGGCTGGCTGGGTATCCCTTTAAGGAAGAATTCACAGGCTCTTCTGCTGTACTTTTTTTAACCTTTGCTCGGAATGTCCCCAACGGAAGAGGATGACTACTCCAGGCGGAAGATGTCCAATGGGAATGTGGATGTGGGAGAATGCCCAGTGTTTCCCAACTCTTGTTGCTGGTCTTAAATGTAGAGATCCAGGGGTTGTTTTTTAGGTGTGAAGTAGATTACGTTTAATGCAGTGATCCAAAATATTGGCATAGCAAAGAGCAGGTGGTTTCGAGTTGTTTTTTTAAAATTCACTTACCAGCATCAGGGAGTGCCAACTTCTTCCTGGATGAAGAAGACTAGATGCCATCAGATAGGTAATTCCCAAGGTAGAAAGCTCCCAGAGCCCACATCCCGACAACCTGCAACTTCTAGGTGATCTTCCTAACTGCTAAGCTCTTCACAGCTTTAGGTCCTTTTCTCCCACCCACAACCCAGGAGGAAATTGTCTGCCTGGAAAACAAACCCACACGTACAGTTGGCCAAATGAAGTCCCACCCCCTTTGGTTGGAAACAGCACCAACGGAAGCATTTGTGTCCAATGCAAATTGGAGTTGTGGGCAGGATCTGAGTGTAGGTGGGACCTCAGGGACAAAGAAGACCCATTCTCTTGATACACAGTGAACAGGCCGGTGGTGATGAGGATGAGAAAAGGCATCAACCTTGCTACTCACCTCACCTGCCACCTCAGTGTATGTTGGGGGAAAGGCAAATGCTGGATGAAAGGATGGGACTCCATACATGCCTGTGTGACGTCAGCCTAATACCTTCACCCAATTTATGTTCTATCCCACTTGTTATGTACTGGGTTCGTTGCTTCAATGACGAGACGAGGCGAGTGAGTTCAACAAAGATCATTGTTTATTGCTTGCAGGAACTGAACTGAGAAACCGGGCTGCGAATGCAGCAATTTATACCCTGACCTCTAGGCGGCGGCCAATAGGTTTAAAGCAACCTATTGCCGCCCTAGAGGCAGCCAATAGCGGCGCTGGAGACAGGTTGTCTGAGGAGCTGGGAGCCATTAGACAGCTTTCCTAAGCAACCTTTCAGTAATTAACCCATGTGATGTTCCCTTAACAAGACAAAGCCCAATACATTACACCACTCGTGCCTTCTTTCAAGGGTTTCATGCAGACCACAACCTCTCCATTCCAAATAATGTCGTCTTCTCCTAATTCCTACAACTGGTTGTCCTTTCGTTTGGGAGTAGAATAGTCCTGCTCTTCTGAGGCCGGTCAACTGAGAATGAAGGGAACTGGGATCACATCTGTCAGAGAACCTTTTGACTGGAGAAGCTTGCTTTGGAGTCCTAAGCAGGTTCTCCTGCTTTGAGGGTTATTTTTCAAAAAAAACATTTATGGGACTGTACGTTTCAAAAAAAGACTTTTTGAGAAAAGAACGGGCCTAATAAGTTAACTCAAGATTGGAGAGGATCAATCTTAATGTAAAGGTAAAGGTAAAGGTTCCCCCGCAGATGCGTGCTAGTTGTTTCCGACTCTAGGGGCCGGTGCTCAACTCCGTTTCAAAGCCGAAGAGCCAGCGCTTGTCCGAGGACGTCTCCGTGGTCATGTGGCCGGCACGACTAGATGCCAAAGGCGCACGGAACGCTGTTACCTTCCCACCGTAGTGGTCCCTATTTTTCTACTTGCATTTTTACATGCTTTCGAACTGCTAGGTGGGCAGAAGCTGGGACGAGGAACAGGCGCTCACTCTGTTACGCGGCACTCGGGATTCGACCCGCCAAACTGTCGACCTTCTGATCGACAAGCTCAGCATCCTAACCCACTGAGCCACCGCTTAATGTACCTCCACCCAAACTCCAATATTTCTTGGCGCTCTTGAATTAAAGAAAGCCTTTTGTTAAAACCTGAAATTGTACTCCAGGTTTCTTCAAGGTTCGTCCAGCCAGTTTTTCTTATTGCGGAAGTTCTCAGCTAGCATGGCTAACAGCTAGGAATTCTGGGTGATGTTGCTTCAACACATCCAGAGGACACCAGGTTGGATAAAGCTACTGTATGTTAAAGGCTCAGCAAAGGGAAACTGAACAGTCACAATCCGCATTTATGATTCCTACTCCCTGGCAGCTATCTGTCTAGCTCTGTACACATGAGAAGGAACAAAGACATCCATTGTGCTGCACAATTATGTAGTAGCCTTGTTTGTCCTTTGTAAACAGGACTTACCTTCCATGAAGCAAAATTAACTGAGTTTGTTTACAACAGCTACTATATAAAAGCTAAAACATATGAAGAACAGTTGCAGGAATTGGTTAGGTCTAGTTTAATGAAAAGAAGGACTAGGGATGACATGATAGCAGTGTTCCAATATCTCAGGGGCTGCCACAAAGAGGAGGGAGCCAAGCTATTCTCCAAAGCACCTGAAGGCAGGACAAGAAGCAACGGATGGAAACTAATCAAGGAGAGAAGCAACCTAGAACTAAGGAGAAATTTCAGGACAGTTAGAACAATTAATCAGTGGAATGACTTGCCTCAGGAAATTTTGGATGCTCTGACACTGGAGATTTTAAAGAAGAGATTGGTCAGAGATTTGACTGAAATGGTACAGGATTTCCTGCTTGAGCAGAGGTTGGACTAGACTAGAAGACCTCCAAGGTCCCTTTCAACTCTGTTATTCTGTTATATATATTACTTGTAGTCTTTAGTCTCCTTTATTTTAGTATAAAATTCTTTTTTCCAATTAACTCCTGTTCCCATTCTTTCTGATTCTTTCTTGCCATATAAAGCCCTTCCATTCACTAATATAGAGTTGCATTTAACTATTTTTGCATCTGCATCTCCTTTCTCTTTCTCCCCCCCCCCAACTTGGTATGCTTGAAATATACTTGAAAGGAAATCCACAGCTTAGCATGAACTTTTACTGTGTAAAAATTCCCCTGATTCCATTGTCCAATCTTTCTGCGCATAAAGACAGCCACATTTGCACCTGCTCTACTCTCTAGGACTTGCTCACAATTAGGTTTTATATATATTAGGGACATGGTGGCTCAGTGGGCTAGGACGCTGAGCTTGTCGATCAGAAGGTCGGCAGTTTGGCGGGTCGAATCCCGAGTGCCGCGTAACAGAGTGCCTGTTCCTCGTCCCAGCTTCTGCCAACCTAGCAGTTCGAAAGCACGTAAAAATGAAAGTAGAAAAATAGGGACCACTACGGTGGGAAGGTAACAGCGTTCCGTGCGCCTCTGGCGTCTAGTCACGCCGGCCACATGACCACAGAGACGTCCTCGGACAAGCGCTGGCTCTTCGGCTTTGAAACGGAGATGAGCACCGGCCCCTAGAGTTGGAAACGATTAGCACGCATGTGCGGGGGAACCTTTACCTTTACCTTTACCTTTACACACACACACACACACACACACACACACACACACACACACACACACACACACACATATATATATATATATATATATATATATATATATATATATATATATATATATATATATATATATATATGAACACACACAAACACAATACTGATTTGCTCTCCTTAAACCTGCTACACTTTTTGACTGGATGGAAAAAGGAGAATAAACCAATTAAGAGACAAAAAGATAGAGATATCGGGAAAGAAGAGAAAAAAAAACAAATTCTTCTCCCCTCCCTAATTTGACATTTTAAAAACATGAGCAAACCTCAGAGAGCTGAGAACTGAAATAACGATCTGTGTGAGTGTATTGGCTCCAAAACGCATTGAATTACATTCCCATTGAAATGCAAATGAAATTAATTTTTCCCCTTGTGTAGCAGGAGGAGAAAGGATGAGTCAAAGAAGAAGAAGGGGGGTGGGGGGAAATGGAAGAAAAATTAAGTAGAATATCCACAAGAAAAATCCCTCAGAAAGGGAGGTCAGTTCCAGCTTCTTTGTTTTCAGCCTTTTTTTATTGGGGGGGGGGGGGCTTTTCTTTTTTGCAGCCTTTTCTATTAAAAGAAAAGGCTGTCACAGAGAAAGAAGGGATCAACCTATTTTTCCAAACTACCTGAGGGCAGGACAAGAAGTAACGGATGGAAACTAATCAAGGAGAGACTCAGCAACCTAGAATTAAGGAGAAGTTTCCTGACAATGAGAACAATTAGTCAGTGGAAAGTCTTGCCTTCAGAAGTTGTGGGTGCTCCATTCCAGGAGGTTTTTAAGAAGAGATTGGACAACCATTTGTCTGGAATGGTATAGGGCAGGGGAAGGCAACCTTGGCTCTTTTATGACTCGTGGACTTCAACTCCCAGAATTCCTGAGCCAGCATGGCTCAGCTTAGAATCCTCTCCGTTTTCCCTCAGCATAGCTGGCTCAGGAATTCTGGGAGTTGAAGTCCACGAGTCATAAAAGAGCCAAGGTTGCCTACCCCTGGTATAGGGCCTCCTGTTTGCGCAGGGGGGTTGGATTAGAAGACCTCCAGGATTCCTTCCAACGGTTTTACTCTATGCTCTACAGGTGAAACTCGAAAAATTAGAATATCGTGCAAAAGTTCATTTATTTCAGTAATGCAACTTAAAAGGGGAAACTAATGTATGAGATAGACTCATTACATGCAAAGCAAGATAGTTCAAGCCGTGATTTGTCATAATTGTGATGATTATGGCGTACAGCTCATGAAAACCCCAAATCCACAATCTCAGAAAATTAGAATATTACATACAATCAATAAAACAAGGAGTGTACATAGAACAATATCGGGCCTCTGAAAAGTATAAGCATGCATATGTACTCAGTACTTGGTTTGGGCCCCTTTTTCAGCAATTACTGCCTCAATACGGCGTGGCACAGAAGCTATCAGCCTGTGGCACTGCTGAGGTGTTATGGAAGACCAGGATGCTTCAATAGCGGCCTTCAGCTCTTCTGCATTGTTCAGTCTCATGTCTCTCATCTTTCTCTTGGCAATGTCCCATAGATTCTCTTTGGGGTTCAGGTCAGGTGAGTTTGCTGGCCAATCAAGCACAGTAATCCCACGGTCATTGAACCAGGTTTTGGTGCTTTTGGCAGTGTGGGCAGGTGCCAGGTCCTGCTGGAAAATGAAGTCAGCATCTCCATAAAGCTCGTCTGCGGAAGGAAGCATGAAGTGCTCCAAAATCTCCTGGTAGACGGCTGTGTTGACCCTGGACTTAATGAAGCACAGTGGACCAACACCAGCAGATGACATGGCTCCCCAAATCAACACAGACTGTGGAAACTTCACACTGGACTTCAAGCATCTTGCAGTGTGTGCCTCTTCATTCTTCCTCCAGACTCTGGGTCCTTGGTTTCCAAATGAGATGCAAAAGTTGCTCTCATCAGAAAAGAGGACTTTGGACCACTGAGCAACAGACCAGGTCTGTTTTTCTTTAGCCCAGGTAAGACGCTTCTGACGTTTGTTGTTCAGGAGCGGCTTGACAAGTGGAATATGACATTTCAAGCCCATGTCCAGGATCCGTCTGTGTGTGGTGGCTCTTGATGCACTGACTCCAGCCTCAGTCCACTCCTTGTGAAAGTCCCCAACACTTTTGAATGACCTTTTCCTGACAATCCTCTCCAGGCTGCGGTCATCCCTGCTGCTTGTGCACCTTTTTCTTCCACACTTTTCCCTTCCACATAACTTTCTATTCATGTGCTTTGATACAGCACTTTGGGAACATCCAACTTCTTTTGCAATTACCTTTTGAGGCTTTCCCTCCTTATGGAGGGTGTCAATCATGGTTTTCTGCACAACTGTCAGGTCAGCAGTCTTCCCCATGATTGTGATTCCTACTGAACCAGACTGAGAGACCATTTAAAGGCTCAGGAACCCTTTGCAGGTGTTATGGCTTAATTAGCTGATTAGAGTGGGACACTTTGAGCCTAGAATATTGCACCTTTTCACAATATTCTAATTTTCTGAGATTGTGGATTTGGGGTTTTCATGAGCTGTAAGCCATAATCATCACAATTATGACAAATCACAGCTTGAACTATCTTGCTTTGCATGTAATGAGTCTATCTCATATATTAGTTTCCCCTTTTAATTTGCATTACTGAAATAAATGAACTTTTGCACGATATTCTAATTTTTCTAGTTTCACCTGTATAAAAGGTAAAGATTCAAAGTAAGATCAACTCTTGGTGAAAACACAAGTGCTCCATCTAGTTCTCTTGACAAAAAGTGCTGGTTTTCACCTTCTAAAGGCTGCGTCCCTTTATATTCTGCTTGGTACTCAGGCAATTGCAAGGCAACCTCCTTTAGAAAGAGCTCGTCCTTCTGGTACATGAAACTCAGGAGGGTTATTTTATCAAAGGAGTGGAGCTGGAGATGTAGTTTCTACAAATCAGTCTCCTGCCCTCATCATGGTGGCACCTCTTGTCCCAGAAAACATCCAAGAACTATTTCAATTCATGTAGGAAGTACAGTAGCATGCTCTGACAACAGTTCTGGATTTTTGCTTGATTTTTTTAAAAAAAACAAATGCTTTTATGGATTTCACATGTTGCTAACTGCCCTGAATCAGTTGGAGTAGCAGTCTATAATGATGACGGATGGATGGATGGATGGGAGTGGGCTTGCCTTTGTCATCTTCTGGGAGGCTTTTGCAACTTTCCAGTTGAGCTTACATCCTGGATTTCCTAGTAGTCTACCATCAAAGTACTAATAGAGCCCATGCTGCTTTAGCTTCTCTTCGGTCTGCCAAGATTGGTTAGATGCAGTTACCTGCGTTGGAAAGTAGCTTTCTATCTATGCCACCCTTCTAACTGTAATATTTTCTTCTTTTTCTATCACTTTCCTAACCCCATTCTGTCTTCTGCCACTGCATGCCATCCCCCATCAATCCAAATGGCTTGCTGGTGGAGTTTGTCTTGTAAAAGTGAAGGAGGCAGTACGGACAGCTCGGTTTGACGCCTGAGGAGAAGAGGGTCCATGTGGCAGAGAGACCGTATGAAATGGAGAAACCCACCTGATTTCTCCATTCCATTCTTGGATCCCCAAGCAAAATGCAAAGGTTTTCAAGAAATAATTTCACAGAAAAGGACGAAGGATGGTTTGAGAGGTACTTGAATGGATAATAGTAGGATAGGAAGGAAGGTGAAAGCATGAAGAAGACAGTCCTCAAAGTTAGTTCTGACCAGGAGATGGAAGCACACAATTAAACCTATCTTCCATTCACACAATGCAGCCAGCTAACTAGGCTGCTTTAATTAGGCAACAAAACAGGATGTTTATTTATTTATTTATTTATTTATTTATTTATTAGCAAACATGTCATTTAAATAAATGCTTCATAAATTCTTTTTATCACTGGCCCTTTTATTGTAAGATCATCAACATCACTCCCAGGAAGAAAATTTGGGAATAACAAGATAATGAGAACTGTGGAGGTATTCAGGATCAAGCTGATGTATTGATTCTGGATCAAGCTGATGTATTGTGATTAATCCCCTTGTTAAGACCTCTGCGCTTGGTCTGTATAAACAGATGCTATCACTGTCAACAGCCCTTTTCCAGATAGCAGAACTCGTGGAAACACCTTTTATCATCTAGAAATACCTTTATTTGCATGCAGAGTAGATTACAGCAGATGAGGTGCATTAAGATGATATTTGGACGGTATTCCCAAGGTCAAAAGACGGTAATGACTCACAGTCTGCACGTGAAATGAAGCAGCATGTGAATCTGCCGGTTATGGAGGAGATCAGGCATGGAGCCAAGAAGAAGAAGCAAGTTAGCTCAGAAAGAGGGAAATACATCACAAAGAGGGAGGGATTGACTGGCCCATTAGCATAATGTATAATTTCCCAAACAGCCACGTGGTGGCAGCACAGGAGGACATGGCACCGGAGTCGTTCTTAGTACCATCTGCACTCAGAACCTGAACTTCTAAAAGGAATCTGACCAGAGCTTCTTCCAACGTGGTGTCTTCCATGAATATAGGCCTACAATTTTGAGAAACCACAGAGTCCACACTGGCTGGGGGGTTATGGATATAGCTGCTGCTGATTACTCACAGTTGTTGGCCCACACTAGCTGGGAATCCCAGGAGTTGTAGTTCCAACACATCCAGAAGTTAGTTGAACTTGAGAAGTGTGAATTTGAGAGGCAGAAGGCCTGTGGATTTTTTGATGCTGAAGAACAACCCAGAAGTCCAATTCAAGACTCAGTTCTCCTTTGGGGAAAATTTTGGAGAATCTACTGAGAGGGCAATCAAGGTTTGGGCGAGGTAGTAAGTGCTCATGTACAGGATGCGGGTAAGAGGATGGGAGGTGCAGAATTTGTCATAGCCAACCAGCAAATCAGACACAAGGAAGATCAAGCTGCCCACTGAAGCCAGCCCTTTGGAGCAAGACAGTGCGCGCCAGGCCATAACACCGAGGAGGCCCAAGTAAAACAGCACTGCCCATACATAGAAACCTGACAAACAGGGCAGCAGGATCACCACGTAACCCACAGCCCCAAGTCCCTCGATGACCAGGAAGATGAGAGGTTGAAGGGGAGTCAGGCCAAAGGCTGTGATGTAGCAGATGTGGCAGATGGCAAAGGCACCCATTCCTGTAAGGGGAGAAAAGGCAAGCGAATGAAAAACAGCCACATGGGCTGCATTGCTCCCTCAAGATCTGCCACCACCAGTTCAGTCACTCTGGCAGCCTCCGCTGGCTTGTTACCTCAGATGCACAGGATTATTCTGTAATTGCTGCTTGCTAAGCCAAGAAAAGGCACTCTGAATATGACCTACTAAATTGCTTCATTCAGTCTTGGACTATTATCTACCTTCTGTCCCCAATTTGATGCCTAAGTGCTCTTTTCAACTGGGAAAGAAAAGATACAGGCACAGCAGGGCTAAAAGGTAGTTATGTTTATTCCGGATAAATATTGAATGCCTTACTTTCTAATGCATGCTCCAAAAAGGAAGAACGTGACCCAGGCTGCCTGTTTCTTGAAGACTGCATTATTGTGTTTTGGGGTCTCACTTTCTTCTTTCCCCCTTAACTGAAAGCTCCCTGACAAAAATGGTCTTTCTTTTGCATTCCTTTTTCCACCAACAAACATATTGCCGAAGCTGTTTATGGCCTCCTCAAATCCTCAATTTATCTTGTTAATATTTTAGGGGTGGGGGCTGGCCAGGGGGCACATTTCCCAAAAACTAGATTGCAGACCAGCTTCCATATTTATTTCTAAGACTGTTCAGAGATATTCTTGGAAATAAAGACAATATTTTAGGTGGGTGAATGCTTTGAACAGTACCGGTAGTCCTCGACGTAAGATCATCCATTTAACAACTGTTAATGGGCACTGAAAAAAGTGACTTACAACAAGGCCTCACATTTAAAACCGGTACTTACACTTACAACCATCATAGCATACCTGCAGTCATGTGATTACGATTTTGGGGATTTGCAACTGGCATGTATTTATGACAGTTGCAGTCTCCCAGGGCCACCTGTTCACCATTTGTGATACTCCCAAGGGGCTTTTATCAAGCAAAATCAATCTGGATATGCTTAAGGACTAGAGGCATTTGCTTAACAATGGTAGTACAAAAAGTTGTAAAATCAGGTGCAACTGAATGACTGCCTTGCTTAGTGATGGAAGTTCACAGCTGTAGTCCTAAGCTGAGGACTACCTATATCCATTTAACATCGGATGGGGCAGAGGGATAAGCGGCAACCAAGAGATGTATCTATGACACCAGGTTGAAACCCATAAACTGCCTTTGACAGGGTTAAAAGTGTCCATCAAAAAGTACCCTTGATGTCTCCCTCAATCTATTAACATAACAAACTACCCCAACCAGCTACTATTGAAAGTTTACCTCAGAACTTTCCCTTCCATGCATTAGTTACCTATTCATCTCTAAAGGTAAAGCAGCCTAGTTTTACCACACTTTTAATTTTAAGAGGTGCAATTTATATACATTATTTGTTTCAATGGTATGTGCATAATTTTATTTTTTATTTAAAAAAAAAACTTGGATAGGTGAACATTTCTTGTTTTATCTTAATCTACAGATTGGGATTTCCCAAGGTTTAAGGCAGGCTGAATTCCCCTGCCTGTTTGGGCAAGAATGAGACCAATCTTTCCCAGTCTGG
Organism: Vipera berus; assembly: GCF_964194415.1. NCBI lineage: Eukaryota > Metazoa > Chordata > Lepidosauria > Squamata > Viperidae > Vipera > Vipera berus. The sequence continues at coordinate 55,647,438 of NC_138210.1, read as the reverse complement.
TACCTTCCAGCTGTGCCAGATCCCAGGGCCCATAATTGTCAGCCACTCCAAAGACAATCAAGTCTCCAACTGGGACACCTGGAGCAGATGTGCTATTAACATTGTCTTTCTATTTACATGACTGTAAGGAACAACTAGTCCAGGGGTCTTCAAACTTGGCCCTTTTATGACTTGTGGACTTCAACTCCCAGAATTCCTCAGCCAGCAAAGCTGAATTAGGAGATATACAACTCTTCAAACCAGTTCTGTGCATTGTCCTGCTCCATATTTCCTCCCAGATTTATTTATTTTTTTGGAAAATTTATATAGCCACCTCTATCTTGCAATAAATATATCTTTAGATTTTTATTTCTTCTCATGGCGCTTGTGATATGCATTTAGCTGGCTCCCTCATGTGGTAGGAATTGGTATTAGACACGACAAAGCAAATTACAGGTACAGTAGTTCTTGACTTACAACCGCAACGGAGCCCAAAATTTCCACTGCTAAACAAGGCAGCTGTTAATTTTGCCCCATTTTGCGACCCTACTCACCCCAGTTGTTAAGTGAACCCCAGCAGGTGTTAAGTTAGTACCACGGTTGCTAAGTGAATCTGGCTTCCCCATTGACCTTGCTTGTCAGAAGGTTGGAAAATGGCGATCACATGACCCCGGGAAACTGCAGCCATCATAAATATGAGCCTGTTGCCAAGTGACTGAACTTTGATCACGTGACCCTGGGGATGCTTCAATGGTCATGTGAAAAACGGCCATAGGTCAACTTTCTCAGTGCCGCTGTAACTTCAAATGGTCGCTAAATGAATGGTTGTAAGTCAAGGACTATCTGTATTGGCTTTTCTGCTTCTCAGATGGTGGCATGATGCTTTGTTTTTATGCCAGGTCTTCCCAGCCTTGCTCTCGTTTGATCCCTAGCCCATCTCTGAGCTATTTGCAGCCATCTTTAGCTTTCTGGTTTTAAAGTGGTATTTCTCATCTTCTTCCTACACAGTTGTTGCTCTGGAAATTGTCTAGGCATGCTTCCCTAAGGATGTTGTTAAAGATGTGTTCAACAGTTGGAACCTGCCCAGCTCCTATTTAACCCTTCAGGCTCCTTCAGATACGCTCCTGCCCCTGAGCACTGCCCTCCTCATGACCACGTTGGTTTAACTTGCAGGAGGGACCAGACATCTTGGCTCCCCAGAGACATCTGCCCCCATAAGGCCTGGCTGCCATGTCATTCTGGGCACCTTAAATATCCTTGTTTAGAAGACTCAACATGTTGAAATCTGTGTTTAGAAATCAGCATTTATGCTTTTGAGAGAGCATTGGTCCTGTGCTGCATGGAAAGTCACTTCAAGCTGGAAAAGAAATGTGCCTTCTGCTATTTCTGGATTTCTGTCCCCAGTGAGTGCATTAGATTTTTTTCCCTCTTCAGTCAGGACCTTCACTGAGGCACACTAGTCCTTTTGTTCTTTTCATCACTTTGTATGTGTGTGTGTGTGTGTGTGTGTGTGTGGTACTGTTGTGTCTAAGCACAGCTACTTGCAGGTTCTGCCAACATACAGACAGACACTGATAGCCCTGTATTTGTGGGCAATAGTTAATGATGATGCTCATTGTTCGTTGACTGCTTCCTCCTCCAGGTCTATGACCTGCTAATCAGGCTGCTTTAGGACCTGTGTTTAATGCACTCTGAGAAAAGCACTCGAGCCATGTTCAGAAATGGCCCAGGTAATGAGGTGGAACATCTCCCCACCTGCAATCTGTTAGTTGGGGAATTTGACAGGTAGTTAAGTTGGCTAAGCATTCCAATAAATTCATCTAGCCCAGGGGTGTCAAACTGCTGGCCTGCGGGCTAGATGCGTCATGCGGAAGCCGCACCTACCCCATTGCCGGCAATGGCAAAGCCGTCCTGATATGTTCCGCGACGTCACATGATGTCGCGGGTTTGACATGTCTGATTAGTAGTTTTCCCTTTAAGCAGGGAAGTGAAACCAGGGAAATCCTACAATTCCTTTGCTTAACTTTTCCTGCATTAAAACAGTACCATTTGCTGTCCTAATTACCAAGACAAAATTGGCAATGAAGGCAGCATAATTTATTAGTAGATTTTTATCCTGCCCTTGTAATATATAACTCAAGGCAGCAATCATACCTACTATTCCTTCCTCCTGTTTTTCCCACCATAACTCTTGAGAGGGGTTGGGTTGAGTAAGTGAGTGACTGGCCCAAAGCCCCCAGCCATCTGGCTTTCATGCCTAAGATAGGACTAGAATTGTCAGAATCCTGGCTTCTTGGCCAGCACCTTAACCATTACACTAAATTGACTCTGTTTATGTCAGTATATTTTTTCCTGCCAGATCATGGAGTGGTGAAAAGCACTTTATTGTGTGTCTGACTGTTCCCTCAGTAGATCCAGGCTTTGAGGCTGAACAGCTATTCTCCGGGTTGTCTTTGACAACAATGATCACATACGTAAATTATGTACAAGCACCCACGTAGACACATCTAAAATAAACACCAGCATCAATCAGCATACAGGAATTATGGTTCTCCAGATGTTATTGAATTGCAGTTCCCATTGATCAATATGGACTATGGGGAAAGGTGCTGGAATCTGTAGGTCAGCAATAGTGTAGCTACAGGACCATGGATGTCCATCTCTGAGGGAGATTGTTCAAACAACAGGTAGGATGAAAAATAGCAGACAATAATTGCTAGCGAGGTAATAGATGCAACAACAATAGGTGAACAAAATACCAAATCCAGCCTAAACATCTGGCTCATGAACTACAATGCAATACTATAAGTGTGCTTACTTTTCATCTACAACTGTTGGGAGATAAGGAATCGTACCCATGCAAAGTAATGGCCCTTTCGATTTGGTGATTAAGCCACTGAAATCATTGAAACCAATCCCAAATTCTAGCCCAGATGTTTCCCCAACAGTGTCATAAACCTTCAAACACCGTACCTTGAAGGAAGAACTTTGGCCATACCAAACAGGCATCTCCCACACATGCAAACAAGAGACCATAGAAAATCCACCGGGAATACGGTTTGAAGACACTTCCATGTTTGGACTGACTGGCCACAAAGAACACCAGGGAGAAGGTGGGGAAGCATTTTATGACAGTGCTCTGCAAGCTGGGCTCAGGAAGCAAAAGAACGAAATAGATGGCGCTGGAGACAAAAAATGGCAGGAGCCTAAGCAGCATGGTTCTCCTCTAAGATAGGACAAGGAGGAAGAGGGAGAAAGAAGAAAAAAGAAATGTAATACATATATATATATATATATATATATATATATATATATATATATATATATATATATATATATATATATATATATATATATATATATATATATATATGTATTACATTTTATATATATATGTATTACATTTTATATATATATGTATTACATTTTATATATATATGTATTACATTTTATATATATATGTATTACATTTTATATATATATGTATTACATTTCTTTTTTCTTTTTTCTTTTTTCTTCTTTCTCCCTCTTCCTCCTTGTCCTATCTTAGAGGAGAACCATGCTGCTTAGGCTCCTGCCATTTTTTGTCTCCAGCGCCATCTATTTCGTTCTTTTGCTTCCTGAGCCCAGCTTGCAGAGCACTGTCATATATATATATATATATATATATATATATATATATATATATATATATATATATATATATATATATATATATATATATATATATATATATATGTGTAAATTACTAACAAAGAATTTAAAGGGAAACTGAGATGCATTTCTAACTCTTTAGTCTTCATCAGTCAGCTATACCCTTCTGAGATTCGAACCTGGGCTGATTGCATACTAGGCAGTGTTATTTGCCTCTAAGCCACAAGGTCTCTCTCGCTTTTGTTAGCTTTTTTTTTTCTGCAAGGGAAGATATGTTTCAAATGTTAACTATTTAGATTACCTTGCTAGGCCCCAAACATGGAGCAAATCTTTATTTCCTGTTTTCAGCCTATCTTGAAGGCCATCGAACAGGCTGTAGTCACACTGGACAGTACATATATTTGTGTAAATTACTAACAAAGAATTTAAAGGGAAACTGAGATGCATTTCTAACTCTTTAGTCTTCATCAGTCTGCTATACCCTTCTGAGATTCGAACCTGGGCTGATTGCATACTAGGCAGTGTTATTTGCCTCTAAGCCACAAGGTCTCTCTCGCTTTTGTTAGCTTTTTTTTTTCTGCAAGGGAAGATATGTTTCAAATGTTAACTATTTAGATTACCTTGCTAGGCCCCAAACATGGAGCAAATCTTTATTTCCTGTTTTCAGCCTATCTTGAAGGCCATCGAACAGGCTGTAGTCACACTGGACAGTACATATATTTGTGTAAATTACTAACAAAGAATTTAAAGGGAAACTGAGATGCATTTCTAACTCTTTAGTCTTCATCAGTCAGCTATACCCTTCTGAGATTCGAACCTGGGCTGATTGCATACTAGGCAGTGTTATTTGCCTCTAAGCCACAAGGTCTCTCTCGCTTTTGTTAGCTTTTTTTTTTCTGCAAGGGAAGATATGTTTCAAATGTTAACTATTTAGATTACCTTGCTAGGCCCCAAACATGGAGCAAATCTTTATTTCCTGTTTTCAGCCTATCTTGAAGGCCATCGAACAGGCTGTAGTCACACTGGACAGTACATATATTTGTGTAAATTACTAACAAAGAATTGAAAGGGAAACTGAGATGCATTTCTAACTCTTTAGTCTTCATCAGTCAGCTATACCCTTCTGAGATTCGAACCTGGGCTGATTGCATACTAGGCAGTGTTATTTGCCTCTAAGCCACAAGGTCTCTCTCGCTTTTGTTAGCTTTTTTTTTTCTGCAAGGGAAGATATGTTTCAAATGTTAACTATTTAGATTACCTTGCTAGGCCCCAAACATGGAGCAAATCTTTATTTCCTGTTTTCAGCCTATCTTGAAGGCCATCGAACAGGCTGTAGTCACACTGGACAGTACATATATTTGTGTAAATTACTAACAAAGAATTTAAAGGGAAACTGAGATGCATTTCTAACTCTTTAGTCTTCATCAGTCAGCTATACCCTTCTGAGATTCGAACCTGGGCTGATTGCATACTAGGCAGTGTTATTTGCCTCTAAGCCACAAGGTCTCTCTCGCTTTTGTTAGCTTTTTTTTTTCTGCAAGGGAAGATATGTTTCAAATGTTAACTATTTAGATTACCTTGCTAGGCCCCAAACATGGAGCAAATCTTTATTTCCTGTTTTCAGCCTATCTTGAAGGCCATCGAACTGGCTGTTGTCACACTGGACAGTACATATATTTGTGTAAATTACTAACAAAGAATTTAAAGGGAAACTGAGATGCATTTCTAACTCTTTAGTCTTCATCAGTCAGCTATACCCTTCTGAGATTCGAACCTGGGCTGATTGCATACTAGGCAGTGTTATTTGCCTCTAAGCCACAAGGTCTCTCTCGCTTTTGTTAGCTTTTTTTTTTTCTGCAAGGGAAGATATGTTTCAAATGTTAACTATTTAGATTACCTTGCTAGGCCCCAAACATGGAGCAAATCTTTATTTCCTGTTTTCAGCCTATCTTGAAGGCCATCGAACAGGCTGTAGTCACACTGGACAGTACATATATTTGTGTAAATTACTAACAAAGAATTTAAAGGGAAACTGAGATGCATTTCTAACTCTTTAGTCTTCATCAGTCAGCTATACCCTTCTGAGATTCGAACCTGGGCTGATTGCATACTAGGCAGTGTTATTTGCCTCTAAGCCACAAGGTCTCTCTCGCTTTTGTTAGCTTTTTTTTTTCTGCAAGGGAAGATATGTTTCAAATGTTAACTATTTAGATTACCTTGCTAGGCCCCAAACATGGAGCAAATCTTTATTTCCTGTTTTCAGCCTATCTTGAAGGCCATCGAACTGGCTGTTGTCACACTGGACAGTACATATATTTGTGTAAATTACTAACAAAGAATTTAAAGGGAAACTGAGATGCATTTCTAACTCTTTAGTCTTCATCAGTCAGCTATACCCTTCTGAGATTCGAACCTGGGCTGATTGCATACTAGGCAGTGTTATTTGCCTCTAAGCCACAAGGTCTCTCTCGCTTTTGTTAGCTTTTTTTTTTTCTGCAAGGGAAGATATGTTTCAAATGTTAACTATTTAGATTACCTTGCTAGGCCCCAAACATGGAGCAAATCTTTATTTCCTGTTTTCAGCCTATCTTGAAGGCCATCGAACAGGCTGTAGTCACACTGGACAGTACATATATTTGTGTAAATTACTAACAAAGAATTTAAAGGGAAACTGAGATGCATTTCTAACTCTTTAGTCTTCATCAGTCAGCTATACCCTTCTGAGATTCGAACCTGGGCTGATTGCATACTAGGCAGTGTTATTTGCCTCTAAGCCACAAGGTCTCTCTCGCTTTTGTTAGCTTTTTTTTTTTCTGCAAGGGAAGATATGTTTCAAATGTTAACTATTTAGATTACCTTGCTAGGCCCCAAACATGGAGCAAATCTTTATTTCCTGTTTTCAGCCTATCTTGAAGGCCATCGAACAGGCTGTAGTCACACTGGACAGTACATATATTTGTGTAAATTACTAACAAAGAATTTAAAGGGAAACTGAGATGCATTTCTAACTCTTTAGTCTTCATCAGTCTGCTATACCCTTCTGAGATTCGAACCTGGGCTGATTGCATACTAGGCAGTGTTATTTGCCTCTAAGCCACAAGGTCTCTCTCGCTTTTGTTAGCTTTTTTTTTTTCTGCAAGGGAAGATATGTTTCAAATGTTAACTATTTAGATTACCTTGCTAGGCCCCAAACATGGAGCAAATCTTTATTTCCTGTTTTCAGCCTATCTTGAAGGCCATCGAACAGGCTGTAGTCACACTGGACAGTACATATATTTGTGTAAATTACTAACAAAGAATTTAAAGGGAAACTGAGATGCATTTCTAACTCTTTAGTCTTCATCAGTCAGCTATACCCTTCTGAGATTCGAACCTGGGCTGATTGCATACTAGGCAGTGTTATTTGCCTCTAAGCCACAAGGTCTCTCTCGCTTTTGTTAGCTTTTTTTTTTCTGCAAGGGAAGATATGTTTCAAATGTTAACTATTTAGATTACCTTGCTAGGCCCCAAACATGGAGCAAATCTTTATTTCCTGTTTTCAGCCTATCTTGAAGGCCATCGAACAGGCTGTAGTCACACTGGACAGTACATATATTTGTGTAAATTACTAACAAAGAATTTAAAGGGAAACTGAGATGCATTTCTAACTCTTTAGTCTTCATCAGTCAGCTATACCCTTCTGAGATTCGAACCTGGGCTGATTGCATACTAGGCAGTGTTATTTGCCTCTAAGCCACAAGGTCTCTCTCGCTTTTGTTAGCTTTTTTTTTTTTCTGCAAGGGAAGATATGTTTCAAATGTTAACTATTTAGATTACCTTGCTAGGCCCCAAACATGGAGCAAATCTTTATTTCCTGTTTTCAGCCTATCTTGAAGGCCATTGAACAGGCTGTAGTCACACTGGACAGTACATATATTTGTGTAAATTACTAACAAAGAATTTAAAGGGAAACTGAGATGCATTTCTAACTCTTTAGTCTTCATCAGTCAGCTATACCCTTCTGAGATTCGAACCTGGGCTGATTGCATACTAGGCAGTGTTATTTGCCTCTAAGCCACAAGGTCTCTCTCGCTTTTGTTAGCTTTTTTTTCTGCAAGGGAAGATATGTTTCAAATGTTAACTATTTAGATTACCTTGCTAGGCCCCAAACATGGAGCAAATCTTTATTTCCTGTTTTCAGCCTATCTTGAAGGCCATCGAACAGGCTGTTGTGGCTTAGAGGCAAATAACACTGCCTAGTATGCAATCAGCCCAGGTTCGAATCTCAGAAGGGTATAGCTGACTGATGAAGACTAAAGAGTTAGAAATGCATCTCAGTTTCCCTTTAAATTCTTTGTTAGTAATTTACACAAATATATGTACTGTCCAGTGTGACTAGAGCCTGTTCGATGGCCTTCAAGATAGGCTGAAAACAGGAAATAAAGATTTGCTCCATGTTTGGGGCCTAGCAAGGTAATCTAAATAGTTAACATTTGAAACATATCTTCCCTTGCAGAAAAAAAAAAGCTAACAAAAGCGAGAGAGACCTTGTGGCTTAGAGGCAAATAACACTGCCTAGTATGCAATCAGCCCAGGTTCGAATCTCAGAAGGGTATAGCTGACTGATGAAGACTAAAGAGTTAGAAATGCATCTCAGTTTCCCTTTAAATTCTTTGTTAGTAATTTACACAAATATATGTACTGTCCAGTGTGACTACAGCCTGTTCGATGGCCTTCAAGATAGGCTGAAAACAGGAAATAAAGATTTGCTCCATGTTTGGGGCCTAGCAAGGTAATCTAAATAGTTAACATTTGAAACATATCTTCCCTTGCAGAAAAAAAAAAAGCTAACAAAAGCGAGAGAGACCTTGTGGCTTAGAGGCAAATAACACTGCCTAGTATGCAATCAGCCCAGGTTCGAATCTCAGAAGGGTATAGCTGACTGATGAAGACTAAAGAGTTAGAAATGCATCTCAGTTTCCCTTTAAATTCTTTGTTAGTAATTTACACAAATATATGTACTGTCCAGTGTGACTACAGCCTGTTCGATGGCCTTCAAGATAGGCTGAAAACAGGAAATAAAGATTTGCTCCATGTTTGGGGCCTAGCAAGGTAATCTAAATAGTTAACATTTGAAACATATCTTCCCTTGCAGAAAAAAAAAAGCTAACAAAAGCGAGAGAGACCTTGTGGCTTAGAGGCAAATAACACTGCCTAGTATGCAATCAGCCCAGGTTCGAATCTCAGAAGGGTATAGCTGACTGATGAAGACTAAAGAGTTAGAAATGCATCTCAGTTTCCCTTTAAATTCTTTGTTAGTAATTTACACAAATATATGTACTGTCCAGTGTGACTACAGCCTGTTCGATGGCCTTCAAGATAGGCTGAAAACAGGAAATAAAGATTTGCTCCATGTTTGGGGCCTAGCAAGGTAATCTAAATAGTTAACATTTGAAACATATCTTCCCTTGCAGAAAAAAAAAAGCTAACAAAAGCGAGAGAGACCTTGTGGCTTAGAGGCAAATAACACTGCCTAGTATGCAATCAGCCCAGGTTCGAATCTCAGAAGGGTATAGCTGACTGATGAAGACTAAAGAGTTAGAAATGCATCTCAGTTTCCCTTTAAATTCTTTGTTAGTAATTTACACAAATATATGTACTGTCCAGTGTGACTACAGCCTGTTCGATGGCCTTCAAGATAGGCTGAAAACAGGAAATAAAGATTTGCTCCATGTTTGGGGCCTAGCAAGGTAATCTAAATAGTTAACATTTGAAACATATCTTCCCTTGCAGAAAAAAAAAAGCTAACAAAAGCGAGAGAGACCTTGTGGCTTAGAGGCAAATAACACTGCCTAGTATGCAATCAGCCGAGGTTCGAATCTCAGAAGGGTATAGCTGACTGATGAAGACTAAAGAGTTAGAAATGCATCTCAGTTTCCCTTTAAATTCTTTGTTAGTAATTTACACAAATATATGTACTGTCCAGTGTGACTACAGCCTGTTCGATGGCCTTCAAGATAGGCTGAAAACAGGAAATAAAGATTTGCTCCATGTTTGGGGCCTAGCAAGGTAATCTAAATAGTTAACATTTGAAACATATATATATATATATATATACACATACTGTTGCATTCTCAGTTTGCTTCCCTGGAATGAGGAGTGTCTGCAGCGCATGGTTAAAAAAAGCATCAAGATGGCAGCTACAACAGTGCAATCAGAGTTTCACCTGTTTGTAATGCATATTGCGACACACATCCAAGTGGCTGGCACTTTGATCATACCGTCCTGCTGCCATCTTGACTCTTATCTATCATTCCCTGTGGACAAGAAAGAGATCAACACTAAGCAATGCCAAAACTGATACTCCAAGACTGGGATTTTTGTGAGTGGAGGGTTCAGTCCTACATGGAATATTGTGGACATCATTATATTTCATAATGCTTTATGAAGATGGTTCTCATCATTACTTAACAATCAATCTTATTCATTATTCCCTCTCTTGTCTTTTTCTCTCCCACTGTTTTTCCACAGCTGGAATCTCTGCCAGCTGTGTGGAATCTCAACATGCCTTGCCCTAAATTATGCCACACCCATTATTCTGGGTGTTCACAACTTCTAAAGAAAAATCATAGGAATGGGCCAGTTCTACTGGTTCACCTACCTCCTAGCATTTGGAAGCTTCTACTCAGAAATGCTAATAAGCACTTCCGGATGGCAAGGCGTCGCCGGAGGCAGCCATTTCTTGGCTGTCAGCCTCGCGGCTCCGTAGAGCCACCGAAAACAGCACCGATCAGCTGTTTCGGCGGCTCGGAAGCCCCCACCTCGGGAGAAGAGGAGGGGGCGAGCGTCCAGGTAGGGGTAGAGCTCTCCGGGGCCGCAAGAACTTAGAGTTTTTGCGGCGGAAGGATTGAGCCCCCCCGAAGCCTGGGCATGCTCCGGACTGCGAGGCGTCTCTGCTCCGGGTTTTTTGGAGCAGAACAGGGCGTTCGCAACCATCCCTGCTAGCAAGGAAGAGCTTTTGAGAATGAGGACGCAGGCAGAGCGATGCAGGAGATTTTGGTGAAGATGATGTTTTGATCTTTAATTCAATGGACTTTGCTGAATCTGTAAGTGAAAGTGCGTAGTTAACAATAGAGGGTGAAAATGGCGGCTATATCTTCTAAAGTTCCTGCCCTGAGGCAGCAGTCTTCGGTGAAAACTTCATTGTCCTCTGCATCTGAATCTGTATCAGCTTTTACAGCAAAAGATTTGCAGAATCTGTTGCAAGAGACTATGGAAAAGCAAATGCAGCAATTTGTTGAGATAATGGAGAAAAAGTTGGAGGAGAAGTTTACAGAGAAATTAGCAGAAATGAGAGCAGACATCACATCTGTAATGTCAAATATGGCTAAAAGCATTGAGATTTTGGATGAAAGAGTGGAAGATCTTGTTCAAAATGATATTAGAATGGAAGCCAAAATGACAGAAACTGAAAATGTGATAGAGAAAATGGATTATGATTTGATTTCGACACAGTATTCTCAGATGGAGTTTGCTTTGAGAATCAGAGGCCTAAAAGAAAATCCTAAGGAAAATTTGACGAAAATGGTTTCTGAGGTTTTGGAAGGGGTGTTGGAGCGACCAGCAGATGAAATAATGGAAGATATAGATAAAATCTTCCATGTTAATTCGTGGATTGCAAGACAAAGGAAATTACCCAGAGATGTGGTGGTTTATTTTACAAAGAGAAAGATTAGAAATGAAGTTATCCAGGCCTCCTATAATATTGATTTTGTAATGGATGAGCAAAAAGTTTTGATTTTAAAAGAGATTCCTGCAAGAATTTTAAGAAAAAGGAAGGAATTTGCTTTTTTGACACAAGAATTGAGACGACGTGATATTACGTTTAGATGGCAAATACCAGAGGGTATGGTGGTGACTTATGAAGGTACGAGGCATTGTTTTACCACGGTGATTCAGGCACGTGACTTTTACAGTAATGTTTTAAAAGCATTCCCCATACCGTCTTTGGAGTCTACAAAGAAAAAAGGTGACAAAGAGCCTCAACGCTCCAGAGAGAATCCACAAGATGTTGAAGGGTTAACGCAGACAGATGTGAAAGCTACAGGAGTGGGTCAAATTTCATCACCACGGGAGAAGGCCAGAAATTGGAAGAGGTGTGCTGCTTCTGGAAGAATGAAGCAAACCTGAGGATTTAGTTGCATAATTGCAAGAGATAATAATGTAATAAGGATGCTAGAAGGATTAAGTATTTGGGGATTCATTTTTCACCCTTATGAAATAATTATATAATATTTTGTGTTGCTTTAGTTTTAAGATGATTATGAAAATTTAATTGGGAAGATTTGTAGTAGTGTTTATTGATATTCTGTAGGTTATGCTTTGTTATTTGGAAGGAAAGTTTTAAGCCTGGAAGGTAATGTATGGTATTTTAAGTTGTATAATACATTAGGAGAAGGAAAGGTTGTATAAACTTGGTTTTAGTATGTTAAAGTTTAGTTGGATAGAAGAATAGTTTTATAAAACTGATATAAATTGTTTTATGTGTGATTGAAATTAATTTGTAATACTTTTATGGGCAATATTGGAGTAGGTAATAGAATATAAGAATATAAGAATGATGTGATTATATAAAAAAATTTTAAGTTTGGAAGTAATCTATGGTATTTTAATTTGTATAATATATCAGGATAATATGAATTTAAAGCTTAGTTGGGAAGAAGAACAGCTTTAGACAATTAATATAAATTGTTTTATTTGTGATTGTTTTTATTGGTTAGATTGAAAAGTATTATCTTGTTTTTGAATAATTATTGATATGATGTATATATATATATATATGTTTGGAGTTTATCTATATGAGTTAAAGTTCGATAGTTTATATAGTTCAGGATTGTTTGCGTAAGTTAGATTATGATTGTTTGTATTTTTATACCTCTTATTCTGCTCTGGGAAGTGGGGGGGGAGGGGAAAGGGAGGGTTGGGGAGGGTGGGAGGGGAGGGGGCTGGGTTTTTTTTCCCTTTTTTTTGTTGTTTGTTAAAGATAAAATGTATTCTAAAACATTTTAATAAAAAAAATGCTAATAAGCATTACATACAGTGTTATTTATCTTAATCAGGCTTACAATTGAGATAATTATAGGATTTGTACCCATTGTTTTTAGAATCATTTGGATAACTAGTAAAACTAAATATAAGTTTTAATTAGTGTAGGCTGCTAGATGAACAAAAATTAGCAATGTGAGAAAAAATGTTGCATTAATCACACTAATTCAGTTAATCCAAAATAAAAACATTCACATCTGACTAACTTGCCCAAACAAATTCCATCTTGGGTGCCATTACAGAGAAAGCCTTGTCAATTGTAGCTACCTAATTTGCTTCTTAATAAGGAAGCATCTAGAAAAGGATGATGATTTTATCTCATGACCTAAGTTTATTTATTTAATTATACTTCACATTTCTTAACCTCCCATCTTCCTTGGATAGAATTCTGATCATCACCATTCAGAAGGAAAAGTTAGTTCTGTGTCGGTAAATATTCCTAAACAAATACTGCATCCAGTTTTGGTCACCACGATGTAAAAAAGATGTTGAGAATCTAGTCTAGAAAGAGTACAGAGAAGAGCAACAAAGATGATTAGGGGACTGG